>NW_004955488.1:8951262-8981179 GCF_000276665.1 Chinchilla lanigera | reverse complement strand
TATATATACAATCATGTCACTGGAAAGACTAGCAAACACTCCAGGACCAACCCAGGAGCTCTTGTGCTGTGTCTGTGGAAAAGACATGCAAAATATCTAGTGAGGTTTTACATTTATTAAAGATAGAAAAAGAAGCATGCTGTGCCCTGTGACAGTGAGCTACTGGGAAAGTTCATAGTGACTAGGAGGTTAATGGTGGAGACCTTTTATATGCCTCATTCTTCAGGTTGATGTCAGATCCAGTCTGTTCCATCAGAAACCTGTTTGATTTCATGCCAGAAGAATTGAAGTTAGTACTTTTTGATTGGCTCCAGGTGCAGGGTTTGGGAACGTGTGTCTTGGATCACCATGATTGACAGGTCACACTCAACTGCTCATCTGATTGGCAATGCCCTGATCTCCTGCCCAAAAACCACTGAACTGTTAAGGTTTTTTAGAATTTTGGGATATGACAAGAGGACATTATTGATAATTGTGCCAAGACAACATACATAAACCTGGAATTGAAAAAAAGCAAACTAGGGTGTATGTATACATTTTTTACATTGAGTTTTATAATAATTACAGAGGCATTTAAATGTAACTGTGCACCCTGATTTAATATTTAGCCGGTACACAGCTTTATGTAAAAATGAACTATCCTTTGTGATAAGCTAATACAAAACAAAACAAAGCAATCCATAGTTAAGAATCTTACTGGAAGAGAAGGGAGCAGAAGCATTAATTTCTAGTCCTGGGCTTTATTTCCAAGGTTGTTGTACTGTAGAAGATAACATCAACCCCTAGCTCTTGCTCCTGCTGTATGAATAGAAAAAGAAACGATGTAGATGCCACAAAAGAAGAAACATCCAAAAACTTTTCCAGAAATGCTTTCTGTTCTATGCAAGAAATCCAGTACACAACTGTGTAACCAGTGAGTCACTTAAAGTAACTATTTAATATAGATAAGATTGATTCTCAGTTAAGTAGGATAACGACCGTAAGGGAAGTTATGCATATCCAAACACATGGTCAGAATAAAAGTAATCAATTGTAACATACAGAAGAATGATGTACTTAGTTGGTCAAAAGGATATTCAGTATTCTATAGATGTTCCATGTGAATATAATAGACATATCATAGTTAAGGGGCATGAACTATCATGAATATTTTGATGAAAAAAGAGCTAAAAAATCTGTTGAGAATGTCTATTATTTTCCCCCACCCCCTTTTTCCCTGCTATCTCTTTTTCTTTCTCCCTCCTTCTCTCTTCCCCTCCTTTTCATTTTACTTCTCCCTACCAGCAAAATGAGAGCTGGTTGGGCAGAGATGGAGAGGAAAAGCTTGATGCGAATTCTCTTCTCCCTCTGTGCGCTCATCAGGTGCCTCCAGGTGTTTGTTGGAGCGTGAGTCACTTCCTCATGGCACCGGATGCAAGGTGGTGTCTCTTACTGTAATTGATTCAGGGCCAGGCGTTAGAGGTCAACTTCCTAATTTCCTGTCTCGGTGCCAGGAGGGGATGCATGTACCTGGGATGGGAGGTGGGGGCGGGGCAAGGCCTTCCTGGGAATGCGGGATGGGGCAGAGCCACAGCTAGGGTGGCGCAAGGTCTGGGGGGCTGCTTTCTCAGCCCAAGGCCTGTGGCTGTTCTTTCCCGCTCCTAACACGTGCCCTAGAGTCAGGATGCGTCTGCAATTTTCAGTCCATGACCCCAGGCTTTAGTGATAGTTTATGCTGTTTTTTTAAAAATACTCCACTTGGACCTCTTTCTGCCCTTTATTCCGTGCTCTGGGGAAGCCTATTTATTCATATAAGTCCATGAAAAGATGAGCTGCGGGACTATAGTATGTGGTGACGGTCCAAGTATGTGGTGTGGTATAGTACAGTATAGTCTAGCATAGTATAGTATAGTATAGTACAGTATGGTATGTGGTGACAAGTATAGTATGTGTTGATGTTATAGTATGTGAAAGAGGTCCAAGTGCCGTTTTTAAAAATTTTTAAAAAAATTTTTTAAAAAATAATACCAAAGAATGCTGGCCAGGTATCCTCTGATCTTTATTTCTACCAGGTCCCTGAAGGTCCTTTAGGCTGCCCCATTAAATTGGAATTTTAATATTCCTCATGCTCTTTAGTTTAGTTCAGTGTCACCACATACTATAGTCCAGCAGCTCATCTTTTCATGGACTTATATGAATAAATAGGCTTCTCCAGAGCATGGAATAAAGGGCAGAAAGAGGTCCAAGTGGAGTAAACACAATCCATGGCTGGGCCCTCTCCCCTTTGGTAATGTGCAGAGCGCATGCTGGCCCCGGGATTATCCAGTGTGTAACCCTTATTGGCAGCGAGAGGGGACTCTGAGAGTTTGGCCGAAGCAGACATCTGCAGCTCTGCATAGTAAGAACCAAATACTTCCAGATGTATTTTTTGCATTGCTCTAATTTTTAAAATGTATTTGGGACGATGAGAGAAGAGCTAACAAGTTTTCATTTCTTCCTCTGAGAAATTCCCTTGCTTCTCTTTCAACTCTAGAGCTCGCTGTAAATGGACTTCTTCCAGGACCCTGCTATTGTGGAGCCGCTGCTAGATGCAATGCTGATGTACAATGCACCTCACTGACAGATTAACTCTCATGGTCCCAAATACATTTAAAAAATTAGATCAAGGCAAAATGAAACCAGAAATTTGTTGTCTATAGAGCTGATCCTTACTTTGAGTTGGGTAAAAAATTCAGTAGAGAGAAGGGTGTTAATACAAGTAAACAAATACCACAGAACAACCACACACTCACATACTTGAATCTCACCCCAGTGATTCAGAACATGTTTATGCTGTCGTAAGGTGGTACATAGCTAAAATGAACTTGACTGGAATTCAAAAACAAGCTGATCTGTATAAGCTGTCAGTGAGCAAAGGACTGCAGGTCACACCTTGGTCTTGGTGGCTCCACACCCGTATGTAATACCACTGCAAGGAAGATCACGTTTGCATAGAGAGAAAAAATGTTTATAATACAATAAGGTCTAAGAAGGACAATACTCAACTGAGGGATTTATTGTAGTCTACCACTTTTCATGAATTTCCATGTAAGTATCCTTGAAAATAAACAAATTATATTGAAAGAAAACCACTTTAAATAAAATCATATCATAGCAGGATGAAGATCGTACATAGAAAAGATTGAAGAAGACAGTAGATATATTTAAAGCAACAGGTAGGAGAAATGGAAGATAAGATCATGTAAAAAATTATTTAGGTATAATCTAGGGGTAGAATTAAAGTAGGAACAACTCTGATTATCTGATCTAAAGATCAGAAATTTTTGTACTGTCTTCCTTATTAATTATGATACTTCTATAGGTATTGTTATTTCTATATTGTAGATGAGAAACTGGGATTCAGAGAGAGCAAATAACCAAATGGTATGGCTGGCCATGGCAGGATTTCAGTCTAGGTCACTGATTTCAAATTTCCCAACACCGAAGAAGATTGATCAAAACCTAAAGAGTGGGCACCCCAGGTGATCTCAAAGGTCTGTGATGCTCCTCCCAATGCTGACATTCTACTTAAAACTCTCATGGACATTTTCTTTCTTTCTTTCTTTCTTTCTTTCTTTCTTTCTTTCTTTTTTTTTAGTACCAAGAATGGAACTCAGGACCTTGTGCTTGCTAGGCAGATGCTTGTGCTACTGAGCTATATCCCTAGCCCCTATATTTTCTTTTTCAAGATTATTCAATCAATAATTATATCATGTAGTACTAGAAGGGAGATTATTAAATTTGCTGACAACTTTTTAAAGAATATCATTCAAGATGACAGTACTCTAAGAAAATCTCATTTCAAAGATAAATTGGAATCAGGTTTAATATTAAGAAGTTGAAAATCTCAATGTTAAAGAATTTGCAATTTTCTGATGAATGAGGTAAGTTATAGATAGGTTTAATAATCTTCCTTTTACCCTTGCACACTGTAGGGTGGAAATGTAAATTCGTACAGCAATTATGAAAAATAGTGTGGGGACTACTCTAAAAATTAAAGATAAAGCTACTATTTGATCCAGCAACTCTATTTCTGGTTACATATCTAATGGAAATGGGATCAGTAAGTAGAATGGACATGTATATTGCTATGCTTGTTGTAGAAATGTCCATAATAGCCAACAAGTGGAAACAACCAAAGTGTCCATCAGTTGATGAATGGATAATGAAAATGTGATACATATACTCAGAGGAATACTATTCAGCCATTAAAAAGAATGAAATTCTGTCATTTGTAGAAACATAGATGGAACAGAGGTCATTACATTAAGTGAAATAAGCCAGGTAGATAAGGAGAAGTATCTTGTGAGCTCAGTCATATGTGGAGTCTTAAAAAGTTAACAGTGAAGAAGGTGATAGTAGAATGGTGCTTATCAGAGGCCAGGAGGAGTGAAAGGGGGAGAGATGGGGAGAGGTTGATTAATAGGTAATAAATTACAGTTAGATAGGAGAAAGAAGGTATTGTATGTTGTTAGGCAGTAGGGTGACTAGGGATAATACTAATGTGTTATGCCTTTCAAAAAGCAAAGGGAAAAAGATTTTTTAAGCTTTTATCATCAAGAATGATAAAAAAATTTGAGGACGATGACATGTTTAACTTGATTTAAATATTATACAATGTATGTATACATATTTGTATATATAAACATGACATTACTCCATTAATATACACACAATCTTTATGTACCTGTTAAAATATGCTTAGTTTAAAAATACTCTTTTAAAATAATGCTCATTATATTTCTTGCTATACATATTTGGAATTGGTTTATAATTTTAAAACATTTGAGAACCTGGGAATTACTTTTTTAATATAAGACACTGGGTCACATTTCTGCTAAAGGAAGGCCTACGTAAGCACATGCCATTTCATTTAATCAATCCTTATCCAAGTGATAATGGTAGGGGTGGATAAGGGTCACCCTATGTGTAATATGAATGCTTGTGGCTCTGGCAGTATGCATTATTATTATAATTCTGCATAGACAAGGGATACTGAACCCATGAGAACTTGTCCAAATCTCTCATTTCTTAGGCAAGGTCTATGATTTCTAAATAACTGGTCTCAGCTTTAATCTATTATTTTACCAGCAGCATATCATGACATCTTTGATTAGTTGATCCATTTATCGCTAAGCTTATATATTGTGTCTCTTTCCCAAGGTTTTCTTGGCCCTGGATATGCCTCAGAAACCACTCTTTGAACAACAAGCATAATATAAAACAATGTAAAAAAGAACTTCATGTTATTAGTTAATGACAGTCTTCTGAAGGTCAACGACGTGGTTCATTTTTGTGGAGTTACGTACGAGCACATTAATTTAGTCCATGTATGTATATGATGAAAAATTACAAGTCCATGGCTATGGGCAGTAGAGTGCTGGTGGGTTAATGTTCTTTATACCACAAACTGGGCAACTGAATGAAACTCTTTAAGCTTTAGGTGCTCTAAGCTTTACGCCTTTGGGTGCTTGAGAGGATCTGGGGCTGGACCAGCTGATCTCTTGTCCCCTTCCTCATCAGCTCTGGGCAAAGGCTACACTTTTTCTTTTCTGTGTCTTGGCTATTTCTGGCGTCTGTCTTTAGAATGTCTGCTATTTATAATCTCACCTGTTGTTTCTTTTAAGAAAGGACATGTTCCAATGAGAAAGTTACAAGTGTACCTGAATGATTGGGAGATGATTACTGAAATT
Source organism: Chinchilla lanigera (assembly GCF_000276665.1). NCBI lineage: Eukaryota > Metazoa > Chordata > Mammalia > Rodentia > Chinchillidae > Chinchilla > Chinchilla lanigera. The sequence continues at coordinate 8,975,468 of NW_004955488.1, read as the reverse complement.
GTTTCATTCTATTATCAAATACTGAAGAAGCAATTGCCATATGGTATACAGTGAGTTGAAGATAAAACTGGAACTAAAACAAGTGTCATCACAACCCAGACACTGTTGTTTTTTAGGGTAGTGAGGGATATGATAATTGAGTCAATAAGGAGTTCATGCAGTTTCCTCTATGGAGTCTAAAGTATGTTACAGGTGTTACTTTTCTAAAATGATAGATAAAGTAATACTTTCCGATCATTAAACACAAATACTGTCCCATTACAGAGGTTAACTGATACCTTAATATTTGTGTCTATCTCCCTCAACCAGAATATTTTACTTTTAATCAAAGTATATCTCGCTCTCTCTAAATCAGATAGACCACCTGACCAATTATAACAACTGAAAGCTACTTAAAATTTCACCAAAGAGATAAAACTCACAGAGTTTGAAAATGAAATGATGCTTCAAGGTTTATAACAAAAATGCTGCCCTTACTGTACTCCATACATTGGCCCATTTATTTACTGGAGGCCATTGCTCCTGAATGTTTTCAATACCCATAGATGTTTCTCTTGCTATTTATTGACAGATTTCAGAAAGCAATATATATATATATATATAGGCCATTGCTCCTGAATGTTTTCAATACCCATAGATGTTTCTCTTGCTATTTATTGACAGATTTCAGAAAGCAATATATATATACATATTATGTTTGTGTGTGTGTGTGTGTGTGTGTGTGTGTGTGTGTGAAACTTTGTGGTACTGGGAATTGAAGCTAGAGTCCTTGCACTGAAACAGCTCCTTAGTAAATTATAATTTGAGATAGGGCATTGTTAAGTTGCTAAGTTGCCCAGATTGGGTTTGAATTTGTGGTCCTCCTGCCTGTCTGGCTTCTTCCTGAACTTTTTTGCCAATATCTCATGTGGGAGCTCTTATATCCTGGATTCTGTGTATTTCTTTATTCCTGTAATTTTACATTTTATTTTATTAGTACATAAATTTTACATTAACCTATGGAGTAGGTGCATGTATATAATGCATTTTGATTCTTTTTAAATTCCCTTCCTCTCCCTATTCACTTCCCTCCCTCCATTTCTAAACCCCCATTCCCTACTTTTATTATTGTTTTGTAATTATTTTTAGCTCATATTTATGATATATAATGTTTGCATTCATTGTGTGTATATGTTTTGGCTAAGTATAAGCTTTAGTAGCCTCCCTGGAAAGAGTCTTGAAAGGTACATTACTAAAGACTTTGGAAGGAGTAAATGTGTCTTTATCTTCAAACTTGGTAGTTTGATGCCATATAATATTTTAAATTAAAAATTACTGTTATTCAAAGTTTTGGAGAGAGAGATTATGCAATATAACTATAGTTAAGGATTTTTGGATGATGGAGGCAATAAACAGGGTAACTAGAATGGAAAAAGTTAAGTATGATGAAGAACATCTATAACAAAACTAGAATTCACTTGGGATCACAGAATTTGTCAATTAGCAAAAGCAATCCTGTGTAAAAAGAATAAAGGTGTAAGTATAACAGTACTTGATTTTGAAATATATTACAAAGCTATCGTAACCAGAACATCATGATACTGGCATAAAACAGATGCATGGGCTCATGGAATATAATAGAGAAACCAGAAATACCGTTAACTGAGTTTAAGAACAGATTCTTTTCTAAATGGTGCTGGAAAAAATGGGTATACAGATGCAAAAGAGTGCAACTAGACTCTCATCTCTCAAGTACACAAATCCACTAACAATGGGTCAGACACCCAAATGTAATAGCTAAGATATGAAGCTAGTAGGAGAAAATATTCAGGAAACACATAAGATATTGGTATATTCAATGAGTTTTTTCTCCTTTAATAAGACCTCAAAAGCATAAGCAACCAAAGAAAATATAGAAAGGTAGAATATACATAATTCTAATTTTTTAAAGTATATACTTTATTTGAAAGAACAAATAAATAAAAATCTACAGAAATATTAAAAAATTGGAAAGCAAGAGTAGCCTCAGTAGATATTAAAACATTATAAAGTCTTCAGTGAAGCCACACAATAGAACAGTACAAAAATGAAAATCAAAAGGTACACCAAACAGAATGTGGAAGGTTAGGTTGTCACAAAGGCTGCATCTTAAATCAGAAAGAAAAAAAGGGACTGGTCAATGGACAGCTGGTTAGTTATGTAAAGAAATAAAAATCGGAATGATTTTTTTACACTCTATACCAGAATTAACTCCAAACTGATGTTAAGTAAATAAACATGCACATATTAGGGGAAAATATCAGTAAATCTTTTCTTTACCATGCCTTAAAATCCAGATGTGATAAAGTAAAAGGCACAAGTTTGATCACATAAAAATAGAAAAATGTACATTAAAAGTTGCATAAGTAAGATCAAAAGAAAAATACAAATTGGGAGATTGAGGTGGAAGAATTACAAATGCACCTTATGTTACTATTCTTAATACCCTAGTAGATATGGAACTCTTCGGGAAGAATATGAAAATACCTGTAGAAATGTGGGAAAGTGGTGGAGTTCACAGAGAAAGAAAAGCAAAATTTCTTAAACATATGGGCAAATTTCCAAATGTTTGACAACATGATCTGCCATGAAGCTGAGGAAAACAGACGCTCTCACATTTTGCAGCTGAAATGTAAAACAGTATAGTCTCCGAGGAGGGAAATTCAGATATTATCTAGGAAGATTACACACAGTCTTAACCACTGACACATCAACCTCAATTCTAGGAATTTTTCTTATTAGTACATGTTTACAGTACATAATATTTACATTCCTTGTGTGGAGTTGGAACGTGTACATAACACATCCAAGTTCCTTTATAAAATACCCTTTCCTTCCTTTGCCTCCCTCTTCCCTCCATTTCTTGATCCCTTTCCCATTTGAGAAAGATCTATCTTCTTACTTCTTATCTTTTATCTTTTTCTTTTTTTTCTTTTTGTCTCTGAGACAGGGTCTTGCTATGCAGTTCAGGCTGGGTTTGAGCTCACTCTGTAGCCAAGGCCAGCCTCAAACTCACAGTGATCCTCCTGACTCAGCCTCCTGAGTGCTGGGATTGCAGGTGTGCACCACTATGCCCAGCTCTTATTATCTTTTTTATGATTCTGTTTATAGTTATAGTTTCTCATAAAAGAGAAACCTTACAATACTTAATCTTGTGTGTCTGATTTATTTCATTTAACATTATAGTCTCAAAGCATATCCATTTTCTTAAAAATGACTCCTCATTTATCTTTCTTTGTGGCAGAGTAGTACTCCATTGTTTGTAAATATCACATTTCCTTTATCCATTCATGTGCTGATAGACATACAGGATGTTTTCAATATTTAGCTGTTATGAACTGTACTGTTGTGAACATTGGTATGCATGTAACACTGTGACAGGTAGAAGGGGAATAAATCCTACAAATGGATTTTCTAGTTTTTGTTTCTTGTGGAATCTCCATACTGATTTTCATAGTGGTTGTGCTAGTTAATAGTCCCATCAACAATGTAGAAACATTTCTTTTTCTCCACAGCACTACCAAATTTTGTTATTATTTAACTTCTTAATGATGGCCATTCTTTCTGGGTTAAGATGGAATCTTAGTGAGGTTTTAATTTGCATTTCTGTAATGGCCAGCTTCATGTATTTATTGGACATTTGTCCTTCTGTGAGGTTTCTATCAGTTAGTCTGCACATTTTTTGCTTGGGCCTTTTATTTGGGGAGTGTAATTTTTTGAGTTCTTTATATATTCTAGATATTAGTCTTCTATCTCAGAAATATGACAAAATTTTTCCCATCCTGTAGGTTTTGTTTTCACTCTGTCAGTGGTTTCTTTTGCTGTGCAGAAGCTATTTAATTTGATATGATCCAATTTTTTGATTCTCAGAACTATTTTCTGTGCAACCAGGATTCTTAATATTATCATTTAGAAATGATGAACATGGTAAAGTTGAGGCTTTGATGCAAAGGTTTTAAAGAGAGTTTTGGAAGGGCAATCGTGATCCAATGAGATCAGCTGAAAAATTGAATAGACTGATGTTAATTTAAATAAACCATCAGAATGTTTCTGAAATGAAACACATGAATACAGTGACTTGCACCTTTTCCCCTGCCAGCAAAGTTTCCTGGAGTAGTAAACTCATGTTGATAAAGTCCAGAGGAATATACTATTGAAGATAGCAAACGGGTGAGTGTCTTTGTGTCTCATTGCTGAGACACAATAATGACACCGACACCCCCAACTCTAAGGAGGAAAGGTTTACTTTGACTCACAGCTGGTAGAGGTTTCAGTCCATAGTTGGCTGGCTCCAAGGCAAGGTGGCTCATGGCAGGGTAGCATCACAGAGGAGAAACAGCTCAGGGGATGGCAGGCCGGAAGCAGAGAGAGAGAGAGAGATCAGAGAGGAGGGGGAGGAGTTTGCTTCCTGGCCCGAGCCGGTGGCCCATCCCTCCCACCAGGCTTCTCTTCCCAACCTTGCGCTTAGCTATCAATTCCTCAGTAGACTCACCCACTGATGATACTACACCCCCAAGTTTCAGCCACCTCTGAGGGCATGGGGCTTTGCAGGGACATTGAGATACAAACCGTAACAGTGGGATTAGATAATTTTGTTTCTTACAAATAATGTTAAAATGAGAAGAATTCAAAGACTGTCCCAGAAACCTGGAGAGAAGCAGGATTGTTTTGATTCTGCTGCAGCAAAGATTCAGGAGTCTCCATGGTTTACCATAACTTACTATGACGCCTTGTCAGGTAGGGTGGAGGCTGCTTCCCACAGGCTCCAAGAACAGGGCTCCCCCAAATCTTTCAAATTGTATGTGAGCCTTGCACCTCCAGTTAAACAGTGGTCAGCACTGGAAATGGATCCCTTCTGTGCCACCCCCCTGAGTTACACTGCCGTGCATAATTAGGAGAGTGCTGGGAACGTCCTCTTCTGTGTCCTCAGGAAGTCAGGAAGGGGAGTGAAGGAGGAGTTTCCCATGTTCCTCATGGAACAGATGAAGATAAGGAACAGCTGATAGGATAAGCATTTAAATGCATTTTTACATCTTTTAAGCATTGGGATTTGCTTTTTGCAGCTGTCCCATTCTCGTGGATTGCTATTCATATTAAAATTCCATGCTTGGCTTTCACAGAAGGACATTAAGAACTATGGACTTTCCTTTCATCTCCCATTGCTGAAGACAGAAGGATGACGAAGTTGTTATTTATTTAACAGCGTGGTCCTTGTTGGGTTTAGCAATGAGATAGTTTGCAGAAACTGGAAAGATAGAGCATGAGACCAGTGAAACTTATATTGCAAAGTATATAAGCTTGGTATAATATCAGAGGACTTTCCTATCTCCCATCTCTCATATTAAATGTTTCTCTCACGGCATTTCCTGAAACAGGGTCCTAAATGATTTGCTCCCATCTGGACCCAATTCTGAGCTGATGACACTGCCCAGATTATAAATGCACATGGAATTAGAAAACAGGAATGTCTACGGTTACACACCAGCGATCTTACATAGCAGAAGACTACAAATCAGTACTAGCGCCATAATGGTCCGCCCTGCATAGGAGGAGGCCTGAGTGATGCCAATGCTGTCCACGCTTTCCCTGTTTGCTTTCAGAAGAGGATGAGCTCTGTATGCTGTTCACAGTGTAACTTCACTGTTCATAGCGCGTACGTCTGGAATTTTCTGTACTGAAAACTGAAGTGTCTATCCTCCTAGACAAAAAATATAAAAACATTTCTTTTTTTTTAATTTTTATTTTTATTTTAGAAATAACATTTCATTTTAGAGCAGAGCTAACAGCTACAAATTTGGAGTATTTTTTCACTGGCAGGAATATCAAATACATGAAGAGTTCATTTTATTCTTAAGATAACTTCTGATGTTGGTACTATTATTATTTATCCATTTGGAGATGGGGAAATAGACTCAGGGAGGCCAAGGAACTTCTGCTGACCTCACAGTGGGAGCTGGGTTTCCAGTCCTGCGTCTGGTTCAGGCCTCTCCTGGGCTGAGGTACTGAATACACATCCTTGGATTTTTATAAAATGTGGGGTCAGTAAAAGCCATGGTATTTGACATAATTGTAGAGGATGCTACGTACTTCATAATATTGCTCTAAAGTTCTGTAATTTTAAGATGCAACAGGAATCATAACATGGAGTTTTTAAATTCCCAACTCTGAATCGTAATAGAATTTTTTAAAAAAATGATATAATTTGTCAGGTGATAAGTTCAACATTAAGATTGATGTTTGAGGGCCAAATACTATTTTTTTAAAAAAAAACTCTAAGTCTGACTTTGTTTACATTCTTTTTTTGATTTTAAAAATAAAAGAATGAAAGCATATTAATGAACATACATGCATTTACAAAATAACACAAGAACAATACAAGCAATACTGAAATTCAGACAAGGTGATAGGAAATTAACAATGGTTGTTGTATTACACATTGTGACTATGCTATTATTTTTGTGTATAGTCTTTGGTAAGTTAAATTTGTCCAGTTTTAGTCTTCCTGAATGAAAAATAAGATTATTAGTATCTTAAATACCAAATGGAATTATTGGAATATTCCAATACAAGTAACACAATTACTATGAAAATATATTTCATTATTCTCCTTTTCACTTACACATACCTCTTTTTGCTGTTCCTCTTCCCTTTCCTCATCATTATTCATACATATTTTCTGCTAGAGATTGTTAACACTAGAACTTAGAAATACCTTTGAATTTATGCTGGGTGAAAATGATCATTTGGGTGAATCTATGAAATTTTGATGTTATTAAAAATTAGCCATGAATTAACATATTTTTCAGAGTTGGACAATTGTTTCACTGTCATATCTAGAATTTTGATTCTGCATGAACATACCCTAAGGCAACACAGAATTGAGGCAGCACCAAGTTTTCAGAAATCATCTCTGTATTAAACTCTCACAGCAGCAGATACTAGATTTATAAGTTGAGAATCAATTAACTTAAAATACATTTGAAGAAACTGAACTCACAAAGTTTACTAGATCTATTCAATTTCTATCCTTCCAAATTATTTTAAAATTCTATGTAAATTATAGAATGATATTTCCCAGCAAATTATAGAATGATATTATTCAATGATACTACCCATTACTCATAATGATTTTTATAAAATTTGATCAATTGTTTTCTAGTAACACTAGAGAAGTTGACTCAATAACTGCTAAAATCATAAGGGGTTATGAGTGTGTTTAATATTCATAAGGTATATTTTAAGGTCAATAAGCAGACTTCCAAAGCTAATGTTTTTCATTAAAATTTTATTTAGATCATAATTACAAACAATTTTTTTATTTTGTTAAAATTTTAGCAGACATGATTTGGGTTCATGACAGAAACTAGTAGTCAAAACATATTCTTAATTCTTAGTACACTTTTTATCTTGTCCTATTTTGGGGGATGTATAAAGAACCTACTTTTCTGAAGATTTCTTTGTCATTTTGTTTGTGATTATTGAATACCAATTGTGATTAATTCTAGTAATCCCTTTCTGGTTGTTTTCCTCATATTTTTCCATTGAGTTGAACACTAAATTTTATTTATACTTTCAGTTTTCTTTTTTCTGCAAACTTTTATCAAGTTTACATATCCTAATTGTTCTTTGTTAAAGAGAAGAAAAACTGAGCATTTTACACTATGGTATTGTTTTAGCTATTTTTTATTTATATGGATAATTTCAGTGTTGTCTCTATTGTTTCAAATTTTAATCCCTTTTAATTTTCCTTTTCCCCAATTTTTCTTATAGGATATGTATCAGAAAGTTCAGAGTTTAAACATAACTCTTTTTATTTTAAAAAGAAAAATATATCAAAATAAGAGCAACATGGACAAAAACAAAACAACACAAAAAAATAAAAATGATACAGGGATTCAGAACAAAGTGATAGGAATTAACAGTGGTGTTATATTACATATTGTTATCTTCAATGAAGTTGGTCAGATTACCAGATGTAAGAATGCAAGATTGATCAAACCTTAAAAGAGAATAAAAAGTAATATAAAAAGTTAGAAAAGATACAGAACTTCACTAAACAAGATGGTAGAAATTCACCAATAATTTTTACATTGCAACTGTTTTTATAACATTTTTATGACATTTTATAACATTTTTATAACATTTTACAACATTTCCTAAGCTCTGCTTGAAATCCATTGGCTAGGATGATTTTTCTTATGTCCAGTTTGGAATATCCCTTCCTAACAGAATGGACGTTTCTCTTCATTCAGGAGGGTTTCTTAACTGGTTTCATCCTGAAGAACTCCAATTCAAGTGATGAAGTCAGGTTACTGCCTCCTGGACCTTGAATTTTTCCATTTATGAATATTAAGCGGCACCTATAAAGATTTTAATCAAAGGTACCCCATGAATAGTCAGTCACTGCCACAGATTTTTGTAGGTGAAAATGTTCTGATTTCAGCTGTGCTCCCACAGCTGATCTCGCTCTGACAGGCACATCTACAGTGCCAAGATGTCATGGTTGTCGTTCAAAGCTGAGCTCATGATTTATAGCACCTCCCATCATTAATGGTCTGCAGAACACAGACTTCACAAAGCCCTGAGAAACAGTGTGACCTCTTCCACCAACGCATCTCTTGGCGACTTTGTGCATGTGCACCCCTGAGACCCCAGGGCTTCTGATTACGGAGTGTTTGAGCAGGCTGTGTAACTGAGATGCAGCACAAATTCTCACCTTTGTGAATTTGGGACTCCTCCTTTACAGAATGTCAGGGATTTAAGCTTCAGCATTTCAACATAACTGATTAAAAGCCATTGGTGAGTCCAAGCTTCCAGCTAAATCACAGATTGTTACCGCTACTGGCATTTGCTTGTGATAACACATTAAATCTCCACTCCTAAGTGATTATCCTTAACAGTTTATTTGTTCCATTCTATTGTAACATTAGAATTCATTCACCTCATCCGTAGTCCATACTTCAGACCAACATCTAAAGTGTGGAGGGCAAGATTTGGTAGGACAGGTCCAATGGTGATGCTAGAACTCTAATAAAGCTTTGAAATGTTGTCAGAAATTTCTCAAGCCAAATCTGTCTACCAGAGAAGTGTAAGGTCTTTTAGGAATTGATTTCCCTTAGTTTCACAGATACAGTGAGCAATTTCCTGGGAGCAGACTCTGGGAAGTAAGACTTTGGGATGGATTTCAGAATTTACCAGCTGAGCCTGTTGATCACTTACACACCCTGCAGTTGGAATTCTGACTGGTGTCTTTTTCTGGCTGTCATACCCTCCACTGGCCAACCAGCTAAAAGTTAGTGACAAGGGAGTCAGATTGATACGGTTCCTAAACATTTAAATTCCTAGAGAATTTTACAGAAAGATGGAATGGGAGAGAGAAGGGTGGGTCTACAGATTTCTACAGAGACTCTCCAGTCCTCGAAGAGGGGTGGGAAGGAGAGGAAGGAAAAATAAAATTGTGCAGATGTGAGTCCTTGAAGACATTCTGGGTACCTTTTCTTAGAAGTCTGGTACAATCAAGGAGTCAGACAAGGTACAACCAAAGATTTGCAATTGAAGTTTGAAAAGGAAAGAAGGAAAATTTCTCAACTCCTGGCAGTGATGAATTCTGCTGGAGGGGGGCTGGGGAAAAGAAAGGGTGAAGACTCCAAGTGCGGTATGGCTGGAACTCAGGGGAATGCTTGCTTATGAAAATTTAAGAGATAACCAGAGCACTAAGATTTGTGACACTAGAAACCAGTGTGAGGTCAACTGTCCTGAGTAAGCCAGACTGAAAAAGAACGGAATGTACTCCCAAGAACCTGTGGAAGTGTGTTGTAAATGATGGGCTTCAGAGCCTAAACACCAAACCATATTCTAAGCCTATCAGCATCTGCTTTGCCAGGGCCAAGCTTAGAATCTCATAGCCTTGGTTCAATGCAAAGAAAGACCAGTAGTGAAATGATTAGAATCCAAGCTCCCCTTCCTAGGCTGTGAGAAGTACTGAGAGCTTTACACCAATTCTGCACAGGCTGGGTCAGTACAGTCCCCTGAAATTTCTCTACAGGAGTGCTGTTAGTGTCTCCCAATAAAAAATACAAAAGGAGTAAGAAAAAAGAAGTTTGAAAGTGGTCTAAAATTCTGTGTGCAAAAATGTTTATATCTTGTATTATGCAACCAACAGACTCCATTCTAACAATAGAGTAACATGGCTTTTTAGCACTTTCTCTGTTTTTTTTTTTTTTTTTTTCCTTTTTGTCTTTTTGAGACAGGGTTTCCCTAAGCAGTTCAGGCTGGCCTTGAGCTCACTTGTAGCCCAAGCTGGCCTCAAACTCTTAATGATCCTCCTGCCTCAGCCTCCTGAGTACTGGGATTACAGGTGTGTACCACCACACCTGGCATTCTCTGTTTTTCATACGAGTTTGAGGGAGGGGAAAATGACTAGGTAACAAATCAAATGGTAAAGCCAGGTGACAAACTAAATTTCTTGAATCTCATGCCTTCTTTTGGACAGTCCTGAGGGACATTAAGATGGCAAAACACAGTGATGAGGTAGACAAAGAAGAGAAAGGAGAGTAATTGATTTCTCCAACAAGAAATAATTCAATGCAAGGTGAAAGGAATGGGGCGAGTGAGAAAGAGGCCAAAGCAAACATCAGATATGTTAGAAGCTCTTTTCTTTTATGAAATAAGCTCCAATTTCAAATCATTTTTTTATAGAAGAAAGGTAAATATAAATATTTTTGAGTCATTTTACTCTTATAACTATTTTTCTTTGTCTTTTTTTGAGACCGGGTCTTGCTATGCAGTTCAGGCTGGCCTTGAGCTCACTTTGTAGCCCAGGCCAGCCTCAAACACTGAACGATTCCACTGCCTCAGCTTCCTCAGTGCTGGGACTGCAGGTGTGTGCCACCACGCCTGGCTCTTATAACTATTAGTAACTGTGATCTATCATCTAATTACTAAGATTTTCTACATTTTATTTTGTGAGAAAAGGTAAGAAAATGAGCACCTGTTTTACATGAAGTTTGACATGTCAATATTTAATACTAATTTGAGAATTAGTACCATTCGGGGAGCTACTCCATTAATAAAGAAGGATTATCCAGTAAGTATTACCTAAGATTTGTGAACACATGGGAGTTGCCTAACATTGAAATAACTTAGTATCCTAATAAAAATACCAATGAAAATTTACAGCTTTGATACTCTGTGACACTTTTTGGTGGACAGGGTGTGATGTAACACATACTTCTGATTATAAGTTTTTCAAACGTTTGTTTAGCAAAATTCCAAACTATACTTTGTACTAGCCAAGGATGTCACTTAATTATGTACACAGATGGTTTTTCTGATGCGGTTACATTTTTCTTGTTTTAGCTGGTATATGTTTTGATGACTGCCATTGTGCTGCAGTCCATGAAGGGGCCCAATGGCAACGCACACCCATCTGTCCCACTGAGCCCAAGCGGTGAAGCACAGCACCAGGGAGGCAAGGATGCATTTTTATTTGTTTTATTTTGTTTGCTTGTTTTGCAGTACTGGGGACTGAACCCTGGGGACTTTGCACTGAACTACAACCCCAGCCTTTTTCAATGTTTCCTTTGAAGCAGGGTCTTGCTTAATTGCGTAGCCTGGCTTGGAACTTGGAACCCTCCTGGCTCAGTCTATCAGAGTGCTGGAATTACAGGTGTGTACCACCACACCTGGTTGCAATTTGTCTTGCTGATTGAATGAATGTGGGTGATCATAGAGGAAAAGTAATGTGCTAGAATCTAATAGGGCCACTAGACTAATCTGTTGTGTTAATCACTCAGCCCTGACTGCAACAATTTCAGCCATTAGAAAGTGAAGCATTTAAAATATGTTATACATTTGTACACGTTCATTATTATTATTATTTTTTTTTGGTTTTTCTCCGGTACCAGGAACGGAACTCATGACCTTGCACTTGCCAGGCAGGTGCTTTGCCACTGAGATAAATCCCCAGCCCTGTACATGTTCATTATGTACAGTGTTTAATTGTGAGTAATTCTGTTTTTACCTATAGACTTGGTTAAAACAATTTTTAGAATTTGTAGAGTTGCACTGCTAACTGTAATACTTCATCAAAAGTAAAACTTTTAGTGTTTCTCTGATCTTATTTTTAATTACAAATAATGCTATTTTAACTGCAATTATAACCGGATTGTGTATATCAGATCAAATCAGACTACTGGGGTTTCATAGGAAACAAGGTCATGCTAGTTATCATCTCACATGATAATACCTTGAATATTTCTCTTTTGAGTACTGGATGAGTCAAATTGGTTTCCTCAGCCAAAGAATTGGTCAAGTGGGTAAAATAAAAAGCAAATTTTATTCTTTGAATTTACTGATGAAATAATCATCAATTGATTAAAAGTTGATATGCCCTTTTTTATTGCCATGGGTTAACTTTCTTATGAAATTGGGAACAATAAATTGGGAAGAAATAAATCTTTGATTCCACTTTAAAAAAGTTCAGAGCTTCAAAGGAACTAACCTTTATTTAACTCTTACTTTTATTCTAGAAATTGTGCTTAGCTTTTTGGCTACTTTATGGCATCTTCTGTTTGAGTTCAGTCTTTTTTTCATTTTAAAAAGAAAAAAAATAACAAAACAACAACCACAAGGACAAAAACAAAAACAATGAAAATGATAAATGGCCTCAAAATAAAATGGTAGGAATTAACAATGGTTGCTACATTACATATGTCCAAGGATAGCTGGGATAGGTGTATTGCTGATGTCTATGGTATATTGAAAGAAACAGTTAATGCTTAAAATTTTCTTCTTTCTTGACAATTTTGCATGCTTGAACCTGGTAATCAGAATGACTGATCTGAAGACAACGACATGCAGTATAAGAACCGTTGGTGAATTCCTACCGTCTTGTGTGGTGAAACCATGTATTGTTTCCAATGGTTTTTTTTTAATTCCTTATTATTGTCTTTGTTTGATCAGTCTTACATTCTTACATCTGGCAATCTGTTTGAGTTCTGTTTTGATGAGCATTTGTGGATCATTTATAACCTAAGACATTGTCCTGATTCTCTAGCCACTGCTGAGTGCAATAAAAAGTATTATTTTAAGCTTAAGCTATAAATTATAAGTTGAACTTAGCATCATCAGGTCTTAGTACTTGGACAAAGAATTTTATATAAAACTAAAGACTTTTAAAAAAAATGTAGCTATTTTTTCTTTTTTCTTAGATTGTGTGAAAGGTAGAAGGCCATAGATAGTTTTTCTGAGGTCCTCTTTCTTGTAGGCATTTAGTTTTAGAGACATATGTATTAAAAGGAAGTTATGATAGCTATTTATAAATAGCATTAAGTCTTCTCTACCCTGGGCAGTGGATATAAAAGGAAAGTCACATATTTTTTTCATAAAAACTGACCATGACTATTTCTATAAATATAGTTAAAATCAAGGAGAATTTTGCCAACTAATATGAAGAAAACCACTTGAAACATTTCATTTTTCTAGTACATTAAATTTCTTTGAGCTATCTATTTTTAGTTCTCAAGAAAGCATATACTTATTGTTAGGGGTTACTACCAGTCAAATTTTATTTAGGTTAATTTGTTGTCCCTTCAGCAGGGACTTCATATGATGATATAAGTAAATTCATTTGTCAGAGCTATGAGCTCACAAGGGGTAACCTATGCTTGATAATGTTTTTAACCCTAGATCTACTTGGCACATAATGCATATTTCTATAAGGGTTAAGTGATGGCTTCTATGTTTACTTCTTCTGTTACCTTGCTGTAGCCGTGAATCATGTCCAGCTTCATAAACTATTTACTTTTTCTCCTCCTACTTTAAAAATGCTTATGTTTTCCCATTCCTTAAACACATGAACTGTAATCTGTCCCTAATCTTGCCTTTCTCTTAGATATTGGATGTGTTTCTTTGCTAAACTTTGCAAATTCTTGGTCTTACTGCTCACCCACCACTTTCTGTCCAATGTTTTGGGCTCTGGTGTTTTCTGCTGTGTTGAAAATGCTTCCAGGGCCAGGCTTGCCCTCCTGGGAGGTGCGTTCCTAACTCATACTCTTGACTTGGAAACCTCTGAAATTCCGGATTTTCACTCCTTTAGATGACCCGTATTTCCTCTTTGTGACATCACACTCCAGGTTTTAGCTCTCTGATTGCTCTGGCTCATTATCTTCTGCTGTCTCTTATTCCACTATGTGCAGGGTAAGTGAACATCCTAGTTTGCTGGGAACTGCCCCGCATTTATTCCCCTTACAGTTGATCACCTAAGCTGAGCCCTTAAATGCTCAGACTCTATCCTTAGTTTTTGGTTCTTTGTTAGTAAGAAATTTTGAATTTTGCTGATTTACCAGGAATTTGTGGTGTATTACTGTTATTACTGTGATGTACTACTGACCAATTCTATTGGCCATAAAGGCTCTGTAGAACTCTAAACACTGCTTGTGAGAAAAGGACTGAGGTTGTTGGTTAGGCTCTTGAAGTCCTAGGGTAAAATCCAAGCTCGACGAACTACTACACACAGAGTCTAACACAACCACTTAGTGCCTCCAAATCCTGGAATATGAACTAGTGAATTGTCCCGGCCCGCGGGTACAGTCAACGAGGACCCTAGAGGAGGAATGGGGATTATAAAGGGACAAGAGACACGAAGAATGGAGACAAGACAGGATTCTGATCAAGTCTCGTTTATTGGCAGGAAGTACCGCGTATATATAGGGCGCGGGGAAACGCGGAAGTTCTTACAGCGGGAGTAACCAAGTAACCAGACAAAGGCGGGAGTAGCTAGGTAACTGTGGGCAGTCCTGACTTAAAGGGAAAGGCGCATCACTTCGGGGAAGTAGGCAGGATAACAGAAACTTATCTCAGACAACAGAAACTTAATGCTTAAGACGGCTACTAATATACAATGGAGGTCAGTCAGGGTCTCCCACAGTGAATGGGAATAATGCTCAACTCTAAAGGGTAGTTGTGAGAATTAAAGCTAAAAATTATTAAGTTCTCCATTCAGTGTTGGTAAAAAGAAAGCATCAAATAATTTGAAGCCAGTTTTGTTTCTTGCTAGTGGCACTTCATTGTTACAAGAAATATACTACATGTATATTTGATTAAAGTGTGTTTTTCTACCTCAAACTCATCTGAAAGATATAAAAATACATTTGACATAAGCGAGTGTTAGGCCAAAAATTTTCACTGGAGAAGAGGCAAGTGACATGTTTATCTCAGCAAAGGTGCCCTTGTGGTCCTAGCATCTAATCTCAGGCGAGGTTTGTGTCTTTTCAACTCTTCTGTTTCCATGTTCTTATTCTAATAATTTCAAAAGATTTTGTTATTTATAGACACAAATCTAAAGAACATAATTAAAAATAAAATAACAGTCACTTTTTTGTATCCTCTGTATGTACTTGAATGTTTCCTTACCCTATTCTGGGAACTGGCTTATTTAATTACACAGAGCTTAGTAATTAAATATAACCTTTTTATGGTAAAAGATCCATTTTTTATTAATCAATAGGCAATGTGGTACTAATACTATGATTTAGAATAAACATATAGGCCTTTGTACTGAGTGATATGCCTCACCCCTTAAATACTTTTAAAAAATTTTGATACAAGTTCTCCTGAAGTCACTAAATCGTGCAGGCATAAATTTGTGATCCTCCTGTCTCAGCTTCCTGTGTGCCTTTGACATCAGCAATGTGCCATTTTACTTAACTAAGCAGAGCTATTTTTTTTTTATTAGTAAGTGTTTAATCAGTAATTATAACTTCTTTTTGCTAATGTAGAAATTCTTAAATTTCTGGGCAGATGAGAATTCTCTGGGGGTTGTATGAAAATTCAGAGTTCTGGCTCTATAACTGTAGTTTCTGATTTCTCAGGTCTAGTGTTGGGCTAGAAGGTGAACATTTCTAAACAACTCCTGGGTGATGCTGGCCCAGGGACTGCGCTTTAGCCACCATTGTGGGATACTTAAATGGCATTGTAGTTTAATTAAACTTTAATCTCAAATGTTTGTTTTACTTTTCTCCCTTGCCTCTGTTTCTAGTTCTTCTTTTCTCTTTCCTTGTTCTGCCTTTTTTTTTAACTTGGAAATTTATTTTTTCTCCTCCTCACTTTTTGACCTTTTACATGAATGATATTGAAATAATATTTATCTGTATTATTTTATCTAACTTTTGCTTCCCAATATAATTACTTATAGAACTCTAGTATGGTCTGTGAATTACATATCACCTCTTGGTCTTTCCCTTCTTAGATTTGGGGACCTGATGTTCAGTTAAGAAAGTGAAGTTTGATATACAGGTGATTAAGTAATTTGCATTTTATCTTCTGTTAGACCTTCTTAGCTGGATTACTTACAGAATTTTGGGGAAGGAAATGGCAAAATGCACATATAATGAATCTGTAATTACCAGTGAACGTGATTATTTCATAAACTTGAGTTTAATAATGTAAATAATATTCTTCATCAATGGTCGATCAAAGAATATTCAGAATTTCTAAGTTTAGCATACTTCCCACTCAATCACATCTTCTCTTAATATTGTTAAAATTCAATGTATGAATATTTATAATATTCAGTAATATTTAGGTCACCATAGGTGTAAGTCACAGGGCTATGCTATTGAAGTAGTTGACTGTGCCTTCTTGTGTAGTGACATCTAGATAGGTAAAATAAAATGCAACATTGTGATTTTTCTGTCTTGTCTAAATGGTCGATTTTTGGAACCTTGGTGTTGCTACTGGTTTTTTTTGCTTGTCCCCCTTTTTCTTCTGCTTGAGAACGCAACCACTGCTTACAAAACTCTGTGGTTCAGGACAGTGTGGGGAATGAGCATGATTTTTAGCCGGTGACTATGCAGCACTTTACCTAATGACACCTCTACCTCCCAGGGTGCCTTGTTTGCATTCTGTGCCAGGAGTACTCTGAGAAGCCTACAGCTGCTTTCATTCTGTTATCTCAGACCCAAAGTGCAGCCCCTGTGGCAGCGGCACAGCCCCCACCTCCTGTTCTGTCTGTGCTCAGGAAAGGGACTGTTAATCTCTGAGCTTGAGAAAAAAAAATTTATTAAAAGAAAGAAATGGGGCCACAGGATTCTTAGGGTGAGCCTCAGGAACACGCAAGGGGTGGCCAAGAAGCCATGACAAAAGCAAGAGAAAGATTAGAGTCTTTTTGAGGCTATGCACGATTAGCAAAGGACATGTGGACTACAGATGTCCCGAACAGAAGACCACATTTGCATCTCTAAGAACGAAGGCAGCTTTCTACTGAAGGCACTTGGAAGCCTCTCCAGGCCCGTTGTGTTATAAGTTAGATATTTCCAGTTGTACTTTCTCTTTATTCTTCTCTAAAACCAGTTCCATCTAGCCTAGCAATTCTGCATGCACTTCTGAAGTTTGCAATAGGAAACTAGATCATCTTTCCTTCTACTTCATTTTCCTATTCTTCCTTGATTAAATGTGGTCTTTATTAATTCTTGGACAAGACTGCTCCCTGCTTTCCATTGGTGGTGATGGGTGTCTGTCATTCTGCTTCCAAAATAAAACTGAGTATTGAGGCAGAGGCAGGAAAGATAAGGCAAGGGCTAATATTGCCAAAGACAAATGGCAGCAGTGGTAGCAGACATTTAAAAGACTTTTCAAAGCTAGGAACTGTCCTCAAAAAACTTTTATGGAGATCTGGTTATATGTGCAACCACTTTGAAGATGACATTATGTAATATAACAACCACTGTTAATATCCTATCACGTTTTGAAATTCTGTATCATTTTTATTGTTCTCTATGTTGTTTTATTTATGTATTTGTTTTTGTTATTTTGGGTTTTTTTCTTTTCTCTCTAAAATGAAAAACACAATTTATATGTGTATATATAGGGATAGCTGAGATAGGTGCATTGCTAATGTCTGTGGTTTATTGAAAGGAACAGTCAATGCTTAAAATTTTCTTTTTTCTTGACCAATTTTGCATGCTTGAATCTGGTCATCAGATCAACTGATCTGAAAACAACAATATGCAGTATAAGAACCATTGTTGAGCTCCTACCATCTTGTACAGTGAAGCTTTGCATCATTTCCAATGCTTTTTTTTTTTCATTACTTGCTACTGTCTTTGATTGTTTGATTTATCTTACATTCTTATGTCTGGTGGACTGAGCAATTTCGTTGAGGATAACAGTATGTAATGTAGCAACCATTGCAAATTTCTATCATTTTGTTTTGAGGTCTTGTATTCCTTTTGTTGTTTTTGTTTTGATTTTGTCTTCATTGTTGTTTTGTTAGTTTTTTTAATCTTTAAAATAAAAAATAGGTAGGCAAAACAGAGCATTATATAACTAAAAAAAAAAAAAAAACTTTTAGGGAGAAGTCAAGCAACAAGCTCACTTCAGCAAGACTCATTCTGGAGTCCCCTGACCATACCATCCCTAATGACGTGCATGATTTCCAATCTGTCATGTCTAATGAGAGATCAGGGGAACTTGATTTTGTCTTCTAAGTCATAATACTTTTTTTCTATTGCTTGTAGTCATTTAATGTTTCATCCTATTGATATTATCTCCTGGGATACCAGGTAATGAGATGGAGCACACAAACACATTTCTCTGACCTGTAAATGTTGTTGTGCTATGTGTATGGATCCGGATATTCTTCTTAGTGATTTGTTTGCATCCTATCTACCAAGAGAATCAGTGGGACAGTGAATAAGTACTTAGAAAAGGTGCTATTGAATGAAAAGCTAAATGAATGATTCCAGGCACATATTCAAGATGTATTTGAAGAATGGCACATTATACAAATTCTAGGTACTGTTTCAAATAGACCCCAACATGCATATGGTTGAAACATAATTGTAATGATGGATACATTGTATCAACTTGAGCAGTTCAGAAGTTAAATTGAACAACTCAGCAAGCATCCAGGGTTCTTACTTTGTAAACATCCTGAGTTTGTGGAAGAGGAAGGCAAGGAGATGGTGTGGGGTGATAGCTGACATACAATACAAGGGAAGGAAAGGAGGCTTCCTGCCCCTGCTTTTGCTCTTGCTGATTTTGCTGTCTTCTGCTGCTTTGAATTGCTGCCCCTGTGCCCTGCCACCCTGCCTTGGAGCCAGCTGATTACGGACTGAAACCTCCACAAACTGAATTAAATAAACCTTTTCTTCCTTAATGTTGAGTGTCGGGTGTTTTGTCCCAGCAACAAAAGTAATTAAGACAACAATAGAAGTCAAATTCTCACTTACATAACTAAGGTGGTGTTTCTGGTCACTGGGACCAGAAACTGACCTCAAGGATCAATAAGTAATGGACAAGAGGTTGACAGAAATTCTGCCATCTTTGAAACATGACTTCCAAACTGTGTAGTCCTGGCAGTCCTACTTGATTGACAGAACCAGGAGGAGCCCTTCTCAGAGTAGGGGGCAGGTATGGGTCATGCTGGAGGGGCACAACTCCCTGTCACATGCATTTGACTGGCTGGAGCTTGTCACTTAGGAGCACAGGCAAACATTCAGGTCCACGATTTTAGCAAAAATGTTGACGTGACTCCTTCTCACACTGGAGCCAACTATGAGTTCTGTTCCTATGAAGCAGGAAATTGCTAGTTTCTGAATGTTTTACTTTACATCTTAAAAATAAAGCTGCTTTGGTCAGGCTATTTGAAATACTTTTCAGATGCTAAAGTCATAACAAAAGATAAGTCAAAATATGTTTGATTTGCCTACGCTCGCTCGGCCACATGTGTCCTTGCTCTCTTTTGATTTTGCTGTCTGATGTGTGTGAGTGAGTGTGTGTGCACAAGTGTGTGTGAGAGAAAGAGCCACAGAGAGACAGAGACACAGAAATGCGCTAACTGTATTATTTCCCATCAAGTGCTAGATGCCATATTCAGAGCCGGGATGGAAAATGAGGGAAACGTGGTACCTACTTTCAAGGCTATTAAGAGACTAGAGATGTTCTCATAAATACAAAATTATAAACCGGTGTGGTGAAGTTTACTTCTCTCTTCCTGTGACTCAGCTTTTATCTTTTCTTAACTTTCTTCCTATTTTTTCCCAACGTTGAACTTCAAAGCCTCCAGTCTTTTGCAATAATAGACCTTTATAAATTCTGCTTATACCCCTTTTAAAAGAGCTTTCGTTTGCACAGGCTCTTTAAATCACTGCTAGTAATTTGTGAAAGCTACAGTTAGGTCACAGGCAGTTTTATTTGCATGTTCCTTGGGGAAGGGAAACAGACTTTGAGTGAGACATTTTAGAGACCTAAATATAAGAAAATTAGAAAATCTAGTAGTGCATTTACATGTACAAGATTTTCAAACACTTTTCAAAAGTTCTCAAATGTATCATTTATTATAATTCAAACAAATTTGAAATGAATTGAATTTTCACTATTATTCACATTATGTTACCTTTGTTAAAGTGTTTTTTATATCGCAATATAATTCTTTTTTCTTTTTAAAGAAAAACTTCCTCCACATAACTTGTTCTGTACGCATTTTAATATATTGGTCTAAGTGAAAAAGAATTTATTCAAAAAAATTCCGGGAATGAACAAGTGACACATTTTTCTCCAAATAGATTCATATAATGTAAATTCCAACCACATAACGTAAAATAAAACATTGCACTAAATGTTTTATGTGGTTATGCCTTGCCTCATGGTGGAGATTGCAAGCTTCTTAAAGTTTGAAATCAACATTTATTTCTCTTGACACCTCTCCACCATGGTAATATGTCTCATAATTACTGAATGCTGGACCATTCCTTAATTTTGTTGTACATTACAAAGTATTAACAATTTTGCTTTTCATTTCCTATCCATATTTCCACTTTTAAAACTTTGCTAGTAATAGCAATTATTTATCTATTTGTCATATGATGACATTGACCTTAAATTAGAATTACTCATTTAGAGAATAGAGCAAATTTGAATTTTCTTTGCCTCTCTCAGAAGTTTTCAGATAAGTCCAAAAGCATACTTTGCAAGAATTGCTGTTGATAATAAATAACAGACAAATAATTTAAAATATGGTAAAAGGTAATATGCATGGAGTGATTGAAAACTGGTGAACGTTTAAACTAAAAAAATTATTAAAAGTCACATTGCCAAGAATGATGGAATCAGTGTGTCTGCACTGCAGGGGGGAATATTTTGAGTATCTCAACAGGGATTAATGGTGAAGTGTCTTTTGCCGAAATACATTTTTTATTTAAACATTCACCACATTTTTATCATCTCTTGTATATGTAAAAGAAGTAAAGCATTTTTTAAGGCACACAAAAAAGGGAGAGAATAAAAAGGAATTCAGCCTTTGCGAAGGACCTCTGAGTCAAAAGTTCCACACTTCGTCAAAGACTCAGGAAACAAAACAAGCATAAGACAAAGAAAGAAACCAGATGCTCATCTGGGGCTCAACTATGGAAAATATTATATGTTTTATGGTTTCAGCAAAGGTACTAGAATAATGAGACAATCATTACATTTCAGTAGGACTCAGGGCAAGTGAGAAAGTACAGGATCGCTCAAACAAGTACTTGCTAATTTTACAGCCTTTAGCTGGTGGTACTTTCGCAGACATGCTTCTGATCCTAGTTGATTCCAGTATTACTTCCTTGAAAAGGTGCCTTTTGCCATGCTCAGAATAGACACCAACTGTGCAAACCCTTAGGTGCACGAACTAGGCACTGTGGTGGCAGGCAAGTTAGAAGAGGAGGGCCAATAAAAATCCTCATGTTTGAATAAGCTACTACCACTAGTAGGTCATAGCAGTATTAGGAACATTTTAAAGGGCATTGTGCTGGTTTGCGCTGTCTGTGTAGCTCACCTCGAGGGATAATTTACATATATTTAAATGTACATATTCAAAGTCCACAGCTGCCTGAATTCTGTTAAAAGGATGCAGTTGTGTAAACACCACTAAAATCACCGTGACAAAGTTTCTCATGGATCTCTGCTGGGACACTTCCCTTGATCCTTGGACACAGGCAACTACTAAACTACTTTCTGCCCTCGTTTTTTACCTTCTACAGTTTCATATAATGGGATTATGTCATATATATTCTTTGAGTTTGACTTCTATGATTTAGCATAAGTGTATTGCCATTTATTCATGCTATCATGTGTATTATTTTGTTTCTTTTATTTTTAAATAGTATTTTACTATATGGATATATCACAGACTGCTTACCCATTCATTTGTTGATGGACTTTTAGATTGTCTCTAGTTTTTAACTACTATGAATAATGTTGCAATAAATATTAGTGTATATTTTTCTGTGGACATGAGGTTTCATTTGTCTTGGATAAATATTCAGGAGTGGGCTTCCTGCTCCCTATGGTAAGTATATATAAAAGCTTTACATAAGATACTTCCATGATGTTTTCCAAAAGTGAGAACCTTTATTTCCATTCTTATTATGGGTGAGAGTTTTGAGGTCTTGATACCCTCAATACTTGATAATGATTCATCTTTTAAATTTTAAGCTACTTCAATGAATGTAGTGATAAATTATTGTGGTTTCAATTGGATTTCTTTGATGGCTGATAATATCAATCATCTTTTCATATACTGGTTTTAAGTGTATGTAGATATTTTTTCATATAGTCTGCTCCATTCTTCAGACTGTCGTGTAATTGAGTAGTTTGTCTTACAATTATGTGGTAAGAGTTCTTTATATATTCTCTCTCTATAAGCCCTATGTCCTTTGTCAGATGATTGTCTTGCAAACACTTTTTCTCAGTCTTTGGATTGTCTTTTCATTTTCCTAAAAGTCTTTCAAAGAGAAATTTTGATGTCAAAATAATGTTTCAAATTACATTATTTGTAAATTTCAAAATCCAAGTATTCATGTAGTATGTAGGAAGGTCATTTTTGGTATATTCATCTTTATTCTGTGAAGTTACTAAATTGACTTAGTCCAATAACTAAGTCTATTTCTTCAGAATTCCTACACACATAATCATGCCTCCTTCTATTTCTCCTTTTCCAATCTGGATGGCTTTTGTTTCTTTTACCTCTATGGCTGTGCCAGCGCAGGGCTGAAATGCTCACAGCAAACACTGTTATCTTGTTTTTGTCTTAGAGAAGGCATCGTACAGGTGTCACTACAAGTATAATGTCCACTCTAGATTTCCGTACTGGTCTTTTGTCATGTTGAGGAGGTTCCTTTCTATTCCGAGTTTGCTGAGAGTTCTCTTATCTATTTTATGCTTTCAGATGACTGTTAGATTTTGTCAAATGTTTTCTTCTGTTGAGATAATTGGGTTATTCTGTTTATAGGGTTGGTTTTTAAATGTTGAACCAACTTCGCATTTCCAGGATAAACCTCAATTGGTCATGTTGTACTTTATTTGTAAAAAATATTCTATGTACATTGGGGTCTCTGCTTACAACTTAATTTGTTTTATGACTTGGGTGAAGAAGCTGTATTCGTGTTTCTGCAGAGAAGGTGGCTGTGATCATGTTAGTCTCCCAATGCGGAATTTGCAAAAGAAGGAAAATTTTGCTGAACACCTTCATTTGGGAGCCGAATTGTTGCAAACAGAAGTGTTCATGAACCGAGGCATTACTGTATTAGTTTTGCTATGCTGGATTTGCTAAAATTTTGATAAGAATTTTTCTTGCATTTGAATTAATGAGAAATACTTATCTGTATATATTTTTCTTTTCTTATAATGACTTTTACGGTTTTGGTAGTAATGTGAAGTTTGTCCCACAAAATAGATTAAATATTTTCCTTTGCTCTAACTTCCTCAGAGACTGTGGAACTGGGATTATGTCTTTATTGAAGACTGATAGAACTTTTCAGGAAAGCAATCTAGTTCTGGAGTTTTTGTTGTAAAAAAACTGTTATTTAAAAATTTAGTTTCTGCTAGAGAGTTGAGATTATCTATGTCCTCTTGAGTGAAGTTTCTGTTGTGTCTTCCAGGAAGTCTGTGTATTTCATGTAATTGTCAAACTCACTAGCATAAAGTTTTTCATAATATTCTCTTATTGCATATTTATTTTTCCTTTTCTATATGTGGTGCTAGGGATCAAACCCAGAGCCTTGTGAATGCTAGACAGGTACTATACCACAGAGCTACACTCCCACCCCCACATATCTCCTTCTCCTCCTTCTCCTCCTTCTCCTCCTTCTCCTCCTTCTCCTCCTTCTCCTCCTTCTCCTCCTTCTCCTCCTTCTCCTCCTTCTCCTCCT
>NW_004955488.1:8948740-8950627 GCF_000276665.1 Chinchilla lanigera | reverse complement strand
TGAGACAGGTCTAACTATGCAGTTCAGGCTGAGCTTGAGCTCACTTTGTAGCCTAGGCTGGTCTCAAACTTGCAACAATCCTCCTGCCTCAGCCTCCAGACTGGTGAGATTACACATGTGCACTACCATGCCTGGCTCTCTACATATCTTCTTAAATTAACCTTTTTGGGAAAATAATTATAGAGTTATGGGTAATTGTAAGGAGTAATACAGAAAAATCTCATGCACACTTTATGTAGCTTTCTCCAATGCTGGCAACTTATAAAATGGTAGTACAGTATTGCAACTGAGATACAAACATTGATAGAATCAAGATATCAAATATTTTAATCATACAAGGATCACATTTGTTTCCTTTTTACATCTAAACCCATCTTCTTTCCTTCTATGACATTTGGAAAACAATAATGTGCTCTTTATTTATGTAATTTGGACATTTCAAGATGCCATATAAGTGGACTCACACAATATATAACCTACTAAGATGTTATTTTACACTGAGTATACCTCTTGACATTCACACAAGTTATTGCACGGGGCAACAGTTTGGTTTTTTTATTGATAAGTGCATTCTGTGGTAGGCATGTGCCACAGCTGTTCATCATTCTTTGACATGGCTGTTGTTTCTAGTATTTGTCATTAATAAAGTTACTACAACCATGGGATTTTGTGTGGACATAAATTTTCATTTCTGTGACACAGATCACAGGATTCTGTGGTAACTGCATCTTTAGCTTTTCAGAGAAATTTCACACAGTTTTTCAGATGGGCCAAATCATTTTACATCACTACCACCGGCAGCATATGGGTGATTGAATTTCTCCCTATCTTTGCCAATAATTAGTGCCGTCATTGTTTTTTATTTTGGAAATTCTGATAGATATGTAGTGCTACATCGTTATGGTTTTAATTTGCGTTTCTTTGTAGCTAATGGTATTGAGTGCATTCTCATGCACTTATTTTCCATCTGTGCAACATCTTCAATGAAACATCTGTTTGGTCTTTTGCCCATTGCTAATTCAACTGCTCCTTTTTTAAAATAAAATTCTGAAGTTCATTTATATTCTAGATATTAGTTCTTTGGGGTATATGAGGCTTCCAAATATTTACAGTGTTTATTTTATCCTCTGACTATGGCTTTTGGCAGAGCAAAAGTACTTACTTTTGATAAAGTTTATAGCAGTGCTTTCGGTATCAAAGCTAAGAATTCTTTTTCTTATATCTCAAATATTTTTCCTAGTTTTAATAATGCATAGTTGCACATTTAAGCCAGTGACTCCTTTTGAGTTAATTTTTGTTTTAGACGTGAGCTTTTTGTTAAGATTTATGTTTTTGCCTTACATATCCACTTGCTTGAGCACTCTTCATTGAGGAAACTCTTCTTTGCCATTAATGAAATCATACTTCTGTGGGCCTGTTTCTGTGTTCTCTATTCTAGCCCAGTGATCTATCTGTCCACCTTTCATTTCAGATATTCTAGTTCCTTTGTCTTTTCATATAAATTTTTAGAATTAGCTTGACTGTGTCTACAAAAAACGATTACTTTGGTAGGTATTGTATAAAAGCTTTATGTCAGGTTGAAGAGAGTTTTTGTCTTTACTGTGTCTTCCGATGTATGAACACAGTATTTCTATTTATTTAGATATTTGATTTATTTAACATCATTTTGTAGTTTTTACTACATTTTTAAAACTCACACCCAAATATTTTATATTTTGAGCAACTGTTGTTATTGCAGTCCTGGGTCTCACATATGCTAGGGAAGTGCTCTACCACTGAGCCATCCCCTCAATTCCAGTTTTTGAGCAACTTTAAATGGTATTGTGAGCCGGGAGTGGTGATGCATGCCTATAATCCTAGCACTCAGGAAGCTGAGGCAGGAGGATC
>NW_004955488.1:8938149-8948640 GCF_000276665.1 Chinchilla lanigera | reverse complement strand
ACGTGTTCATTGCTAGTATGCAGAAATGGAATGAACTTTTATGCTTATTTTGTATTTGCAAACTTATGAATTCCCTTATTAGTTTATGGTGGGTGTTGGGAGATTTTTGAATTTTTTTTTTACAAAGGGTGTCAAATCATCTGCAAATATAGTTTTATTTCTTTTTCTTTTTTATTGGTCTGTGTTCCTCTTGCATCTTTTCATCACCTTCTATACTGGCCCAAACTTTCTATGTTATGTGAAATAAGAATAATAGAAGCAGGCGTTCATGGCTTGTGATGGAGAATATTCGAGGGGAAAGCTTTCAGTTAGGTATCATTAAGTATATTTTAGATGTATGCTTTTCATTCATTTTGCTAATCAAGCTGGGGAACTCAAGAGCTTTTTTTTTAACCATGAATGAGTATTGAATTTCATTAAAAACTTTTCTGCAATACTTTTTAGTTTTTCTTTTAACCTGTTAATATTGTCACAGGGAAATGACACTAATTGACCTCTGAATATTGAACCAGACTTGTTCAAGTAAATCCTACTAGTGTATTGGCAAATTCTATTTTCTAATATTTTGTTAGGGGTTTGGCATCTATAGTCATGAATGCTATCAGTCTATAGTTTTCTTTGTGCTTTTTTCTGGTTTTGATAACAGAGATATACTAGCTTCATAAAATCTATTGGGAAACATCCCCCTTTAGTCCACTTTTTGGAAGAAATTCTGTAAAATTGATTTAAGTTATTGAAATGTTTGCTAGAATTCTCCAGTGAAACCATCTATCCCTGAAAATTAGATGTTTAAAGTCTCTTTGGCCCATGTGTAACCTTGAAGGGAAGAACAAATGAGTTGCTGACAAGGAGCCTTAGCGCCCTATCGTTCTTGAGTCATTAAATTAACACTAATTATCATCTTCCTCAGGCTCCTGGGTATGTCAGAAAATAGTGCACAGCTACTTGATTACAGTAAATATACATCACCTGAGAATCTTACAAACATGAAGACTTAGGTTTGGTAGTACTAGTGTGGAACCTGAGAGCCTGTATTTCTTGCTAGAATTTTGTTTGTTTGCTTTGGTATTGGATGTAGAACCCAGGGCCTTCCTACTGAAGGCCTTATTCCTGGCCTTTTAAAAATTTTTATACTGTGAGACAGTCTCGCAAAGTCATGAATGTTCTTTTAAATTAGACATGTTTGCAAACAGTTGTTGTTTCTTTTTTAATTAAACAGGAAAGGTATTTATTTACTGAGTGAGAGTTAAGTAGCTTAGAGAGTTGTGGCTTGTGTGAATTGAAGACCTAGACAGTCAGTTCTACAGAATTGCCAGGGAAAAGAGCCTAAACCCAGAACTATTTCTCTAGGAATAAATGTTTCTGCTGCCTCAGGATAGAATAATCTTATTCCACCTCTTTGGATAGAATCTCTTCATGCCAAATTTGTGACAGTAGAGTAGACTGATTTGCACGTGTGCCTTACCTGCAAAGGAATCTGAGAAAAGGACTTCTAGATTTTGGAAGCTTCTCTTACCTTTCACCAGAACTCAAAAAACAGAAAATTCCCCAAATGGTGGAAGGATAGTGAGTGGTCAAAAAGAAGAACACATTTCACCGCCGTATTAAAACTGCAATCATAAAATATTTTAGTTTGACTTTTAGATTAGCATTTTATCATAAACATTTTCTTGTCATTATTTTTTGAGAGCATGATTTTAATGATTGCATAATTTTCCACTATTTACTGCTTCCCCGTTGCCAAATCCCAATTTTATTTCTGAAAATGCAAATGTATTTAAACTCTTTTGCAACTTTTAACTCTAGTGACACATACCTGACTTCCTATCATTTATCAAATCTGAGAATCAACTTTTTGGTTTCCTTAGTCTTAGTCTAATCTTTTGCAATTTAAAAAATTTTGATCATTTAAAATTTTTGGCATATAACTTGAAGGAGTATCTGTTTCCAGTGAGAAAATATCTTTGTGGCATCTAGCATACAGATGATTCTGGGTATTGTCACTTTACAGGTATGCATTAGAATTGGCCCAAGGCAAAGTTTTGCTACGCTTAGATTTCTTCATTCTCTACAATGACTCTCAGTTCTTTTGAGTTTTTGTTCCTGAATAGTTGGAAGGCAGATTAATTTAATTTTTTTTGTGATACTTCTTTGAACTATGATCTTAGAAATTCTTTGATGTGTTGTGCAAACAGTAGCCACCTATTTCAGAAATCTCCATTCCAACAGAAAATGTGGCTGCTGACTGCCAGCTGAAGTTGCTAGAGGTATGGGTCCCCAGATTACCAGTGCATCTTGGAGCACGTTCCTTTTTTATTCTTCACTTGCTCATTCAGAATTTCATCATGAAAAAGTTAGTAGTTTTATCTCTTTTCAAACTGCACCAAGAACTTGTGCCCGCAACTGCTCATAGAAGATGATTGTTAAACAGTTTGAATTAATGTTGCATGACAATTCTGCATGACAAAATTGTTAATTATTGTTAAGTTGGAAGAAGGCCTTTACTTTGGACCTGGAGAGGAGAGGACTGCATGCAGTACAGGTTCCTCTGGGATAGAAAAAGAGGCTGGGGGTTTTTGAGGTCTCTGGTTAGAGGCGGAGCTTGAGGGGCGGGCTCAGTGAAGCGTTAGGAGCTGATTGGGGCTTCCCTCGTGCACACTGGAAGGGTAAGAGGAAGTTGAGTGTTAAGGATCAGGCAGGAACCTATCAATTATTATGTAACTTTTGTTCACATTCAGCAAGTGCATTTAATTTATGATAAAAAGTAGAATTTGTTACAAACAACTATTGGCTTATTCTTTCTTCTTCTGTCATATTTTGATCAAAATATGACTTTTAGTTTAGAAAAATCCCTTATATTAACAAAGAAAATTTTACCAGAGATTTTCCTAATAAGATAGCTTTTTAAATCATCTATTAAATGAATATATCTTCTCTTATTTTTAAATTGACATGTAGCACCTTTATAATATACTTTATATAATATGCTAATTTTAATAATAATTTTTTAAAATAAGTAGAAAACAAAATATTTTCTTTCAGTGTGGCAGAGTTCTGAAACATAAGATTTTTTTTCTGAAGTTATGGGAAAACTCATTAATTTTATTGACAGTCATTTCTATTAACATATTTTAATAGTTAAAAGTACTAAGACATTTTATCTTAAGTATAGTTAATTTTAAGTGAGCAACTTTTGCTAAGTTAAGAATCAGAAAAAAAATCCAAAATCCAAAACTACAGGCTCAGTTATTTAAGTAATAAATTATTCTATCTTCAGGAAAGAGAAACACTGAGCAACTTCTTTATTTCAACTCCCGAATTATGGTACTTTGACACTTTAAAAATAGAATATTTTTAGAATAATTATGTTGTCTATTATTAGCCTTAATCTTGTAGAATAAATATGAGGGTGCTGATATGACAAAGATGAAGACATACTGAACATTTTCCCTTGATTAATTCTGCAAGTCATCTTTAATGACATTACAGAAGTCTACAGAATCCATTCCCACAGTTATTATGCTTGGATGGTGGCTGGGACTCATTGATAGATGAGGCATGAGAATGGAGATCCATCTCTTTGTATGCAAAAGAAATGACTTTAAATATGTTATACTTTTTTATGTGAAAATGGCAATGATCCATCATCTGGGGGGCATGTGTTCTGAGATTTTGCAGATAGTGGGAATGAATTAACACAGATTCAGTGGAATCTTAAGTCAAGATCCCATTTACATCCAAGAAGTTAGCCAAGGTGAGGGACTGCCGTGTACCTACATTGAACAGATGAAAACTTAACTGTATTATTCAGATGTGAAACTTTTCCCTTTGTCTGGTGTTGTAACCAATCAGAATCTTTATAAGTATAGCCCTTGTTCTGAAGAGTAAAGCCTCAGCTGTATGGTACCCCATGCCTGCAGCCTTGACCTCTGGCATAACTTCTGAGAGTGGAAAGATACAATACAGGAGATCTCAGTACTGAAATATTTCAAGTCTGGGAACTATTCCAGGCATTAACCATGCCTGTCAACCTATCAACACGAATGTTTTTGGAAGATTAAAAACTGTTTTAAAAACAGATTTAAAAAACTGTTCTTAAAAAAATGCATCTCAAGATATTTGATAAGAAAATACAGATAGAAGATATATGTATAACCACACATATACAGTACATTATATATGCATGTGTTAAATATTCAACTAAAAATAATAGCTAGAGATGGAAATTATTCAACTTGCCACATACCAGGGGTATTTCTCAGTAATGGATTTTGTAAGCTATTGTTAGTCAATACATAAAGCAAATTAGAAGAATGTAAATTTTGGAAACTATTTCAGAGAGAATATTTTATTTAAAATAAACTCAAAGTTATGATGAAGTTATGTTTTTAACATGAATGTAACTGCTATCCCCAGATTAGTTCTGTCCCACAGAGGTCTGATCAAAGCCCTTCCCCACAGCCTTGCTGAGCTTTCCTGTGGAGAGTGATGTTCTTCTGGGTCTGCTTGGACGATGACGCCTTCTGGAAGGCCTTAGGTGTACTCCGGGGAGAGAGGCCCACTGAGTCAGAAGCTTGGAGTCACTAAAAATGTATTTTTGGTTTTGAAAACACTGATCATTTTACTTGACTTAGGAATGCGCCAAGTGATTACCGTAAATATCTAAGTCTGGGCACATGTGAATGATACTCAGAAACAGTTACTGCTGAGAGTATGCTCAGGAAGGAGACCACACTGCTCTGTGACCTCTCTTAATTTTACTCAGTACTGAGTCACTTCAGTTTTTAAATGGCTTCCTTTTTCTTACTTTGAAAATAAAAGAACGAAAACATATTAACAAACAGACATCCACCAACAAAATAACGCAAGAACAATACAAGCAACACTGAATTACAGACAAGGTGACAGGAAACTAACCATGGTTGTTGTATTACGTATTGATATCTTCAGGGGCTGGGGATTTAGCTCAGAGGCACAGCGCCTGCCTGGCAAACGCAAGGTCGTGAGTTCGACTCCCGGTACCGGAAAAAAGCAAACAAAAACCACCCAAACAAACATACATATTGATATCTTCAAAGTGGTTACTCAGGAAAACAAATAGAGACATGCAAGATTGATCAAATAATTAATCATTAACTGTTCCTTTCAATAAAGTGATAGAAGTCAGTAGTACAGCTATGTTAGCTATCCTGTATATACATACATAATTTCCCCCTTCTTCCTTATTTTGTGAAAATCTTGATTTATTGCCATTTGATTTCTGCTATTTTATTTATCTTAGGGCTCAACTACATTATGGTTAGACATATTTGGTAATACATACTTCATTTTATTTTAAAAGCATAAATGAAGGTAAATTAAATCATTTAATATGGGCAACATGATGTCCTGAACAAATATATACATGGTGGAATGACTCAGTCAAGTTAATTAACATATGTGTCATATATTTATCCTCTTTGTGATGGGAACAGTGAAAATCTACTCTTAGTGATTTAAATAATGTAACACATTATTATTCAGTACAGTTTCATGTTAAACGAGTCCTTTTGTCTAACTGAAATTTCCTATCTTTGACAAACATCTCCCCAGTCCTCTCCTCCCCCACTCCTGCTAATGGGCATTTTACTCTCTACTTCTGAGTTTAGTCTTCCAAGATTCCCTATGTGAGATCATGTGGCATTTGTCATTTTGTGCTTGAAGTTTATTTCAGTTAACACAATGTCCGACATATTTATTTATGTTATCAGAAATGACTGGGTTTTTGTTCACAGTTTCCTCTGTGTGTATGTTTATATGTCACATTTTTAAAATTCACTCATCTGTGATGGAAGCTTAAGTTCAATCCCTCTCTTGCCTCTTGAGAATTTTGTCAGCAGTGAACATGAGAGCACAGATAACTCAAGATTTTATTTTTTTTGGGTATATACAATGAGATAGCATTACTGGATCATATATGAGTTCTATTTTCAATTTTTGGAGGTACCCATACTCTTCTGTAATGGTTGTAATAATTTACATTCCCATCAACAATCTATAATAAGTACTTTTGTTGTTACCCTCATCAATACTGGTTATCTCTTGTAAGACTTCTGAGGCAGAAATAACATAATTCATAGCCCAAGCTCATCTACAAGTTTTCGTATGCAATATCTTGCACTTAATAAAAATACTTAGACCAATGACAAAACAAGGACAATGCAAACCAAGGAAAAATCATAAAAATTGAAAGCAACTCGTGTTTAGTAATGCTGTTATTAGACTCAGATTTGAAAATAAATACGCTTAACATATTCAAAGAATTTGAGGACAAAATTGAAAATTTGGCAAAGAAAAACCTCATATAAACTGTAGAACTAAAAGACAAAATAATAATAACAACAGGAGTTTCATAGATCAATTATTTGTAAATTAGATACTCTTGAAAACGGAATAAATGACGTAGATGAAGTTATAAACAAATGGCAAGATTGAGGATTAGAGACATTTATAAATGGTAACCAGAGAAAGGAACGTGGAACATGTTTGATGTTTGTACCTATGTTAGTAGGTGTAATTTAAATATTAAACAAAATGGAGAGAGTGAGGCAGAACCAATTTTCTTTTATGTTATTTATCTTATTAAACTTCATCACTGGCTTCCACATTGTACAAGCCAAAATTTAAATATCTGTCAAATAGTTCTCTGTCTAATTCTTTTCTTTTTGCAAATTAAAGTTTTTATTTATTGTTTTATAAAGAAGAAAAAATAAAACACTTTCAAAACAAGATAATAGGAGAGTAACAATAATTAATACATTGTGTATTGTTATCTTCAGAATAGTTACTCAGGGTACAAGTTATAGGTATTAAATATTGTCAAACGATATTAGCACAAACCTTTTCAACAAACTAAGAGAAACTAACAGTATTGTCTTAACTATCTTGTTTATCTGTCTATCTATCATCTATCTATCATCTATCTATCTATCATCTATCTATCTATATATTCTTTTTCCTCTTCCCATCCTTCCTTTCTCCTTTCCCCATCACAGTTTCTCTTTTAAATTTGAATAGTTTCTTCCCAATTCACAATACCTATTGTACATTCTGGTCCTATTTACTCATTCAGCTTCTCACACTAGTGAGACAGTGTTTACACATGCGAGTCTGATTTATTCCACTTTTAAGTATGGTCTCAAGTTGCATCCATTTACGTATGAGTCTCAAGTTTATCTTTCTTAATGGCTGAGTAGTACCCCATTAAATTAAAAAATACATTTTTTTTTTTTTTATCCATTTCTAAGTTGATGGGCATTTGGGTTGTTTCCAAGATTTAGGTCTTGCAAATTGTGCTGTTATAAATATGAGTGCACATATATTGCTGTCATATGATGTTTTTAATTCTTTTGGGAAGATACCCAGAAGGGGGAATAGCTGGGTCGAATGGGACCTCCAATTCTAGTTTTTTGAGAAATCTCCACATTGATCTCCACAATGGTTTCACTGGTCTACACTCCCACCAACAGTGGAGAAGAGTTCCTTTTACCTCACAGCCCTTCCAGCATTTGTTATTGGTTGATTTCTTGATGATAGCCATTCTTTCTGGAATGAGATGGAATCCCAGTGTTGTTTTAATGTGCATCTCTCAAATGACCAATGATGTGAACACTTTTTTATATATTTATTTGCTATTTGTATTTCTTAATTTGAGACATGTGTATTCATCTCAGATGACCATTTTTGGATTGGGTCTTTGAATTTGGATGCCTGATTTTTTCAGTTCTTTATATGTTTTTGAGAGAAGTCTTTCATCTAAGGGACAACAGACTATAATTTTTCCCCATTCTGTGGGATGTCATTTCACTGTGTTGGTGATTTCTTTTGTTGGGCAAAACTTTTAGCAAAATGAGATTCCAGTTGTTGATCTGAGCTTTGTTCATTTTTATCCTATAATCTAGCCCCCTTTACCTTTTCAATGCTGCTTTCTTTCTGCATAGAAGATCTTTTATTCTTCCTATGTAAATGCTACTCATCTTTAAAAGATTTAACTCAGGCATCTTTCTTAATTTACCGGGACATACTTTGTTGACTTCCTGATATTATTTTATTAGAGCAATGTCGCATAGGTCAAGACTGTGTCTTCCACTAGAATGGGAGCTCCTAAAAAATTAATCTTGATGTCTATGTCAGAATTTGTATTTAAAGACATGGTGAATGAAAAGAAAATTTTCTAAATATGATCCTAAATATCAACTAGACCAATAACAAGGCTGTTAAAAACCAAAGAGAAAAATTTAAAATCAGACAGCAAATACTTTAACTTAAAAGCAGTGACCTTACAGTGTATGGGTAAATCATTAATTGAAATTATGGAAGGAAACAGTGGACTTAACAATCTTTGAATTTCTTAAAGAATGATGATCATCTTCCTAATGCAATTGAGTAGGTAACTAGAAGACTGGAACTCAGTGAGTGATAGAATTGCCTTCTATGGAAAATTCTAGTTCAATGTATGGGACAAACTGCCCAGTAGTGTCAGAGTCAAGGACTTAGACAGAAGAGGTAGAAAAAGTTAATGCTAACCTAGAATTCTACATATGGTAAAAATATCTTCAAAGCTGAATGTGTAATAAGCAAATTTCTAGTCAACAAAAATGAAAGGAGTTTTTAAGCAGTATAACTATACCAGAGAATCTTATAATTGCTTTCTGCAGGGCAGATGTGAAATAGTTTTCATGAGAATGTACAAGAAAGCTTGTTCATACCTATTGTGGCTATAGAAAATCTCCTGTTTATGTTTTGATGCTGTGTTATAAACATTAATTCAGAATGCATGTTTTATGTCGGCATGACATACGAGTCATGGAACACTTTCATTAGAAGTACTTTTCACTAATGTTCTTGATAATGCAAAGAACAAAAGTGTGTGTGTGTGTGTGTGTGTGTGTGTGTGTGTGTGCAAAAACATTACTGATAAGTCTGGGTTAAAAAATGTGTGGGAACTATACAAGATGAGAGTGAAATGTGTAGTGTCAAAAAATAAGAAAGAATCCATAAAAAAAAAACTTATATTAATAGGGTATGTCAAGGAGCACTGAAGCCAACTGAAAAAAGCACATAATAATCAAAGATGGACAATTGTTAGCAGAAAATTACATAAAATATAATTTTTATATCTCTTCTGACATTGTACACTATTTATTTTATTTTAAAGAGAATAATAAAGAAAAGAACAATAGCCAAATACCCACAACATAAACAAAAACAAAACAAAGCAGAAACAATAAAAATGATACAGGGTTTCAGATCAAACTGATAGGAATTAACAGTAGCTGTTATCCTACATATCGCTATCCTCAACGAAGTTGCTCAGATTACCAGAGGTAAGAATGCAAGATTGATCAAACCATTAAAGAGAATAAAAAATAAAAACAAACAGAAAGTTAGAAACGATACAGAGTTTCACTAGACAAAATGGTAGGAATTCACCAGTGGTTGTTATATTGCATATAGTTGTCTTCAAATTAGTTCTTCAGATTACCAGCTATAAGCATGAAAATTTGGTCAAAAAGAAAAAAATAGACATTAATTGTTCTTTTCAGTAAACTATTAGAGTTCAGCAGTGCAGTCATCCCAGATATCTATCTATATCTATCTGTATCTATATCTATCTATACCTATATCTATATCTATATATATATCGCTTCCTTCTTCTTTTTTTCTTTTTCTCCTTTTGTACTGTTTATTTTTAAAGTGTCAGGTATTTTTTAAAAAATCACAGTACTGATTTATTAAGTATTATTAATAATTTATTAGTAGAAGGTAATTCCTTGCTGATATTCAGTTTTCTTTGGTTATCTGAAAAATTTATTGTCAAATGAATATCATGAGTCCATACGATGAAAACAAATGATTAGATGTAGCTGAGATAGATGAGACCAGTCTTCCCTGTAGAAGAATGTCAGGGAGTTTACATGGATACTCTTTCCTCAAGGAGGGGGACCATAACCCTCTACTCCTTAAGTGTAGAATGTACATAGTGACGTTCTTCTAAATAGGAGAGGATGGAAAGGATAATTTTACAACAGACAAACCTGAAAAACACAACTTGAGTTATTTGATCAAGTTAACACCAACACTGATGGGGTATCTTGGTAGCATGTACCCTTGATTTGATGTTAGGAATATTACACTTTTTCTAACAGAGCCCTAACCCCATCTAATCATAGGAGAAGCATTTGACAAATCCTAATAGAGCCACACACTACAAAAACTGGACCAATACTTCCTCAAATTGTCAATGTCATCGAAAACAAGGAAAGCTTGAGAAACTGTCACAGTCAAGAAGAGACACAGGAGAGATGTCTAACTTGCGATGTGGTAGGTCGTCAAGCAAAAACTAAGGCAGTTTGAGTAAACTATGGACTTTAAATAATTATTTATCAATATTAATCTTTTTATTATGACTGATGTACCATGGTAATATAAGAATGTTACCAATAGGAGAAA
>NW_004955488.1:8922042-8938049 GCF_000276665.1 Chinchilla lanigera | reverse complement strand
TTTTTTGCAGTACCAGAGCTTGAACTCACAACCTTGAGCTTGCCAGGCAGGCACTTATGCCTCTGAACTATATCCCCAGCCCTTTACATTTATTTTAAAGAGAATAAAAAAAGAGCAATAGCAAAATACCAACAGCATAGACAAAAACAAAACAAAGCAAAGACAATAAGAATGATACAGGGCTTCAGAATAAAATGATATGAATTAACAGTGGTGGTTATATTACATATTGTTATCTGCAATGAAGTTGCTCAGATTACCAGATGTAAGAATGCAAGATTGATCAAACCATTAAAGAGAATGAAAAGTAAAAACAAAAACCCCATTGGAAATGATGTAGAGTTTCACTAGACAAGATGTTAGGAATTCACCAAAAATTCTGTATTATTTTTGCAACTTCTTTGTAAATATACTATTCTAAATTAGTCATTTTAAAATGATTTAGATGTGTTTAGTTTTGAATGTGAAGTTTCAAAAACAATCAAACACTATATTTAACATATTTTAACATATAACATTTAATAAAATTCAAGTATTATAACTCTAAAAAGCTTTCAATATTTTCTCTTATAAAACCAAAACATGTTTGATAGAAAGAAAAATATAATTGATCAAAATAAACTATTATCAAACTTCTAAAGTTACCATTTAAAAAAATTTATCTCAGCTTTGATTTA
Organism: Chinchilla lanigera; assembly: GCF_000276665.1. NCBI lineage: Eukaryota > Metazoa > Chordata > Mammalia > Rodentia > Chinchillidae > Chinchilla > Chinchilla lanigera. The sequence continues at coordinate 8,937,372 of NW_004955488.1, read as the reverse complement.
TTTCTTTTCTCTTCAAATATTCAAAATCAAATCCCAGATGAGATATCATCCTTACATTGTGCACTGTTTATTTTTAAAGTGTCAGGTATTTTAAAAAAATCACAGGACTGGTTTATTAAGTATTATTAATAATTTATTAGTAGAAGGTAATTCTTTGCTGATATTCAGTTTTCTTGGTTATCTGAACAATTAATTTTTATAATTGGTTTATTCAGGTTTTAAAAAAATCAGGTTTTAACCAAAATCTATGTGTTGCATTTGGTGTACATCTTATGTTTCTTTATAATAATATGTCTCTTTTAATGTATCTTTTACTGTCACTTTCTGCTAAAAATAGACTCATTTTTGTAATAGAATTCCTATATAACAAAATTCTAAAAAATAAAAATTTAATTCATAGCATTCTATTTGGTGCATCTTAGAATCACACTTAGGAGTGATGAAGTAGATTAAAAGTCAGTTCACTTCTCTCTATCCAACTTCCTCTTCTGTAGAGGAACAATATTACATAAAAATTTCTGAGGGCCTTTGCCATTCTAAAATACTCCGAATTTGCGCATATGAAAAGGCCCTGCAAACATTAAGTTAGTAAGAAACTTAGAATTTCCTTGGGTGATTTCAAACAAATCTCTCACATTATTGGGGTGTAGTAGTCATTTTATTTGATAATAATATATCTCTTTTGAAGATCTTGTGGGAACTGGAGAGGGTAGCACCTTTGATGATATGATAAAGTGAACCTCTAAAGAAGAGCTGCTAGAAATTCTGTCCAAACCCTCTTCAAGTTCTTTGACTGTTGGCTTCCTTCTCTATAAAAATTTCATCATTACAGGGATTCTAGCTTCTTTTTTATCTTTCTCTGCTTTTCAAATCCTCATCCAATATCTATATATCTTTATATTTACTCAAGCAGATAAATTTGCCTTTCTTTTTACCTTTGCATCCAAGAACCCACTACCCTGACCATCAATCTGCTTCTCTTAAAAGAAAAGGGGGACAGTGGGATATTTTCTTCCTCATCAGTAACATCTCACACATACACACCTACTGAAGTCATGACTCTGGACACACCTATGCACGAGGAGTTAGGCTGTGTGCTGGGAACAATCACAAACAGTGCCTATTTCCTTTTCTTTGTGAATTTATGGACAAATCACTTACGTGCATTAGCAAGAGTCAGTGTTATGTATGGAATGAAAGTCAGTGTGTTGTGATTTAAACAGAAGAAAACAGATAAGATTTCAGGGTTTAATCCACTTTTGTGGCCTGGATCTCCACGGGACATTTGCATATTCCTTGCAGGTTTCTGGGTGACAGGAAGCTGTCCAGAAGCCAGGAGTCCCGGCCAGGATCCATCAGGAACTGCCGGCTGGCGCTGGATCTCGGTCTGCACTCCAAGCCAGGAGAGGGAAGCTCTGCCACAGGAAATGAGATAATGCATCTACATACTCATTTATCTTCTCGGGAAAATACATTACGCAAAGATACATTTTTATGCCCTAGACATTTTAAAAGACACACAGCAGTTACACTTGTTTTGTCCTTATCTTTGGTGTTACTGATACACAATCATAATTATGATGGCTAATATGTTATGTGTAAGAAAATAGTCTTGCTCCCAGTTTTCTACAAAAAATAGTCCAAAAATTTTTTTTCTACAGAAGAGACAGCAAGGTACAGAAGAGGGTACTAGGTGCTATAGGGTTAGAAGACCTAGATGTACCATTTAAAACCTACTGACTGATCGAGTCCCTTAGCTACAGTTAATTATCTATTAAATGGAGAAAGGAAAACTCTCCAGTGGACAGGAATTTTGAGATGACTAAATTAGACACTGCTATACTTTAGATCTGAGATGTCTCCCAAACGACTCACATGTTCAGAGGTGGGGTTCGTGGAAGGTGATTGCATCCCAAGGTCACTAGTGCATCAGTGGATTAATCCACTGATGAAGTCGTAGCTAATTTTGCTGTTACAAAGTGGAGCCTAGTTGCAAGAGGCAGGTCACTGTGGGAGTGAGGCGGAAGGATACATCTCGGTCGTCCCAGCTCCTTCAGTCACTCTTTGCACCTGCTCACCATGATGTGTGCAGCTTTCCTCTGCTATGTCCCTCTGCCATCCTGTTTCTTTCTTGGAGGTCTGAAGTACAGACTGAAGCTACTGACACATGAACAAAAACAAACCTCTCTCCCTCTAAGCTGTGGGGCTTGAGTATTTTGCCCTAGTGAAAAGAAAGGAACTAAGACAGGTACTGTGAAAGAAACTATAACACACATAGTTATAGTGCCTTCCAAAACTATAACTCACGTAGAGTTAACCTAGCCAGCCACTGGTAGCAGATTGATTTTTTATTTCCCTCCTTCCAGTTGTCATGTCAAAAGCAAGTATTATTTAAAATGTAAAAAGAGGTATTGACATTGCTGGCCGAATTGAGTCAGAGTTCAAAGTTTCAATTCACATTGGTCAGTTTATGTATTTATGGGAGAACTTCCCTTTAATGGAAAGATTCCATTAGCCTAGGGACAGCCAACAGTCAGCCATAGACATGATTTCCTGTTTACCTTGAAGTGGAAATTGTGGTTTGTTGTTAATGATTCAAGGAAGTGCTAGTCCTTGGTGAAGTGACCTCATTTAAACAGAGCAGAATATGAGAAAGAACAATTTGTGATTTTCACTGATGTATATTTTACAGAAAACTGGATAGATTCATGAATGTAATGATTGAAAACTTCTTTCACTAATTTATTTTTTTCTTTCATGAATGCTTATTGACTTATGTTTGAGGCTTTGTCTAGGGATTGGTAATGACAACAAGAAACAAGATTTAGTAATTCCTTTCAAGGAGTTGATACGCTGGTTTAGAAAGTAAATAAAGAAATCTGTGACTATAAGCAGAATGTGGTAAGTACTCTTTAGAATTTGGTGTGGTCTGATATTACATCATCCTCATTTTAGTGGTGTTTTATAAAAATTTCAGTGTTCACAAATGTGTGCAATGGTATATCTGCTTTTCAGTTTAGATTCATTTATTTGTTTTGGACCCTCCCCTCCCCAGAAGTAATTACTGAGTGCCCCAAAGTGACAAAAAGCACCTGATTCTTTTTTGTCTTTCCTTATATCTACAAATTTCTTTTGGAGCAGAGAAAACATGGACCCCAGAAACATAGACGCAGAGTGTTCAGTATTTGAGGTTAGATAAAAAGGTTGTCTCGTTGCATACTCACAACGAATATTTTATTGAGCAAATTGGAAGGAAACCAAAACTTTCATAGAAATCTGCTGATAGTGGTTCAACATTGAAAAACTGAAATTTGTAAGGCTATCAGGGAAGGTGATGGCTCGGGAATAAAAGCCAAGAAGCAGTTGCAAGTGCTGACAGCAGGAATGAGAGGGACGCAGAGATTTCAGGAAAGACGGGCTTCTTTGTCTTGGCTACTCTGAGTCAGAGTCATCACTGATTTTCTAGTGAGGAAAAATGAGAATGATCAGAACTCACCAAAGGTACCATACCTGACACTGTTAAGTACACCAGTGACACTGCATGTGAAAATGTCCCTCTTTCCTGAATATCGTTGTAATCTCATATCCTTGACCTTAATCACCTTGATGTTAGGAAACCTTATCTAGATGATTCCGGCTGAGCTCATGTATCTTTTGGTCCTTCTCCAAGTTTACTCAGCATACCTGTCCTCTTCAGAAAATCTCCAGATTTGGGAGAAGTACCTGACTCACGCTAGCAGGGCCAGATGCCTGTGTTTGCCTCAATCTGAACTCTGCTCCATCTGGTTACCTGGCCTCTCTAGAGCTACAATTCATTTCCATTTTCTTTCTTTCTTTCTTTCTTTCTTTTACAATTCATTTCTGAGCTAACATCTACAGTTGCTATTTTGCTTTGTCACTTCCAGATGGGGCTACAGAAGAGGTCCTGGGCTGTACACTCCACCAAAGCCCAGGATCCCCAGAGTCATCTCAGTCCCCTGCACCATGGAGGCAGGAAGAGCTTTGGCAAGTAAGCTGCTCCCAGACTGGACCGGTGGCACCTCTGCTATACCCTGAGATGCCTCCCATGTGCTCTTCCCTGGAATTCTTTCCTGTTACACTCTCTGAGGGTCTTTAGCCAGTTTAAGGCAGGAGGCCACTATAAAGTCTCCTATACCTATGTCTTCGTTCAAACGTTACTGGCGTACAGCTGGATGTACTTTCGAAAATAAAAATCTGAGAGTTCTATGTCTTGTTTGTACTATGATTTTGCTCTCCTTGGGGGTAATAAAGGACTTCTATCCAGTTTGATCATGAGCATGAAGAAATACTTTACGTTACTCCACTACTGGATGTTAGTAGGTATTATGAACCAAAGTGACTTCTCATTGCATCATGTAAAATCATTCTTGAAAAATTCTATTGTTACCTTCATACATACCAGGTTTCATAGTGTGTGGTTCTGTTTTCATAGGTGAGTATATTCACTAGGTCTCTTTTTCAGACACAGTTTTAATGCTTAGGGTGTGAAAATATAATAAGCACTTTTTAAGAGGACCTTATTTAACAGTTTATTTGTGCTTGGAATAGTAACAGTTGCTTATGTTAAGGGAGCAAAACAATTATAGATAAGCAATTATATTAATATTTTAATGGAAGAATATAAAAATGATAGTTGGTTTAATTTATATTACTTGTATGCCTGTAGATATGGAGCTGATAATCATTTATAATTGAAAGATATAAGCTGACCACTTTTTGAGAAGCTCCTTAGGGAAAGACATTTTGTGTGTTACAGCATCATATGAGTATATAATACACCCTTACATTTTCTTGCATTTCAGGCTATGAACTATCTACTTGTCTATAAGTTTTGTCAGGTGTTGTTGGGTCTTTTCTAAGCATATTCTTCAAGACTCCCGAAGACCAGTGCCAGACAGAAATTAAATTGGTGAAGGTAAGTTTTATCCAGGACTATTGAACAGAGGAAGAGAGATCCCAATACAGAACTGGGTACCACCTTGAATACTCATATGCCAGGGTTAACAGGGGTTTATAGCCAAGAAATAGTAGGTCAGTGAATAGAAAATTGCTAAGCAGACGAATCAAGTCTAGGATAAATTCTGGCTAAACTAGACTAACAGGAGTCCTGCTGAAAGTAGGAAGGGTGATCAGATACCAAGAATGGAGAGCAAAGAGTTGTATTAAATATGAGGGTGTTTAGATATTTAGGGTGGGAGTTTATTACTAAACTGCCTTAGAAGTATATAGTAGTGTTCCAAACTTTTTCCTCTCTCTGCTTCCTGGCTGCCAGGGATTGAGCAACTTTCCTCCCGCATGTCCCTCTGCTGTGATGTTCTTGTTTTGGAGCCAGTTGACCATAAACTGAAACCACCAAAACTGTGGCCCTAAAAGAAACCTCTCCTCTTTTGGTGTATGGTGTTTTGTCCAGTGACAGGAAAACTGACTACTACTTTTGCTGAATTGGGACTTTACAAGAAAGCACACAGTTAGGTGTAGTAGAAGCTGTAGAAGACTGACTAAAGTTTGGCTAAGCAAAGAACCCGTGTCATGATACACTTCCACAGGAAGACAAATGAAAAACAAAAGTAAAAGAACTATTAGAGTTCAATCCATAGCAAACAGAATGCAGAGAGGAAAAAGTTAGGAACACCCTAATATCTAATCTAAAAACATTAGAGTTCCTTGCAAAAAGTTTGAGAAATAGTTGCACACCACATTAAGCAGCACTGTACCAAAATTGTTCCACTTTGTTCTGTAATGCTCCCAAATTTTGTTGGAATGAACTGAAGAAAGAAAGATTAACTGGAGGAAAGGCACATAAACTTATTACTGGGTATAGGAGTAACCACAAAGGGTAATGACTCACTACCTCAATGTGATTTACCCCTTAGTGTAAGGGGAGAATAGAAAATGTAGATGACTATAAGGGAGAGAGTAAATAATGTTTAGAAGAATTTGATGGTCACAGAAAGTCTGTTTGGCTTGTAGATCAAACAATGGTTTATACATAATTCTGTTTGTATCACTGAATGGGACCAAAATAGAAGACAAAGTGTATGACAAAAATCTGCTATGAGTGTTGGTAGATTTCTAGCTTTTTTTCTATGACATAAATTGAGTCAATGAAACTTCAGAGAAGGGACCAAAGATAATTGTTGTCAATGATGGATGTGGATTTTAATCAGGTTAAAGCCTCCTCCAGCATCTGCTTAGTTTCTTTAAAGCAATCAGCACACCAGGGGATCATATTTTGGAAGTTACAATCCTCGAATGCCTTCAATATCTTCTCTACTGATATACTTTTTCCATTCTTTTTATCATTTACTAACACTAGAATTTAATACACTAGCTTTCCCATTTTTATCAGCAGCAACAGATTGTCATGATAGCCGTGGTTTAACAGATGTCTGATTTTGTAAGACTGGCTCTGGGGAAGCATGGAGAAAGTAAGGCAGACTTTGTTTATCTGTTGGTGTTTCAATTAGCTGCTTCCTGATATTATGGTAACAGCTTTCATATGAGATAGGATTTAAAGTTGAAAAACACATTGTAAAATCATTCAAAGTCTTTGGAGGAGTTTGTAATATATAATACACAAGCCCAAAATGAAGCATTTTGAAGAGTTTTCTTATCAGCCTTCCTGTTTATTTGAAAATTATATAAATATTAATTTTCCTTATTTCTTCATGGGTATGCTTGGTTGCATGGAGTTGTTTTACCTGGCCATCTGGAAATACCATTTTTTTTTAATTTGGTGGTGTGAAATTAAAGGAAGGAGGCTGTCATAAATTGCTACAATAATGTATGGAGCTTTAAATAGAAATCATTTATGTACTGATATATATATTTCTTCTATTTATATAGTGCCTTATTTTTATAAGATAATTTGAAGGAGTTTATTGTTTCCTATGAAGGATTTTTTTTTATGAAGACCATAATGAGTAGAGTGAACACAGCTGTAATCCCTGCTCCGGTCCCGAAAGCCACTGTGATGAAGTCATGGAATTATGATTTCTTCTAAGCTTGTAATTGTGTGTGACCATATGTACAAGTTTATATTACTGCAGTAGAGTCCTCAGAAAAAAATTACATTCTGGAAACATTTAAGATGAAATAAGCCTTTCTGATCTGTTAATAAAGCAAGCAATCCTGATTTTAAAAGAATAAATTGTATGTTAGAGACAAAATGTCAAGGGACATTTGTGTGGTGTCACAACACAGTGTTCTCTTCAAAAACAGAAAAAGAAGTTATGAAATTCTTTTTATTGTCTAATTAGAAATAACTTACAGCGTTTAGGCTAAATCAGCATCATTTCAAGGTTAACTTTTTTCTTCCTTGGACTTACACTGGCCCTGGAGATTGTCTCTTATGGGAGTAGAACTTGGCCTCTAGGATATTTGAGACTTGGATTCCTCATCAACTCTGGGGCACAGGAAGGAAAGAAAATATTTAGGGGTGCTTAGATACTTGATGTTGCCTTCATGAGAGGCTGGGCCTGGTGAGAAGGCTTGGGCATTCAGATGTCTACATTTGGAGACTCTGCAAAGAGGCTTTCCATTGCAATGATTCCTCTCTGCAGTGCACATTTTCTGTTAGAAATGCTGAGACAGAAATGAAAACTAAATTGGTTTATCTGATCAGGATGCTAAAAGCATTTAAAATTGGCTTGACTCTTCTGGTCTTGTTACCTTGTCTGAGGAATCAAAAGGAACTTGGCATTTCCTTCCCACCTTGTTTGTCTATTTCTGCACTTGGCATGAGTTTGCATTTGGGACGATGTTAAAACTCTCTTGATGTTATACTTATTCAGGAAGAAAAATGATATTCTGAACTTTTAAGGGGAAAAAAAACCCTAAGTGCAATGCAGAAAGCATTTAAAACAATTATAAAAGCATAATTTATGTTAAATTGCCAAGAAGTTTCAAAACGTTAAAAATGTTATATAAAGTTGCATTTTACATCCAGAGAAGGTGATATGTGCTTCTCACTCCCACTCTGGAGGTTGAAGCAGGAGGATTGTGAGTTTGAAATTGATCTGGGCTACACACACCGAGTTTAAGATCACCCTGAACTACATAGTGACACAGTGAAACCCAGCCTTAAACAACAACAGCAACAATAGCAACAGCAACAGCAGCAACAACAACAACAGCAAGAGCAACAGCAGCAACAACAGCAGCAGCAACAACAGCAACAGAAATAACAACAGCAGTGACAACAGCAACAGCAACAACAACAGCAACAGCAACAACAACAGCACCAATAACAAATTGCGTTTTACTTATTATAGAACTTCAAGAGTGAAACAAAAGTACTCATACATCTATCACACCCCTATTAATCTCTTGATGTTTTTTCTAACTATACATTATATTAAGCATTCAATGTAAAATAATGTCCATGCACTCAGTAGTTTTATCTGTGGTTGTGATAACCTTGTTAATTAATACAAGGAAGGGCCAGCACATTTTGAAGAGTTGCTAAATATCTATTATAAAAACAGTAAATGATAGTGAGAAATGCCTACATTATTACAAAACACATGAACTAAAAAAAAAAAAAAAGCAGTACGTAGCATTGAGTTGTCAAGGCTCTAAACTAAAGCAAGCTCTCTTTTTGTTAAAAAGATTAACAGTTCAGATTCTTTTCTTTGAACTAATTAGAAGAGGAAACATTGAAAAGAGGAATGTTTCTTTAGGTGGTCATTTGAATTTACTTAAAACTGTGAGTATACCACAGGAACGAGGTCCTGTTCTTCATAAAAACTGGACTTAATGATTTGAAAACCCTTAATATTCTTTGAGATACAATTTTTCTTGTTTTTATTTTGCAAAGTGTTCTTATTTTGTGAGTGGAAATGTATGTCATTTCAGAAAATAGTACATACATCGTTGACATTTTATATATCTTAGTTTCTATAAATCCTAGAACTAGGAAAGAGTTTATTTTTCTAATGAGCACATAAATAAATGAGGAAATTATGGCAATTACACAGTTTTTCCTTATGGTGCTCATTTATACATTTATAATATTTACATAAATGATGTTTAGGCTCTATTAAAATGCTGGTTTGAGACTTCTGGTTTTAGAAAAAATGGTTTAGTTATCTCAGTCTTCAAAATCAAATAAATAATTTTGCTTGCCAGTGATGATCCTATGGTATTTGGGATGATTTAATATTTGGCATCATCTCACCTTTACTTTTCAGATATAAAGTGTGAACTCTTCATCAGGTAAGTACACCCAGTAGCCTTCACCAAACTAATCACAATGTCAGATGAGTTAAAAGGGGCTCTGTTGCAACTCCTTGGCTCTTAATGGTCCCTGGGAAACACTGTGAGGGGATTTAGAAAATAAAGACAAGAGATGAGAACTGAGGTCAAGTGGAGGTCCTCTCTCTCCTGATGGGAGGAGAAGAACTGAACAACAACAGTAGGGTTTTTTATTTATACTTTTGCAAAGTTGGTATCAGGAGACACAAGGTTGCCTAGGGACTAATAACTGAAATTGTCCAGGAAGGATGTATTTCTCAAAACTGAGATAGGCTGACAGCTTTAGGCACTTGGGCCTTGTCTTGCCCTCACCCATATGACCAATTTCCAGCATCAGTTCCCTCCAGAGCTCCTACTTGGATCTGACCACAGTGGCTCAGTTTTCTGTCTTTTTTGCAGCTAGAGTTTGTCGGATTTCTGCATTCTTCTTGACTTACTGCAAAAAATAACTCTTCTCTGTGTATTTTCTCAAGAAAATACAAAAAAATGTTTTATGAATTTGAGAAGTTAATGCAATTCTTGTGCCTGGAATAAGTCAGCCATAAACAACATTCACCCATATATTTCTAACCTGGAGTGGAGGTTGAGGGATAGACATTCACCCATTTCCTCATTTAAAGCTTATCCCAAATTCAAAATATCCTCATACTTTATTAGAGTGATGAAAGATTTGAGAGTAGTATTTGTTTCAAGGCTCTTTCTTTAGTTCTCTAAAAGTCTAGCGGAATTTTTGACATTCAATTTGACCAATAACAACACAGTCCAAGTGGAAGTTTTTCTAGTGCAGTGTTGTATCAGCAACTGATTACATCTTGCTGAAGCCTGCTAATCTCAAATAGTTGTATATTTTATTTTAGTATTTTATCATATTTAATATTTCTGAATCTTCATATTGAAATTAGAGTTTTGCCCTTCTTTAATGTTATTATAAGTATTCCAATGTGAGTTTTTATAGTATCTTAACTAAATATTAATAACTAAAAGTGAGTTGTACTGGAGATGAAATATAAGTGCACAACTGCAGCAGAAAGAAAATTAGCAATTAATTGTTGGAAGTGTCCTTTATGCTCTTCCAACCCCCTAGCAGCATTCATTCACCTTTTGTTGGGAGTAGCTGAAGCTGGAAATTGGCCATATGTGTGAGGGAGGAACAGAGCCAGAGTGCCTCAAGCAGTCAAGCTGCCTCAGTCTTGAGTAAAGCATCCTGGCCTAACAATTCAGTCATTAGTTGCTAGGCAACCTTGCATCTCATGATGCCAACTTTGCAAGAGCATAAAGTAAACACCCCTACTGCTGTTGTTCAGGTCCTGTTGCCTATCAGGTAAGAGGTTGCTTCCACCTGACCCAGCTCTTGTCTCTTATCTATTCTTTCCTCATACCCACACTCATTCCTTCCCAGGGTACACTGAGAGACCGCTAAATCCCTACAACTTTTATTTATTGATTCTCTGTGCTTCCAAATTTCACACCCACCCATCAATATTTAAATATGCTGCCTCACCTCCATGTGGAGCTACTATGATAGCTTACCCATCTCTGAGGTATTTGTTACTGACAGCTACTATTTTCTTCAAAGGCAACAATGCCCTTTGACAACTGCCTTTTACCCAATCCAGAGCAGTGATGGACAGCAACACTTTTGGCATTGGGGCAGGAAAGTGACAAAGAGCTTTTTGTTTCATATACATATATATATTTCTTGTAATAAGGAACATGGTACACCATGCAGATGGCTAAAATTTAGAACAGGTTCTATCTGAAGGAAAGTATATTTTTTCATATTATTATTCTTTTGTTCACTCTTAACAAAGAATTTTTTCCCCAGCAGAATGTGTTTCTCATTGAGGTACAGACATGCCAAGTCTGAAATTTAAAATCTAAAACATACTATATTATCTCAGAGCAAATAAAGCTTTGAAAAAAGTTACCTGATGGAAAATTACTAGATTATTTTCCTTATATATATATTTTGAATATTTATCATCCAATTACTTTGTAGTTTGAAAGAAATTAGTATATATTTGGGGAAAACATATAGCCTGTTAGAAGCAGTAGTGGCCAGGATGATGATCTTGGTAATTTATATGCATACTCATTCCAGTCTTTTTGATGTCACATATATTTGACCTTTTAAGTTCATGGCATTAGTATAGCTCATTTTTTACATTAAGAGATATAACAAACATTAAAATCATTACATAATATTAATGTAATATTGCACCAGTTTGACAATGGTATGGTTTGATGCAAAAAATACATAGAGATTGCTGAGTGTGGTGTGTAAGTTGTTTTCCATGTATATGTGGCTGAATCCGTTAGTAAACAGTAGTATTTTAATAAAACACTTTCTCAAATGGTGCCTACTTTTTATTCACTCATTTTATGGCCTGTGCTGGTTCTGAGTTTTCAGTGGGTATGAACTGAGACGGCAAGAATTGTGATTCTGCCTGAAGAGGACCTCTGTCTTCTCTGCTGTGCTGTGGAGTCATTTCATGTCATCAGCCTCAGCTGCAAACTGGGGTTATAAAAAGTCTGACCATGATAATTACATAAGACTGTGCTTGGAATGTGGAAGATGTACAATGAATGCCAAATTTTATGTATTTTTTTATCTTAGGGAATTAAAATTATCCAGCAGGGGCTCAAGTGTGGAGGGATGGTGGCCAGGATAGGCTTAGTTGCAACTAACGATAATAATTCCAGTTGGACTGATATGAATTCTATAAATCTTTTTTTCTTTTTTCTCTTTTTCTCTTTTTTTTTTTTTTTTTTTTGAGACAGGGTCTCGCTATGCAGTCCAGGCTGGCCTTGAGCTCAATTTAGCCCAGGCTGGTCTCAAACTCACAACGATCCTCCTACCTCAGCCTCCCGAGTGCTGGGATTACAGGTGTGCTCCACCACTCCCGGTTTCTTTTTTTATAGAATGATTCATTCTTTCACAAAACTTCTGTTATTTTAGGAAAACCAGATTAAGGTGTGGTGACAGGGTGAGCAGATCACTGGGTCCTGGAAACGGGGGATTTTCTTTCTGCCTTGGCTTTGCCACTTGGGTGCTGGAGATGTAAGTGATTCACAGGGAGAGCTGGGGGTGCAGCAATGACCCAGTTAGCTACTCTGCCCACCTTCTTTCCTCATCTTTCTACAATTGGGCAAAGTGCAATAGCAAGAGTCTACAAAGAAGGATATGTAATCAGTGAAACCCTCTTGACCAATCCTCTCTGAAGCAGTTGCTTATATTATTTTGGGATTATTCTTCACAGCTACCATGGACACAATATTTAAGCTATCAGCCCTTTAGATTCTTCAGAAGAGCCTCCTAAATATAATAAACAACATATAAAATGTTTTTACTTTTTATATACCACTCTATTGTTATTAAGACTCTACAGCAACAAGTCATGACCGGAGATTCACAAAGGCTGCTGAAATTCGATGGTTTCAAAAGTAAAATGAAACAAAAATTTAAAAAGGGGCAACCCATCTTACCCACTACCCGCCAAAATTCTGATAGCCATGTTATAATACAATCTTTAAGAACTCCTGTAAGGTGAGCGATCCAGGTACCTCCTGCAGTGGTACGCTGGGCAATCTCTCAGCACCAACAGCTGTCATGAAAGCAGTTATTGGATTGTCTGCTTTCTAAGGCATGGGAATAATTTGCTAAAATTGGAGTGTCTGCCTCATTTCCATCATCACATCCCAGGGACTTTCAGAAGTTCTTGCTGGCATATGGTGTGGTTAATGCACTCACTAGGGCCTCATGAAAGTTCCCATTGATGTCTGGTTGTCTGGCCTTTCCCTGGGAAAGGGAAATTCTTTCTCCTTCTAATTCATCCTCACCACCCGCACTTTCTGATGTGTTAATCAGCTAATGTTATAGGATACACGCTCACATTTAAAATGACATGATACCAATTGGGAACGTGTCATTTTTGACAATGACCTCTGGTGTCACTGCCTTTGCTTTCACTCCTTTCTCTCTCTCTCTCCCTCCCTCTCTTTCCCACTCCTGCTCCATTCCCTGTCTCTCTTCCTTCCTTTCTTTTCTGTGTTTTCAATACCACGATATTCATTTCGTATTTTTAGTTGAACTGTATCATACAAACACCCAAGAAGACCACGCAGCTTGGTGAATGTGACAAATCACCTCTTTTCTCCTTCAACCCCACTAATTATTATTATTTTTTGTTCAAGAAGAGAGACAGAGCAAGAGATGGCACTGTTCCTAATGGCACTTTATACCTAGTCAATTATTTGCTTATTAAATCTTACTTTGATTTAACAGCTACTTTGCCTCTTTTACTTTTGGTGTGATCATGGGATTTTGTGAGGATGGTTAGTTTTGGAACAGTTTCCAGGGGGCACAATATTGGCTCCTCATTCTAAGAGAAAATAAATGAAAGGAGAACTGGGGAGAGCAAACCTTGCTGCCTGATCTGAGAAAACTCCCTGAGGCAGTTCTGTTTACTAATAGCTAGGTTCCCCAGTTGCGGTGAATTTAGCATCCTTCTGGCTCAGCTTGTTCTTGTTCCCTTGGTGGCAATGTCTCTCAAACAGATGACACTCCTGAACAGATGTTCTGGCTCTGCACTCCGATTTCCACCTAGCAGCTTTTGGCAGCTGCTGCCACTTAATTCTCAGCACAAGTTTCTCTTGGGGTAGAGGAACACCAGATCTCAGCACCTGCGAAGGCTTTTTCAAAAACTGACCTTTGCTTTTGTTACTTTCTGCTTAATCACCACATAATTTACTTCTATTGCCCGTACATCTCCTACCCCACCTCTTGCTCCAGACATTTCAGATTTTTTTCTGCCAATATACAGAATTTATTTATTATTTTTATTTTTTTATTTTAAAGGGAGTAGTAAAAGAAAGAAAAAAGAACGATAGCAGCGTACCAACACCACAAACATAACCAAAACAAAGCAAAAACAATAAAAGGGATGCGTAGTTTGAAAACAAAATGATAGGAATTAACAGACATTGTTATATTGCATATTGTTATCTTGAACTACATCGCTCAGATTACCAGATGCAAGAATGGAAGATTGTTCAAACCATTAAAGAAAATAAAAAATTATTAGATAAAACATTGGAGGTAATACAGTTTCACTAGACAAGATGGTAGGAATTCATGAATGGTTGCTCCATTGCATATTGTTGTCTTCAAATCTGTTGCTCAGATTACCAGATATTAGCATGCAAAACTGGTGAAAATATAAAAAATTTTTAAGCATTAGCTGTTCCTCTCAATATACCATCACACATCAGTAGTACATTTATCCCAGCTATATACATATGTCCTACTTTCTTTCTTTCTTTTTTCTTCTTTCCCTCATCCCAGTTGATCCTTCCTTTGAGCAATTTCTTCCACCTTCATATCATCTGTTGTACATTTTGAGTTTTACTTACTTTTTCAGGTTTCTGTACCAGGGAGACAATATGATGTTAACACATGTGGGTCTGATTTATTTCACTTATGAGTATGGACTCTAGTTGCATCCATTTACCTACAAAAGCCTTGAGTTTATCTTTTTTATAGCTGAGTAATACTTCATTGTATAAAAAGGCCATATCTTTTTTATCCATTCCTCAGTTAATGGGAATTTGAGTTGTTTCCAAGATTTAGCTATAACAAATTGTGCTTCTATAAACATAGATACACATATATTGCTGTGATATGAAGTTTTTAATTCTTCTGGGAAAAATACCCAGAGGAGGAATACCTGGGTTAAGTAGGATTTCCAATCCTAGTCTTGTGAGGAATCTCCAAACTGATTTCCACAGTGATTTCACCAATTTGCACTCCCACCAACAGTGGAGTAGGGATTCTTTTTCCCCACAGCCTCTCTAGTATTTGTGACTGGTTGATTTCTTGATGATAGCCATTCTTTGTGGGGTGAGATGGAATCTCATTGTTGTTTTAACTTACATTCCTCAAATGAATAATGATGTTTAACTTTTTTCATATATTTATTCACTGTTAGTTTTTCTTCCTCTGAGAAGTGTGCACTCATCTCAGACGCCCATTTTTGGATTGAGTATTTGAATTTG
>NW_004955488.1:8875419-8921942 GCF_000276665.1 Chinchilla lanigera | reverse complement strand
GAGTAATACTTCATTGTATAAAAAGATCATATCTTTTCTATCCATTCCTCAGTTAATGGGAATTTGAGTTGTTTCCAAGATTTAGCTATAACAAATTGTGCTTCTATAAACATAGATGCTCATATATTGCTGTGATACAAAGTTTTTAATTCTTCTGGGAAAATACCCAGAGGAGGAAGACCTGGGTTAAGTACGATTTCGAATCCTAGTCTTGTGAGGAATCTCCAAACTGATTTCCACAGTGGTTTCACCAATTTGCACTCCCACCAGCAGTGGAGTAGGGTTCCTTTCTCCCCACAGCCTCTCTACTATTTGTTATTGGTTGATTTCTTGATGATAGCCATTCTTTGTGGGGTGAGATGGAATCTCATTATTGTTTTAACTTACATTTCTCAAATGAATAATGATGTTTAACTTTTTTCATATATTTATTCACTATTAGTTTTTCTTCCTCTGAGAAGTGTGCATTCATCTCAGACGCCCATTTTTGGATTGAGTATTTGAATTTGAGGGACCTGATTTTCAAAAATTCTTTACATGTCCCAGATAGAAGTCCTTTGTCTGAGGAGCAAGTGGTTAAATTTTTTTCCCAATTCGTGGGTTTTCTTTTTACTCTATTTCTTTTGATGTGCAAAAACTTTTTAGTAAGCTAAGATTCCAGTTGTTGATTCTTTGAAGTATATCCCGTGAAGTTTGGTTTTTGTTCATGAACTCTCTGCCTTACTCTATGTCTTCAAGATTTTTACCTACTTTCTCTTCCAGTAGTTTTAGTGTTTCTGTTTTAATATTTAGATCTTTGATGGAGTCTGACTTCAGTTTAGTGCGCAGTGAAAGACATGGGTCTAGTTTTAGTGTTTGATAGTTGCAAGGCAGTTTTTCCACTACCATTTATTTAAAGAGGCTATCTTTCTTTCGGTGAACATGTCTGGCCCCTTTGTGTCTGCATATTCTAATCTGTTTTATTAATCCTCAGGTCTGTTTTTTTTTTTTTTTTTTTTTTTTTTTTGCTAGCACCATGCTTATTTTTTCACAGTAGCTTTGTAATATAATTTCCAGGAAATGGGATGCCTCCTGCTTTTCCTTTGTTGCCTAGGATTGCTTTTGCTATTCTAAACTTCTTCTGGCTCCAGATGAATTTTAAGAATGTTTTCTTTAGATCCATGAGGTATACTAATGGCATATTAATTGTTACTGCATTGAATCTGTACAATTTTGGGAGTATGGCCATTTTCACAATAATAGTTCTTCCTATTCATGAGCAAGGAATATCTTTCCATTTTCTGATATCCTCTTCAATCTCTTTTCAGAGCACTATAATTTTCACTGTATAGATCTTTTACTTTTTTTGTTAGATTGATTCCCAAGTATTTCATCTTTTTAGATGCTATTGTGAAAGGTGTGTTTTCCCTAATTTCTCTCTCAGTCTGTTACTTGCGTACAGGCATGCTATTGATTTTTGAGTGTGAACTTTGTATCCAGATATGCTACTGAATTTGGCTATTAAATCCATAAGCCTTTTCATGGAGCTTTGGGGGTTTTCTATGTAGAGTATCATGTCATCTGTGAATAATAATAATTTTACTTCTTCCTTTCATATCCTTATTCATTTTATTTCTCTCTCTTGTCTAATTGCTCTAGCTAATATTTTGAGAACTATATTGAATAGGAGTGTTGAGAGTGGACATCCTTGTCTTGCTTCTAATTTTCAAGTGAAAGCTTTCAATTTTTTGACCATTTAGAATGGTGTTAGCCCTTGGTTTGTCATAGATGGCTTTGATCAGGTTGAGACAAAGGCCATCTATTCCTATTTTCTATAGGGTTTTTATCATGAATGAATGTTGAACTTTGTTGAAGGCTTTTTCTGCATTGATGGAGATGATCATGTGGTTTTTGTCTTTGGCTTTATTGACATGGTGTATTACATTAATTGATTTGTGTATATTGAACCATCCCTGCATTACTGGTATGAATCCCACTTGGTCGTGGTATATAATCTTCTTGATGATTTATTGTATTCTGTTTGCTAGTATTTTATCGAGAATTTTTGCTTCTATATACATTAGGGAGATTGGCATGTAGTTCTCTTTATTGGTTGGGTCTTTCTCTGGTTTTGATATCAGGATAATACTTGCCTCCAGGAATGAGTTAGCTAGAATTCCTTCCCTTTCAATTTCATTAAAGAGTTTGAGAAGAATTGGCATTAAATCTTCTCTAAATTTTTTGTAGAATTCAGCTGTGAATCCATCCAGACCTGGGCTTTTCTTCATTGGCAAGTTTTTTATTACATTCTCAATTTCACTTTATGATTTTGAGTTACTCAGAATATTTATATCTTCTTCATTCAGCTTTAGTAATTTATATGTATCTAGAAATTTGTCCATTTCCTCTATGTTTTCTGTCCTATGAAAGTAAAGATTTTCAAAGTAGGTATTTATGATCTTCTGAATTTCTACAGGATCTGTAGTGATTTCATCCCTTTCAACCTTATTATATATATTTCAGGTTTTCCTTTCCTTTTTTGATAAGGTTGGCTAGGGGTTTATCTATTGTAGTTATTCTTTCAAAGAACCAACGCTTGGATTCATGAATTCTTTGTATTGTTTTTCAGTCTCCATTGTGTTAATTTATACCCTGAGCTTTATAATTTCCTATCTTCTTAGAGCTCTGGGTTTGACTTGCTCTTCTTTTTCTAGGAACTTGAGGTGCAGCATATGATTGCTTATTTGTGCTAGTTCTGTTTTTCTGAGGTGGGAATTCACTACTGTAAATTTTCCTCTGAGGACTGCTTTCATTGCATCCCACAGGTTCTTGAAATTTGTATCTACATTTTCCTTTGATTGTAAGTAGTGTTTAATTTTTACTTTGATTTCATCTGTGACTCATTGGTTGTTCAGGAGGATGTTATTTAATTTCCAACTGTTTATGGAGTTTTTGTGTTTTCTTTTTGGCAAGTTTTTATTTAGTTTCATTCTATGGTAATCATGATCACCATATGTCTGTGTGTAGATTTACTTTGGTTATGGTTATTGGATTTCCACTAATTTCCAATTTCATTGCATTATGGTCTGATACCATACATGGGATAATATCAGTTTCTTTGCATTTTCTTAAACATGTTCTATGTGCTAGCATATAGTCTATTTTAGAGAACGTCCTATGTGCAGCTGAGAAGAATGTGTACTCTGATGCTGTTGAATGGTACACTCTGTAAAGGTCTATTAAGTCCATATGTTCAGACGTTTTGTTAAGTTCTGTTATTTGTTTGCTGATTTTTTTGTGTAGTTAATCTATGTCTTTGTGACAATGGTATATTAAAGTCCCCTGTTATGGTTGTGTTGCTGCTTATTTCATTTTTCATGTCTGTTAAAATTTGTCTTATACAGTTGAGTCCTCAACTGTATTTTGTGCATGGATGTTTACGACTGTTATCTCCTCCTCTTGAAGTGTTCCCCTCACAAGTATGTAGTGACCTTCTTTATCTCTTTTGACTATTCTTGGTTTGAAGTTCATGTTGTCTGCAAACAGAATAGCTACACCCTTTTTCTTCTGGGTCCCTGTTGTGTGGGGTATGGTTTTCCATCCTTTAATTTTCAGTCTGTGAATTTCCTTTTGAGTTAAATGTGTTTCTTGTATACAGCATATCACTGGATTTTGTTTCTTGATCCACTCTGCCAGTCTGTTGCTTTGATTGGCATATTGAGACCATTTACATTATTGGTTTTAACTGTTATGTATTGGCTTATATTTGTCATGTTATTTTCCTGCTCTTAGATCCTCCTTTTTCCCTCTGTTTAATTCCTTGCTGTGCTTGCTGGTCAGTTGTAGTGTTGCTGTTTTTGAGGTTGTAGTGTTTTATCTCTTTCTAGAATATCTTTTAGTACTCTTTGTGGGGTTGGTTTGGAGCTCATGAATTTCTTCAGTAGTTCTTTATCATGGAAATATCTTATTTCTCCATAAAGTTGAAGGATAATTTTGCAGGGTACATCAATCTGTGTTGGAAGTTGTTTTCTTTCAGTATCTGAAATACTTCATGCCAAGCTCTTTTTGATTTGATGGTTTGTGTTGAGAAATCTGCCATGATTCTGATGGGCTTTTCTTTATAGGTGATCTGATTTTTTTCTCTAACAGCTTATAATATTCTGATATTTTGCTGAAATCCTGGGATCATGATCACCATATGTCTGTGTGTAGATTTACTTTGGTTATGGTTATTGGATTTCTGTATACTTCACTAATATGTATGTCCAATTCTTTTTCCATGCCTGGGAAATTTTCTGCTATTATTTCTGCAAATAGTCTTTTCATGTCATTTGTGTTGACACCTGCTGTTTCTTTGATACCTATTAATCTTACATTGTTATTCTTTGCTTCATCTTGCAGTTGTTGAATTGCTATTTTCTGGTTCCTTGTTTGTAAGAGATCCTTCCTTTCACATTTGTTAGTGGCAGTGCTGTTTTCAAGGTCTGAAAGTCTATCTTTAGTTTCATTCAGGCAGTTTTGCCAACTTATGATGGAATTTTTAATTTCCTGAATGTCTGTTTCAATCTGTTTTATGCATTCTAGTTCTTATCTATATTGTTCACTCAAGGTTTCCATGAGTTTTCTATCCTCCTATATTTTCTTATCAGTGTCATCTTTGGATATGCTGAAAATTTCTTTCATTATTGTTGTCATTTCTTTTTCTTTTTTTTTTTTTTTACCTGAGAGATTGTATCTGGTCTGATCTCATCTATGGCCTGATGGAGTTGTTTCTTTACTTCAGTTGCTATCATCTGAGAGATTTCAGGTATATGAGTTCCAGACTCTTCTGTATTGATGTCAAAAATATGGAATGCTTCATGAATATGCATGTCATCCTTGTGCAGCGGCTGTGCTAATTTTCTCTCTATCATTGCAATTTTAGTATATTTGCTGCTGAAGCGAGCAGAGTGTACAGAATTTACAGACCATATTTTATTATTAGTCTTTTAATTCCATGTCCACAATAATAATTAATACATGATGAGTAAGTGAGTTAATAAAAGTTCCAGTGTTGCTGAATGCACATTTAAGAAATCTCCTGATTCTGTAAGGAACTTATTGTTTTATGGGACTTTTATTTCTTCATCTAAATTCTTACATCCATGGTCATTTTATGAAGCCTACTTTTAGTTATATTCATTAATGGATGAGAACACAAACATAAAGTCATTATTATTCAACTGATTTGAACCCATTTGATTGTGGAATGTATTCTGTGTTTACAGGCAGAGTTACATGTCTGAAGCCTGGGGCAACACTGCCAATAAACCAAGAGTCTGTACATCTCTCAATTTAAGGTTGAATCTGGGATAACTCCAGCTGTCTTTCTTCTACTCCCTCTTCCTGTGCTGTACATGGATTTCTTTATCTCATTCTATATAATTGTATGTACCAACATGCCTTGTCAAACCTTTCCTGTAAAATATTGTCATTCAAATTTCTGATATTAAAGGTCTGCATTATAAGATGCTTAAAAATTAGACTCATTACTGTGAAAAAAGAACACTGTTGGAGGTCTCACAATATTTGATTTCTAAATATACTACAGAACCATAGTAACAAAAGCAACATGGTAATAGGATTAAAACCAGACATGTAAACCTATGGAATAGAATAGGGAATACAGAAATAAACTATGCATCAAATAAACCCATTTGATTCTTGGCAAAAGGGTCAAAACATACATTGAAGAAATCACAGCTTTTTGTGAAATGGTACTAAGGAATTTGGTTATCCATAGGAAGAAGATTGATATTCTATCTCCATATCTTGCCCTTCTAAAATCAACTAAAAATAATCATAGATCTAAATATAATACTTGAAACTGTGAAACTTCCAGAAGGAAACAGAGGAAGCCCTTCAAGCTATAGGCACAAACAATACCTTCTTGACCAGGACTCTGACAGCTCAGGAAATATTATCAAGGCTTGGGTTCATATCAAATTAAAAAGTTTCTGCAGAGGGAGGGAGAGACAAATAAAAAGCATACAGATGGGATAAAGCTTTTACCACCAGTCTCTCAACTGAGGATTAATGTTCAGGATGGATAGAGAACTCAAAAAACTTATCTCTAAAACAACAAACATCCCAATAAAAATAGGTAAATGAACTGAAAAGTGATTGTTAAAAAAGAAATACAAATGGCCAAAAAGGATATAAAGTTGTTCATCATCTTCAGTCATCCCAGAACTGCAAATCAAAGCTACCTTAGGATTCCATCTTTCCCAGTCACAATGGCTATCATCAAGAATACAAACAACAAATGTTGGCAAAGATACTGAGAAAAAGGAACATATCTACACTGTTGGAGAGGTACTATGGAAATCAGTGTGGAGGCTTCTCAAAAAACTAAAAATAGAGTTATCATATGATCCAGCTATACCATTCCTTGATATATTCCTGAATGAATTAAATCTAGCACACTCTGGAGATTTCCACATGCCATATCTATGGTGCCACGATTCACAACAGCCAAATTATGGAATCAGCTAAGGCATCCATCAAGGGATGAATGGATAAAGCAAATATGGTATATTACACACTGCAGTATTATTCAACCATAAAGAGAAAATAATGTCATGTGCAGAAAAATGGGTAGAATTGATGGTAATCACATAAAACCAAACTCAGAAAGACAGGTTTTGTATGATTTCCTTAATATGTGTAATCTATAAAAATAAGATGATATGAAAGGGGAGAGTGTTATTAGGAAAGAAAAAAGAGATCCCAGGGAGGAGGGAAAGGAGTCTAAGAAAATGTAATAGCAGGGTTGGATAAGATCAAAATATGTTACATCCATGTATGAAAATGCCACAATGGAGCTCAATATTCTGTAATATTTTATGCACTAATAAAGATATATTTATTGAAAAAAATAGACACAAATCCCTTCAGACAATCAGTGCATGGACTAAGTGACAAATATGCCATGAGTGTAGGGAAGAAGAGATAGAGGCTAATCTTTCAATGGGGAGAGTTAAGTCTTTTCCCCTGGAAAAATCGTGTAAGACAGCACTAACAGTGACCTGCAAGGCATAGACAATAAACCCTATGGGACTGCAAAGGAAGGGTAAACCATTCATCTGAGAACAAAGAGGAATGACTAATGGATGGGATACATTTTCCCTAGGCTTGGTGTGACAGAGTGATACCTGAAGAGAGAGTTAAAGGCTTTCCAGATTTAGGGAATGCCCTGAACAAAGGAACAGAGTTAGGACATCTGGTGCATTAGAAGAACAGGACAATTATACGAGAACAGTGACACAGAATACAGAAAAACAGTAGTGGGTTTAGGATTCTTTCTATTTGCATTGAATGAACAAGGGTAAAACATGATAGAATCACTAAAATAGAAAAATTAGGACAACTACACAGTTGGTGTCAGGAAAACCACCTAGAAAGTATTTTCAGTAAGAGAAAATATGCAATAAAATACCATTGAATAAGGTGGTAATTAGGACAGTTTCATAGACATGAGACCCATGCAAGGTCATACAGGATCCCATGCAAGAAGGGCTGTGTGCATGGTGTGATACTCTGCATCCTCTGTCTTGGAATTCCTAAGTTTTGAAGCAGGACATGCACATTTTCTTTTGTGTATGGGGCTCTGAAAATTATGTAGTTGATCTTGCAGAGAACGTGGAAATTAATGAAGAGAACATAAACAGGACCATGAGGAAAGAAGGAAGAAGGAACGTTGCTTGGTGTAGAATCTGCAATCCTAAATTGGAATTTCCACATTATAGGCACCTCAAGAAAATGGGATTGAGATTACTGGATTCCTTGGAACAGGTGATCTGTTTGGAACCATTGTGCTTAAATCTTGAAGGCCAGAGCAACGAAAGAGGGCTCAGCCACGTGTGAAGCCGTGGAGAAGAGAGTAGCAAGTTAACGTTAAGCAGAAAGCAAAAGAAGTTAGCACTCTAGATTTCAGGACAGGGACAAATGACATCAGACTAAGGGATCTGTATGGGGGGGAAGAAAGAAAACTGAGGAAGCCCAAGTGATGAGCATGGTGCCAGCATAGGCTACTGTTTTCACTGTCGCTTAAGCAAATCCAGCTTATGTGGAAATATGAGGAACACTTATTTTTTTTTTTATTTTAAAGAGAATAAAAAACAATAAAAACAGTACAGAATTTCAAAACAAGATGCTAGGAAATTAACAAAGGTTATTATATTGCATATTGTTGTCTGCTTTTTTTCGGTTAGAAACTGATTTATTTTAGTTGTTATAGAATCATCATGGGTAATTAATACAAAACAAGTGCTGTGTATCAAATGACATAACTTTCAAAGGAGACAACAATCGTGATTTCTCAGTTATTGTTTTTGCTGTAAGGTTACAATATGAGCTTTTAACTCCAGTATTAATAATACAATTTTACATTCATGTTCATGAATTCTAGAACATTAAGTATTCTAGAATAGTAGATAATTATCCATTTTGAAAACATTCTCAAAAATTCATTATTGGTAATCATTTGTATTTGTAATTTTTTAAACTTCATATAACAAGGACTATGGCACTGAATCAGATAGTAAAGGTGGAAGGTGTACCAGATTCAAGCACTGCTCAGAATTGAGTCTGCACACAAGGATTACATGATACATTTCTCTGTTATAATCATTTGTAGTGAGCTGTAATTTCTGCCATTTACTTCATTTTCTTATTGAAATGCTTGTTGTTAATGACTGTATTTAACTTGTACAATGTGCTCCAGTAGTTGCTCAGATGACCAGATATAGGCATGTAAAACTGATGAAACAGTATAAGCACTAACTGTTCCTTTCAATGAACTAATAGAAATTAGTGGTACAATTATCTTAGCTATCGTGTGTGTGTGTGTGTATACATATATACATATATATATATATATAGAGAGAGAGACAAAGAGAGAGACACAGAGAGAGAGACAGAGAGAGACAGAGAGAGAGAGAGGAACATTTTTAATTTGAGTGCTGGCGTGGGCCAAAGGGAATGTAAAGCTAGTAGAGGAGCTCAGGTTTAATAAGGAGAACTAACATTTATTGGGGTGGGGGTTTCCCTTGCACCCAGCACTGTGCTAAACATTTCACATGCATTTTTCTCATGGTGGAACAAACATCACAGGATGTTTAACAGTTTTCCTAGAGGAAAAAGTAATATCTTCCAAGAAGAGAAGGACTTATGAAAGATAGACATATGAGAAATTTTGTGATTATATTTTAGTTTCATATTTAAACTACCTATTTCACTCATTCAGAAACCTTTACTTGAAGATAAATTTACTTGCCCTTAAGTTTAAGATGTTCATTTTAGCTGTTACTTCTTTTGTGTGACAGTTGAGATATCAATATAATCAAGAGAAAAAGATACCACAAATGGTCATAAATTTTAAAAATAAGTAAAAGGGTTAAAATTCAGTGGTGCATCTACTTTTAGGTTTCAGAAACTTAGGCTAAGCTTAAGTAGATAAGTTATTCTAAGTATGGTGGCCTCTAGTAGATATTTCTTGGTTGTGATCAAAGTCTTGAACATGTTGCTAGTATGAGCTCAGAATGCACAAGTTAGAAAAAAAGAAAATTAAAAATCTCAGTGTCATGGTTTAGATCTAGATCTTCCTGTGAAAGCATCATGTGCTCGCAGGTGGAGTTTTTGGAGGTGACTGGATCATGGGAGCACTGCACTCTTTGGTGGATTAGTTCAGAGATGAATTTGTAGCAAAATGCACTGTTAGGAGGTGGGGCCTGGTCTGAAGTGGTGGGTCACTGGGGGTGTGGCCTGGAAGGGTGTATGCCCCTTCCCAGCTCTTCCTTTCACTCTGTCTGCTTCCTCTTCAGCATGAAGGGAGCTGTTTTCCTACACCCAGATCCTTCCACTGCCATGACCTGCATGGAGAGTGGAGTTCTGAGAGGGGATGATGGGAGATTAAGAAAAACCTATAGTCACATACTAAAAGGAAAGCTGGGACCAGGTGGAACCTGAGCTGTCTGAGTAGGGGCAGCAACAACCCAGCATGGTATGCCTCTTTATTTATACATTGTAAAAGGAGGGGTGGGAGGGAAGTACCTGACAGGGCTCAAAGTGCAAGGTCTCAGTGTTTTGCTGAGAACACTGAAAGTGAAACATTCTTAGAGCTGCCTGTGCTATAGTTAACAGGGAAGAAGCCCAAGGCCAAACACCTGCTGGACTGGTCTTGCTCTAGTCCCAACAACTTGTTTACATGGCTCACCTTGGGCTCGGCCATAGCTCCATGGCTCCCCACATTCCACCATGCCACTGACCATGCAAGGACTAAAATTTCTAAAATGTGAGCTAAAATAAACCTTTCCTTGTTTAAATTTCAGGTATTGGGTGTTGTATGCCAGTTAGGAGCAAAGTGCCCACAACACTCAGCTTCCTTTAGAACTAGCAGTGGCTCTGTGTTCTGGACAGAATTCCTCTAAAAGCTCCATCTGTCCAATAAAATCTCAAGGACAGAGGGTTTTCACGCTGTGCCTGCTCTTTATTCTGCCTGAAATTCGGACACAGAGCCTGGCAGAGTCTTACCTTGTGTTGGTTTGGGGCTTATTTTGCAAGGGGAACAATGTGTATAATATAGGACACATATTTTATATGATTATTTATAATAGTCACCCAAAGAAGGATATGCAAAAGGGTGCAGGAAATCTGTCCACATACTAAGATCATGGAATCCAACTGAGGGCCTGGATCCCATGGAAATGTCCTGCTTGAGTCCAACTTAAGACCTAGAGCTCATAACAATGCCTCCAACGAGTCCACCTGAAGGCCCAGAGCCCATAACAATATCTCACACAGGCCTGTTTCATGGATCTGTGCTGTGAAGGCCCAAAGGTCAGTGGTGGAATCTACCAAGTCTGTGTCAGCGGGATGAAGGGTCTGTGCTAGCAGGCTGAGGGATCTGCACTGGAGCTAGCAAGTGACACTCAGAAGAACCAGAGCTCCCTTAAAAGGTACCACAGCCATCCTCAGCAACAGTAAGGTCCTGAGCTCCTCTGGTGATCAAGATGGCTGAATTCCCATTAGGGAAGCCAACACAGCGAGCTTCTCCAGAAGACCGGCAGTGCACCATCTTCCTTTCCGAAGCCAGGAAGCGATGCTCAAGGTGAGGACCAGAGCTCCCCCAAAGTGAACCAAAGCCATTCTCAGTGCCAACGAGGTTCTGAGCTCCTTGGAGGATGAAAACAGCCAAGTTCATCAGAAAAGCCAGCATGATGAACTCTTCGAAAACAACCAACAGCTCCTTACAGCTTCCACCAGATCCCAACAGCCTCTCTCAGCTCCCAAAAGCCTTTCTTCTTCTTATCCAGTTCTGCCTCTTATGCTGCTGGCAACAATCCCCAGATGGGCCTCCCACACCCAACACCACACTTAGTTCAGCTGGGGGTTATAAGTGGACCACTAGTTATCAATCCGCTACATACCTTATCTGAGAGGCGTTACAGTCTTTTTATAATCACAAATCCTATAACATAAATATAATGGAGTGGGAAAGGTGGAGGGAATCCAGGTTGTTGATAATAACATGACTTCATTCCTAGACATGTTGTAGTCTGAGAAAAAACAAATAACCTTGAAGCCACTGTTGTCTGAGTTTTCTATTGCTTACAACTCTGTGGATGATTTCTGGTTAATGTATTGGGCATCTCAGAGAACACAAGGACAGTGAGCTAAGTTTCAAAAATGATTAATACATAAGTGAAATCAGGGTTTTCTCTGCCCGCTTCATATTTCTTTCTACTTTGGCCTCATTCCAGCCGAGGAGCACTTTTGGTGAAAACACAGGAACACTTACCTCCGACTTTATGTCTTACAGCTCCTGCTACCAGATGACTTTGATTTAGGTCCGCAAGTCCTGAAGATTGGTTTCCTTATCCCGATTCTACTTTTCTGTCAAGTAATTTTGGCATGCGGGTTGAAATTTTAGGAATTTAACAGTTTCCAGAAAAAATGTAGAGACAGGACTGCAGAAACTCTCAGAGGCCTTTGGAAGTAAGGGCATTATAGGTATATAAAACTATAGTGCTTCATTAACTCTGCAATAACAGGAGTAAATTGTACTTTGTTATCTAGTAGCTCACTATGAGTTTCATATGTTCTGTTGTTAAGAGAAAGAGTAGTTGCTTCATTTTTTATTTTTAATTTTTGTGGATTACTTTTAGTATCCAGACTTAATCAAATTGAGCAAAATAGATCAAATTTCTATGACATAATACATTTTGGTAATTTCAGAAAGCAGAAAATCCTATAATCTTTTCAGTGCAGTGATTCTTCTGAATGCAGTAGTACAATTTGCTTGTTGGAAAATTCTGCACCAGTTTTGCAAAGAATTTATAACCTCACTGGCATTTGAAGATGTGCCCTTCATTTTTGTAATTGGCAACAAGAGCTTCACTTTTCTACAGCCCTTCAGTGATCTCAGTTTAAACTGTGCAATGCTAGCTATTTATTTGCTTGTACATACAATGAAATATTCTTACTGAAATGTTCTCTTTGAGCAGGAATTATTTGTACTTCAAATTTTATGTTCACTTATTTTCTATAAAACTGCATAATTGTATATTTTTATCAAGGATATTGTTAATTAAAATTTAAACTATAACAAAGATGTTTCCCTTCTTTATAGATGTTTATAATGTTAATATGCTTAAGTCTATCAATACTAGTTAAATATTGCTGTTTCCTACAATAATATACTTTGATGTGTGATATTCTCACTGGGATTCAGCCTGTGGTAGGTTGTATTTTCTACAAAGTCTACACCAATATATATTCGTTTTTACATGCTCTTCTTACAATATGACAGTGATACTCTCCATTGTCAAAAATTTATCTGTTTTAGTTTATTTGGAGAGTTGACATCTAGTTTGGAACAGTTTTTGTTTTTTTTCTTTTTTTTGGTACCAGGAATCGAACTCAGGACCTTGTGCTTACCAGGCAGGGACTGTGCCACTGAGCCATATCCCCAGCCCCCTGGAACAGTTTTTGAAATTTTCTATTGTTTTGTTGGATTTGAAATGCCTTCAATTTATCCCTTACATATGAAGAGAAAATTAGGCATTAAAGACAAAACAACCAAGTATGCATTTTGATTTCTACTCATCAAAAAGGAGTTAGGATTTGCAACTACAGTTTATATATCCTATATAAAATATAGTTATACAATATAGCATTTACGGACTGGACTACACTATGTTTTCTACTTTTCAAATGAAGCTATTTAGATTGTAACTTTAAGATTTTAAAAAATTATGAAAGCTTGAATTTTGCTTGTGAGCTGTTTAGTTTTGTGAAGAATGTCTTCATTATGACATGCAACGTATAGCAGTTGAAGATTTGCTGGAGTTTTGCTTCTGCATTCTCACCTGTTCATCTTTTTTTGGTATGGACTATTTGCCTATTAAGCTTTATGTATTCAAACATTTGTTGTTTCATATACCAAGTAATTGGAGTCCTTTACCTTGTTTGCCACTCTAACACAAATGAAGAATTCAAACAAGTAATAAACAATAGCAGCATATTTAGTTGGAAATCACAAGTACTGATACCTAGATGTACAACCTTCTAGAATAAACTCTTACACCGAGAGTCAAGTTTATATGTGCCTAACACTCCCACCTCATCTCTGTATGAGCCATAAACATATATGGAAAATATAAACAAATATACAATGATCAGCCTTCTTTTTGATTCATTTGATTCTGGATGCTCAATTTAGTAATATAAAGGATTACACAGGAAACTGTTTAAAATCCCTTCTTAACTCTTTCAAAGCAGAAACAAACACAGATGGGAGACAAGAAGTGGAAAAAGAACTGATGGAAAATTGGGTAGAGCAAACCTCTGTATTTCATGGTAGAGAGACTCTGCTCACAACAGCTCAGTTAGAGACTTGTGCCCTGTTTCTGTCCCTTCCCATACCAGAACTGACATCCTCCTGGTACTCGGTATGTCCAACAGAGAATTAGTTTATTCTCCTCCATCAAAATCTAAACATCTCCTCCTCCTGTATGTCCTGTCTCTGTTATGACCCAGGTGATTGCTGTATTCACTTGCCCAAATCAGAAAGCTAGGATGACCCTATGCCTTGCCTTTTACTCAGGCTTCAGTCCATTCCTTTCCAAATCCTACTTATCTATCTCTGCAATCATTTTGCAGAGTTGCTTCCTTCCCATTGCTGCTCCTCATTGCCTTAGGTCTAACCTAGACACTTGTGACATCTGTCCACTGTAGTAGTTTGCAACCCCTGCTCTAAGTCACAGCTCCCTAGATGTATCTCTACCCTGCATTAGAGGACCTATATAAAATGCAAATTGCATCCTGTCAATCTACTACTTCAAAACATCAAAAGTTTTCCTTCACCTACAAGATAAAGTAAAATCTGTTTACATATCAAACAAGAATCTTTGCAACTCTGCCTATCTGAGTATATATTTTCAAGTTTCTCTTTGTTCTTCTTTTTTATTTTTCCTAGAGCTAGTATCCTACATAGACACTAAAGCTTCCCATGGCTCCTGAAAACATCCCAGGCTTTTTGCCTGTGTTGTGTTTGTTCATGAAGTTGCCTCTCTGGAAGATATGATGGATCCCTGAGCTTTCTGTTTAAGCAGCACCCAACCCTCTCACCCTCAGCCTGTGGTGTTTCTAACCTGTACACCTCTAAGTCCCAATGACTTTTTATTTCATGGTCCATCTTCACTGTATTGCTAGTTCCACTTTTTCTGTTTAGATTTTGATCTTTATGAATGTCTTTAATTTTTATAGCCATGGTGATTTCTAAAAACTATGCTATGGCTTTGTTGTAATTGTGGATTACGTAGAATTTTCCACATATAATTACCAATAATGTAATTAAATTCATGCTGATTGTGATCCATAATGTAACTAAATATGCTTCACAAGAAATCTGTTGAAATTTATTTTGACAGATGACCAGGCCAAAGTTGAGCCTACATTCATATTATTTTCTTCATCTTCTTCATAGAAACCTTTTGTTCTCTGTTTTATGTTTTTCTGCTGAGAACCCCGGCAAAGTCTATTGTCTTGGTTACTTTTTCCCCTTGCTGGGACAAAATACCTGATTCCCAAAATTAAGGAAGGAAAGGTTTATTTAGCTCACAGTTTGGGGAGGTTTTAGTCCATACTTGGCAGGTTACAAGGCAGTGTGGCACATGGCAGAGGGCTACAGCTCATGGCGGCAGAACACAGCAAAAGCAACAAACACTAAAAGGGGGGAATGGCCCCAAGCAGCCTCTTCCTCTCCCTTACATATGCAAACTATCCACCCCAGGGTGGGTGTAGCTCTCACACCCATAATCAATCAAACTCTAAAAGCCTGCCCTATGACTGCATGAAGCTTTGGGGGGGACACACAGACACAAACCATAACATCTATGTCTTTATACTGCACAGCCAGCACCTGTTTACTGACCTAAAGTAAATTGAATTAATGAGGCATAAACTCTACTTTGAGTAATCACAAGATCCTTAACCAAAGTCATTTTCCTGAGCCTGGCTACAGGAATCTAAGCATTCAGTAAATACTTGTTTTATCTAACTGAACAGACATAGTTTGATTTTTATTCTTACAAATGGACAAGAATTCATTACATTTGTAATAAAACCTATCTTACTAATTGAACTGGAATAGTTTTAGAAAATGAAAATAAGAAATTCACAACTCCCACAGCCTTTCCCCACCTCTATTCATTTTCTATTACTGCTTGAACAAACTTCCACACACTTGGCTTAAAACAGTTCAAATTTATTATCAAACAGTTGTAGAGATTAGAAGTCTAGAAAGGGTTAGCTGGGCTATGCTCTTTTGGGAGGTTTTGGGGGAAAATTTATTCCTGGTCATTTCTTTGGAAATGCATCATCACAGAACCTTCTCTGACTCCAACTCTCCCACTTCTCCCTTTTCTCTATTTAGGAAGCTTGTAGTTACCATAAACTCACTTCGTCATCCTCCAGAAACATCTTCCCATTTAATTATCCTTGAATTAATCAATCAGCAGAACTCCTCTGAAATGTAAAGTAACACATGCACAAGTCCTGGGGATTAAACATCGTTGAGAAGACATTGCTCTACTGACACACCATCTATTTACATTGCTATGAAGGGCAGGTTTTATTTGTTAAATGGGGAAAAAATCTATATATAGATATGGAATGGGAAATTGAGGGACGTGCTGGTTTGGGGCTTATTTTGCAAGGGGAGAACAATATAATACAGGACGTATTTATAAGATTATTTATAATAGCCACCCAAAGGATAATATACAAGAGGGTGCAGGAAATCTGTCCACAAACTGTAGACCAAGAATCCAGCTGAGGGCCTGGATCCCACAATAATGTCCTGCATGAGTCCAACTTAAGACCTAGAGCTCATAACAGTGCCTCCCGTGAATCCAACTGGAAGCCCAGAGCCCATAACAATGTCTCATGCAGGCATGTTTCATGGATCTGTGCTGTGAAGGCCCAAAGGTCAGTGGTGGAATCGAGGAAGTCTGTGCCAGCAGGATCAAGGGTCTGTGCCAGCAGGCTGAGGGATCTGCACTGGAGCCAGGAAGTAATGCTCAGAAGAACCAGAGCTCCCCAAAAGGTACGACAGCCATCCTCAACAAGAGTGAGGTCCTGGGCTCCTCTGACGATTAAGATGGCCAAGTTCTCATCAGAAAAGCCAACACAGCAAACTTCTCCAGAAGACCGGCAGTGCACAATCTTCCCTGCCGGAGCCAGGAAGTGATGCTCAGAGTGAGGACCAGAGCTCCCCCAAAGTGAACCAAAGCTATTCTCAGTGCCAACAAAGTTCCAAGCTCCTTAGAGGATGAAAACAGCCAAGTTCATCAGGAAAGCCAGCATGACAAGCTCCACCAACAGCTCCTTACAGCTTCTGCCAGCTCCCAACAGCCTCTCTCAGCTCTGAACAGCCTTTCTTTTCTTCTCTAGTTCTGCCTTTTATGCTGCTGGCAACAGTCCCCAGGTGGGCCTCCCACACCCACCACCATGCTTACTCAGTTCAGCCGGGGGTTATAAGGTGACCACCAGTTATCAATCCACTAAAAGGGGTTGGGAAAGAGAGAAGGAAATGGAGTGGATTATTACTGCCCATTAGGCTTAAGGCATCATTTGAACTCCTAAATTTGGCAAAGTTCTAAAATGAGAGGCATTACTTAATGTTGGTTGGTTGGTTCTGTCTTCTCCTCTATAACAAGACTGCCACAGTGTGAGCTGGCATGGTCTTTGAAGTGTGAACTGCCATGCTCTCCATGGCGTGAACTGTCTTGGATTGTAATTTTCTGTTGTCAGAGTTTTTCCACACCCTTTGGCCCCTTAAAGCAGGTCTTTACCCTATGGCTAGTGCATGTTGCACTAATTAGTCTGCAAATCCTTTTGGGTTGTCCAGTGAATAACTGAAAAATTTAAAAAGAGCTAGTGTTTTAAACTTCAAAATTTTGGCAGAAAGCTCTAAAACCCATCAAGTTGAAACTCCACCCTAACTGTCACATATTGTATTTATTTTATACATGGTTCCACCCTAGATACACAATTTAAAAGTTAACTGTTGTGATTATGAAATAAAATACACATGGCAAAGCATATGCTCCCTTAATTATTGTATCAGTCAGGGTTTTACTAGAGAAACAGATATCACACAAGATGTACAAATGTATAAGAAATTACAAGATTGGCTTATGATGGTCAGCCAGAGAGTTGTATGGGGAAGTGTGCAGAGGTTGTCTGCACACTGAAGACTGAAGGAATCAGTCCAGGGTCTGGAGTTCACTGCAGAGTTCCGTGCAAGTCCGTACCAGGAGACTGATGAGTCTGCGACAGAAGGCTGAAGGATCCAAGGTGGAAGCCGAAGAGTCTGCACTAGAAGCCAGGAGACGAAGTCCAAGCTGAAGGTGAAGACTGGAGCTCCTCCAAAAGGAATGGAAATTCCTCTGTCCTTCCTCATTTTCCCTTTATATCATCTAGGTGATGATCCACCCTAGGGTGGCTCCTCTACACACTAGGGTGTAGAATTGCTGAGCCAATTGCTGAGCCAAGTTTAGTTCAGCTTCTAAACTTCTCAAGTTGGCATAATCAATCAACCACTATAATCCTCCCCTGACAACACTGTGATTCCCTTCTTAACTTGTTTCCTCAGAGGCATGAGGAGACCAAAGTGACCGGGGGAAATCTTAGCTTCCAGTTCAGTGGTATCATTGCTGTGTTTCCTGGTGTATGCCTTCCTCCCTCTGGAACTAAGACTTCTAAGCCAGCAGAGCATAAGGTCGTGGGCACAGGAAGCAAAAAGTTTGCTAGTGGATCACTAGGGGTAATGGTGAGTGGCATCATCCCTACTTCCACACCCTCATTCCTGGACCCATGAATCCTGGCTATGGGAGACACAGTACCATATAGTGGATGCTGATTCAAGGCATTTACAGCATTTTGAAGTACCTTACCCAGCCCTGCAAGCTATTGCCACTGAGCTGGCACTGTAATTGTGTCTTCAAAAGACCATTCCACCTTTCTATCAATACAGCTGCTTCTGGATGCTGAGGAACATGGTAAGACCAGTGAAGTCCATGAGCATGAGCCCATTTCCTCACTTCTTCGGCTGTAAAATGTCTTCCTTGGTCAGAGGCAATGCTGTGTGGAATCCCATGACAGTGGATAAGGCATTCTGTAAGTCCACGATGGCAGTTTTGGCAGAAGTGTTACATGCAGCAAAGGCAAATCCATATCCAGAATATGCATCTATGCCAGTGAGGACAAAGTGTAATCCCTTCCATGATGGAAGTGGTCCAATATAATCAACTTGCCAGCAGGTTGCAGGTTGATCACCCTGATGAATGGTGCCATATTGGGGACACAATGTTGGTCTCTGCTGCTGGCATATTGGGTATTTAGCAGTGGCTGAGGCCAGATCAGCCTTGTTGAGTGTCAGTCCACCTTGCTGAGCCCGTGCACAACCTCCATCCCTGCCACCATGACCACTCTGTTCATGGGCCCATTGGGCAATGACAAGGGTGGCTGAGGAGGAGGTTGGCCACTATCCACAGACTAGGTCATTTTATCCACTTGATTATTAAAGTCCTCTCCTACTGATATCACCTTTGGGTGAACATTTACATAGGAAACAAATATTTTTACATCCTTTGCCCGTATGGAGAGGTCTATCCACATACGTCTTCCCCAAATATCTTTGTCTCTGACTTTCCAATTATGTTCCTTCCAAGTTCTTGACCATCCAGCCAGACCACTGGATACGGCCCATGAGTCAGTATACAGTCACAGGTCTGGCCTCTTCTTCTTCCAGGCAAAATGTACTGCCAAGTGCACTGCTCTAAGTTCTGTCCACTGTGGTGATTTCCCTTCACCACTGTTCTTCAGGGATGTCCCAGAAGGGGGCTGTAATGCTGTAGCTGTCCACTTGCGAGTGGTACCTGCATAGTGTGCAGAGCCATTTGTAAACCAGGCCCTAGCCTTCTTTTCCTCTGACAGTTGATCATATGGTACACCCCACTCCTGGTATCAATTTTGTTATGGTGTGGGGCTTATTTTTTGCAAGGGGAGAACAATATAATACAGGACACATATTTTATAAGATTATTTCTAATAGTCACCCAAAGAATGCTATACAAAAAAGTGCAGAAAATCTGTCCACACACCAAGACCAAGGAAATAGTCTAGGGCCTGGACCTCACAGAAATGTCCTGCATGAGTCCAGCTGAAGACCTAGAGCTCATAACAGTGCCTCATACAAGTCCAGCTGGAGGCTTAGAGCCCATAACAATATCTCATGCAGGCCTGTTTCACAAATCCGCACTGGGAAGGCCCAAAGGTCAGTGGTGGAATCTAGGGAGTCTGTGCCAGTGGGACAAAGGATATGTGCCATCAGGATGAAGGATCTGTGCTAGCAGGCTGAGGGATCTACACTGTAGCCGGGAAGTGATGTGCAAAGTGAGAACCAGAGCTCCCCTGAAAAGTACCACAGCCATCCTCAGCAACAGTGAGGTCCCGAGCTCCTCCAATGGTGAAGACAGCCGAGTTCCCATCAGGAAAGCCAATACAGCAAGCTTCTTCAGGAGACTGAGCTGTGCACCTTCTTTCCCTCCAGAGCCAGAAAGTGATGCTCAGAGTGAGGATCAGAGCTTCCCAAAAGTGAATCAAAGCCATTCTCAGTGCCAAAGAGGTCCCAAGCTCCTTGGGGGATGAAAACAGCCAAGTTCATCAGGAAAACCAGCATGATGAGCTCCTCCAACAGAACCAACAGGTTCTTACAGCTCCCAACAGCTTTTTTCTGCTTCCAATTGCCTCCTTCTCCAGTTCTGCCTCTTATACTGCTGACAACAGTCCCCAGGTGGGCCTCCCACATCCAAACCACACTTAATCGGTTTTGTTGGGGGTTACAAGTTGACCACCAGTTATCAATCCACTACAATTATCTTTTAAATCCTGAGAAAATGTATAGAGTTCATGTATAGAAAATAATGACAAGTTAGAAATATAATTTAGTTTTCAGACAATAAATAATATTTTAATAAGAGATGACCTCCTGTGAAATTACTAAGTTGAAGTCCCTATTGTTGGATACTTTCAATTATCAACATCATATTTGAAATTTTTTTCAAATTAAATAAAGCAATGTTGCAGACAGGTTACATATCAATTGAATTGTTAGCATTCTGTTCTAATTTCTCTCATAAACCAGAAGTATTACATGTTGTGCTAACAGCTGTGGCCCGAACATAAAGTTGACAAAAATAAACTCTAATGCTTGTTCTCATTGTAAAATAATGCCTAGTTTCAACCTGTGGTTTTAAAAGTAAGTTGGAAGCGTCAAAGTAATTTATGCCTTATGTTTTTAACCATTTTGTGTTTTCACATTGTACATAGTTTCACTGGAACACATGTTCATTAAAAATTTGGTTTATGGTGATGTTTGTTTTTATGCTGTCTCAAGTGTTATTATGTCAAATGCTTGATTGATTATATACTCACAACAAAATGCTGAATGTAGTTTTGGTTGAGATATCGCTACATTTGAGAAGGTTCATTCACAAGTCCAGTCTCTTCTCCTTATAACCAAAGCTGTACTGTGACACATTTTTTATTTCTGACCAGTAGCACAGCCTGCTTTTGGCCTTTGCTTTTGCTTCTAATAAGAAATGAATGCCTTTGACTCAGCTCATAGCAGTAGCCCTATTTCTTCATATGATCCTCTATGTAGTATCAGCTCTCTGGCACATACATGTAACACAGATCAGCCATGTGGCTAGGCAAACTCCAGGAATCTGGTTTGCTCTTTGGGTAACTTTCTGTGTGCTATTTGTTGTTGATATGGTTCCTAAGTGACCCTAATGAAAATGTCCAGGAAGTTGTGCATGATGTCAT
The DNA here is from genome assembly GCF_000276665.1 of Chinchilla lanigera. Lineage (NCBI taxonomy): Eukaryota > Metazoa > Chordata > Mammalia > Rodentia > Chinchillidae > Chinchilla > Chinchilla lanigera. Next base: position 8,900,528 of record NW_004955488.1, on the reverse strand, counting down.
TGATGGTTCCAAGTCTAACAGCTGCTTGTTCTGATAGCCATCTGACTTTGTTTGGTGCCTGACAATTTTGTTGTGGTATGGTAGTCCACTGTCTGGATTATGTGAGGTGGTATTCTTAACAGACACTCCACTTGGTCTCTGCCTTCTGGAGTGATGCTTCATAATTCACAGGGCTTGAGAGGGCACAGGAACTCCTATGGCATATGTGGAAGGTGAGTAAATATTTTCTTTCTACTCTCAGCTTTTAAGTGTATTTCCATTTTCCTCCTTTGTAGCTCACCCCCTATTTTCTTTTATATGCAAAAGAATACTCAAAATAGCATTTTAATGGAATTATTTAAATTTTAACACTGAGCTTATCTCAAACAAATAAGGGTCAGTTATAATATCTGCATTTCAAACATCAGTGACTGTAAAATAATTTTGCAAAATTGTGATGACCTAGTCTTTGTCAGTCCCAGGTTTCTGCCCAGGCACCACCTGTGGGGATCCACCCCACTTCGGTCATTCCCCACCAGACGCCACTTGTAGTTCTGCTAGTTTGTCACTCTGACCTGGAGGCAAATAAGGATAAAAGGCAAACAGCCACAGAGTCAGTTTATCATGTGGGCAGCCGGGGAGTCCCAAGTGTCTGGCTTATCCCAATTTTATTCACTCAAACACGAGTATGAGCAATTAAAGTAACACAAGGTTCATCTGCCTTCTATTACCCACTAGTACGGGTCCAAGAAAACAAACTGATCTCAGTTTTATTACCATTTCCCTAGAACCAGTAATGCCATCGTCCCTGCCAAAGGAGCTCGACCTACTGCTTTTCTCCTCTGTGCTAACAGAGGAGGCCAGTTAGGCCTCGATTCTCATCTGTCTCCCCTGCACAATATTAGCCCAACCGGCCCATATGACCGTGGACCTAGATATGATTCTCTAACATATTCACATTATATTAGTATGTGGATATCCTTCCAAATTACTCCTGTTACACCTAGTCATTTCCCCAATGATAGGGGAAGGAATCAGGGGACCCTTCTGTGCATCAGTGATTATGTGGGTGAATGGTTAGACTTTCTCATAGTGTCTGACTCTTCAACGTATGCTTTTGATCATTACTAACTTTAGGGTGTATGTGGCACATATAGGGAAGAATTTAAACGTACCTCAATTTTTGAAGACAATATACTGTACTAGTTTTCTACTGCTACAGAACAAATTACTGCAGAACTTTGGGACTGAAATAATAAAAGTTTATTAAATTCTAGCTTCTGAGTCAGATACTGGCATGACTGGCTGAGGTTCTGGCCCGACATTCCTCTTGCCTCTGTGACTGAGTGCTTATCCTGGGGCTGTAGTCATCTGAAGGCATGGCTGGACTGTACAACCTACTTCTCAGATGTCTCACTCACATGCTTTTTATAGGAGGTCTCCGTTCACTGTCACCTGGGCCTCTTTACATGGATCCCTGGGAGTGGGTCCCTAAAACTAACCACTGGCTTCCCTCAGAGGCGGTAATCCAAGGAAAGAGCAAGAATGACGCTCAATATCTTTTATGACCTTGTCATTGTCCACAAATTCAGCCATAATCTATTGGTTATAAGCTAACCATTACCTCTCCCCAATTCTGAAAGAGTGGTATCAAGCTCTGCTAGTTGAAGGGGAAGTATAAAGGGTTTGTGGGTATACTGAAAGCACCATACAGCTTGAAACGAGAGGAGGAGGATTCTGAAAAAGTCATCTAAAATAATTGCTCCACTAAGGATCCAGCTTTGTTTTGAAAATTTTCTCCTCTGTGTCTCCTGTTACACCTTCCCTTGACTGCTGAAACTACTGATAAAAATCTGATGGCTATAGGCTGATTCTTAACAAAGTTTAATTACTAGGGCAAGCGAGCCCATAAAAATGGTATTTTTAATTCTTCTTTCATTCTAGAGCATCATATGCTAGGTATAACTCTCTTGTTGAGAGAGTCAGTAGAGTCTTTAAAGCTGGGAACAGTGTGTTTCAAGCATTCTCCTCTTCTGAAGGACAATACCGACATTTGCAGAGGAATTGCTAAAACTTGAAAATGAAAATTATCTTCTTTTTAGCCCTGAGTGAATGATATGATAAGCTTGGAGAAGGGAGGTCTGAAGTATAAGGAAGATGCTTTCAGAACAATTGTTGGCCTACTCAGGAGGGAGCCATTTTCCTCTTCCTGAAGCTAAATGGGTAGGGTACCTTCTTTGAGGGAAGCAATTGTGCTGAGGGGAAATTTGAATGCTGTCACAAGTTGAGCAGAGGAAATGCTGCAACTAAAGCGGGGTGCATTAGTAGGTTCAGTTGTCCTATCATAAACTTCTCATGCAGGAATATATGCCTGTAACCACTTTTTTTAGGTCACAAATGTACTGAACTCAAAAGATGTCCAAAAGCAAACTCAAAGAGCATGATGATAGTAACAAACATAATTCAACGTTTTCCTCAGGGCTTTATACATGGTAACTCATTTGTGTTTTTGCTCTGACACTGGCAAATGTTAATCTATTTACCTTGGCTTCCACAGACACCAACAAAGTTTCAACTTTTACCCAGTAAAGTGTGACGTGTGACAGGGTCTCTCGTGTGACTGCTGAGGGGCATGGGAACAGAAGGTGAGTCTGGTTCCATGAACCAGAGAGGGACTGGGGATGTCATATGAGGTCATCTGGAAGGAACGTTGCCCAAATCAGTGAGAGATGCAACAGTGAAGGTTCCCATGGGGAGAGGGCTCTGGACGCTTCCACCCCCTGCAAGATATCCAGCGTGGGAGAAAGTCACATCTAGACATCGTCCATGATAGAGGCTTTCCACCAACCAGGCGATGACCACAGATTACAGCCATTGACTTAAAATAGATTCTTCCTTTTTCATGTTCATTCTTCTTTTTGATTCCAGAGGCAGCATTGTGAGTCAGGAATGAAAATGGAGGAGCCAGGTAGAGTAAAAGATCAAGGAGTGCCCTCATTTCCGAGCACTGAAATTGATACTAGATATGAAAGGGATAGAAAGGAGGCATCTACCACGAAGAGCTGAGTGCTTTGATGCATGTTAAACTGGAAAGGAGACGGAAGAGATTGTTAACATGCCTGGAAGCGATCAGGAAGTCACGGGGATGTCATAGATATGGGTAAAAGACAAGGACAGGAAAATGTGACAGACCAGGTTCAAGGACATGAGAAAAAAGTTTTGTGCTTCTATTCTTTACCATGTTGGATAAATGGATTGGCGTCTTAGCTTATTGGTACAACATCTTGCAATTACAGTCTTGGCACTCGGGTCCCTTTCTAGTTGCTAGGAAGGGGAGAAGGGAGCGTATGTCACTCAGGACTCATACCATGAGGTATTCTCGGAAGCAGTGAATGGAAAGTTCATGCTACCTGGGGGAAGTTTATGTCCCGTCATGGTAGCTCGAGGCCATGCATATGCATATACCCAAGGCCATCCCATCAGTCAGAGCAGCAGCGGCAGATCTACGTAGGTGGGAGAACAATGGTGACAAGTGATCCGGCAACTCTGAATGGGTGTAGATACAATAATCACTGTGGCTATTACTGATTCGTTTAGAAATTATTTGGAATCTTCTAATTCTTTCAATTGTCCTATCAGAAACTTCCCACATAGGAATGTGTACCTGAAACTACTTTTTTAGATAACAGATGTACTGAACTCAAAAGATCCAAAAGCAAAATAAAAGAGCGCAATGACAATAATAAACAAAATTATTCAACATTTTCCTTAGTGTTTTATACACAGTAACTCATTTGTGTGGCTATACTTGTCTTGCTGTGACACTGGCAAAGATTCACGGGTTTTGAAATAAATCTGGCTTTATTTAAACTTTTAAACTTTTTTTCCTGTGAATAGACATCTGAACATAAATAGGAGCCCCTTATTCATGATTAAAAACTATGTTAATTTTTAAACATGTATGACATTTTATCTATATTCTTGACAAGCTCAACTTTATTTTGGCCTTAAAAATTCCCATTTTTTTTTTTTTTTATAATACTTGCAATACAAACTAAGCCAATAACTTTCACCATTCAAGTTCAAAAATCAAGTACTAGCCAGGCTTCTCCACAAGAAAAAGCAAGGATACTTCTTCTTTTTTTCCCCTGTTCAGTACAGCTTTATACAAAAACTATCTTTTAAATATTTGCAAGACTTTTCACCCAGAGGAGGTGTTGTTTATAGTGGGATTTGTGATTCATTTGTTTCAATTAAGGGTACTCTACACAGATTAAGTATACACTTAGATGATAGGGTTTTCATTATCATATGAGGCAGTTTACTGTATGTACTAGTTATTTAAAACAGACATAAGTAAAACAAGTTTTGTTTGGGTTAGAACTAGGATTTCTCCAGAATGAAGAACACAGAGACCGAAGGAAACACATTTGTCTCAAGCACATGGTTCCCTGACTAAGATGGCTTGTGATTTTATGGTTACCAGATTTATACCCTTTGAAATTGTGGACATTGGATCAAATCCTCGTGTTGGAAACACTCTAAGGTGACATTAAATGAGCATGTGATTGGAACAACTTACAAGTTTTATACAGGTTTGGATGACCAAAAGCAAATATTTCTCATAAAAAAAGCTGTAAATTTGCTAAAACTGAGCACAAACTCCCTATAGTGTAATAATACGAGGAAACGGTTTACTAAAAGAATCTGAAATATCTTTTCTGAATTTTAAACAGTTTCTAAGGAGGAACATCTCACAGATATTGAAGGAATATGTCATGAGTTAATTTATAAGTTTGTCTCTAAGGAGGCTTCAGAGACTACTCTAAAATGAAGTAGTATCAGACAAGTTCATTATTAACTTGAGAGCACTGTGGAATTGGAAAACCTTTGAAGGTCTGAAGTCAGTACTTTAGGGGACTCTAAGATGAGTCAAAATTGTTTCACCAACTCTGGTTAACAATTTGTATTAGTTTTCCATTGCTGTGTAACAAAATACAAGTTTAGCAGCTTGAACCTACACCCTTTTATTATCTCACAGTTGTGTAGGCCAAAATTCTACGTATAGTACAATTGGATTCTCTGCTCAGGCTCTCACCAAGATAAAAATCAAGGTATTATTGCATTGATGCAAACCTAACGGAGACCAAGTGCTCAAATTATAACCCAAACCCCACTTATTTATCACAAAGTGCCAAGAGTGCAATTGAACGTGAAGACTGAGGGTTTAGTTTAGAAAAAACAACTCCTACCTTAACATCTTCTGTCTAAAAGAAAAACACAATAACAGGGCTTTCAATGATATAAATAGCTTTTTACTGAAGGGTGAAAGTCTCCATTTGGTGTGCTTTTGCACAATTAACATGATCTTTGCTGTTGTATGCATGCTGATAATTTGTCAGACCTTGGCTGGAACAATTTGGTTCGGGTGCCAACAGAGAGGGCTTTGTGTGCCACAGGTTTGCCATCCGTGACCTAGGGCTGTGGTTCACTATGTAGTTCATGTTGGCCTTAAACTCAGTATGTAGAGTGGGCTGGCCTCAGGCTTGTGGTGATCCTTCTGCTTCTGGCTCTCCAGTGCTGGCGTCACAGGTGTGCACCACCACACCTAGATCAAGACTCTTGTCCTTTTTGAGGGCTTGGGACGCTCTTCTAAGTTTATTTGTTGTAAATGGAATTAATTTCTTTGAAAGTTAGGAGTGAGTGTGTCATCGTCTGTTGGCTGTTGGATCTCTGTCTTCCCTTCCTACAATTAGTCAGAAAACAAATCAAAACAAAACACAAAACCATACATTTAAAAGGATGATGGAATTAGATCAGTTGACCGTATACTATCATCATGGGAATCATACTGCCTCATACTTACAGTGTCTGTTCACCTTCCAGGAGAGGAGTTTTTCAGGGGCATGGGTCATGGAGGGGCAGTTAGTGTAGAATTTTGCCCGCCACATATCTGTCTGTACCCCAGTTACCTGCAAATTTGTATTCTACAGGATTGTGCATATCAAGGAATTTGCATTCTGAAAAGTGACCGGGAGCTCTGGCTTGTTTTGATATCACCTCCATGTTCCTTTCAAAGTATTCACATTCCTGGACTCAAAGACTGTTTTGCTTACCTTTGGATTATTATGCTGATATTCTAGGCTTAATCTTTTCTTCTGTCTCTTACTCCTACACTGGAGACTGCTTCAAAGTCCATGGCAAATATAAAAGTTCTATTTCTATAGCTCTTAAAATGAAGTGCCCATATGTTCCAGTTACAAAGAGGTTATTGGCTCAGAAGTTTGTACAGAAATGCAGTCTTCTTGAGTTGTTAGGCACAAGGAAAATGCTCAGTAAATTTGTCCCTTCCTAGTATTTTTTATATTAAATAATATACAATAATACAAAAATCAAGAAACCTTTTAATCTTTGAGGTTTCTACAAACAACACATACTGATGTTTTCTGTAATGAACTTTCATAGCAATGGCATATATTTTCTCTTCTGATTAAGATACTCATATTTTAATGAAATTTTATTTATGAAATAAATTTAGTAAATTTTATTTACTAAATTTTCACATATATTTTTAAGACTGTATATATTGAAGCTGGTGGATTACAAAAGGGGTTAATACGTATGTTTCCTTTACTGGAAAGACCTAGTTAAGAAGGCTTTCTGAAGAATTTAAGCAAATACATCTGAATGTTTTCCATCAAATGGGAGGTAGAGAATCAAGCATAGATTTTTCTCTTCAGAGCACTTCTGGTAAGAGGCTTTTGGAACAAAATCCACATATCCCTTCTCCAGTTTGGTTAATCACAACATCTGTTTGTCTCTATTGGTATTTGGCCGTTGATCTACTGTCTCTGTTGAGGACACCCACCATTCCTCTTAAAACCAAATGTCCATGAGAAACAAGCAGTTCTCAAGTGAAACAATCATGGCCTAGTTATCTCATATAAATTAACCAGAAAGGGAATTAATTTTGTTTTTCTCTAATTTGGGGGATTGAATTAGTAAGAGTACCAATTTATCTAAAAGGGAAAAGGTCAGAAGATTTAAACAGGAGCACAGCACACATACTCTGTTTAGATTCAGTATAGTGAGAGATGTGTAGATTTACTCTTTGAAGAATCATCGAGGAAATTTAGTTGATTTTTTACAAATATATATATGATTGGCTTCAGTTTTTCAAACTAAGTTTTTAAGAATATGTCTACTGAATTTGGTGGATGATAAACCATTTTGAACTATATACCCTTTCACCAAGTGTTTTTAAAAATATTTTTTAAACATTTGAGAATGGCTCATAAGTTTGCTACAGAATTGTTGCTCTATCTAACACTGACTTGCTGCTGGTGGAAGGAAAAGGACAGGTTCAGGAGAGGCCAGTACCTGTGGGCTCTTTTGCTGGGACCCTTTCACATTGCTTGCAGTTGTGGGAACTTACACTGATCAGACTCTCTCTAGGAGTTGGTACCTCTCTTTGAACTGCTGCACTGTCTGCTTTTGTCCCACCCACCTGTGACAGATCATTTGTTATTGGTGCTTTTTTAGTTTTTAGATTTTGTTTTGTTTACTAGAAATCATTTAAATTGCATTAGAGCAAAAACATGCCCAGGCCCTTATAAGGAATGGAAGGAGCCGGGTGTGGTGGGGCACGCCTGTAATCCCAGCACTCAGGAGGCTGAGGCAGGACGATTGCTATGAGTTCAGAACCAGCCTGGGCTGCAAAGTGAGCTCAAGACCAACCTGAACTTCATAGCTAGAGCCTATCTCAAAAAGATTTAAAAAAAAATAAGGGAGCAGGAGGAATTGGACTGCAAACCTAGGGAATCCTTTGAAAGCTCCTCCCCAGCTTCCCACCAACACATTTTACCTTGGACTTCAAGGTTAGGTGCTCATGTGTGCATTTATCCTTGCTGCACATCTCTTTTCTGACTCAACTGCTTCCAGTCCCATAATTCCAGTCTCTGGGCATTATCTTCCTCGCTTGCAGCCTCAAAACGAGTACTTTCAGCTGCGCCCTCCCTCAAGTACCTAGGTCATGTCTTTCTTTTATAGCTCTCTCTCATGATTTTGACTTCTCTTTTGGCCAATTCTGGCTCCTTAACATCTGCCTTCTTGACCTCTGCCCCAACTGGAGTCCTGCCGTACCACACTGTGCTAGAAGTGAGGAAAGCTAGGGAACAAAATATATGTGGTATCTATCCCAAGGAACCCATAGACTAGTAGAAATAAACTTTTCATTACTTAATTAATTAATTAGATCAGCAATCCTTCATTCTATAATTCTAAATATTTTAAAATTTTGAAAACATTTGTTTGGTTGTGGTGTTGGTTGATTGTAAATATTCTGACATCCACTTATTTAAATGATGCTGATTTTTAACCTTGCTGCATCTCTGTTCTGAAATGCTCACATGATTTCTAATTTGTGGGTCGTCAGGAAAATAAGGTCCAGGATGGATAGCTTTGACTCGAAGCTTCTCTTTTCCATAGAGACATTCTGGCCCTTGAGCTTTGACTATCAATGGTTTTTCATCCCATAAAAATGTCACTCCATGAAAATAGTTCTCTGTGACTCTATACGGTGACCAAAAAGAAAACAGGAAGAAATAAATCTGTTGCAGAAAAGAAAGCATCAATATAAAGAGTTTCCTCCTCATCTATCTGCCTTTGTAATTTTGTCTGGAGTGTACCTGGAAAATATTTTAGACAAGTATGCAGAGTCTTAGTTACATTTACAGTAAAATAGAGTATAGGGAGGGGAAAGAAACTGTCCAGAGACTCACCACAAATGAAGCATAGATCCAAACACTCCATGCTTCTATGTTTTAGCCATTGGAATTCCTGGTCATTCTTTGTTCCTTTTGCCAAGGGATGACAGAGCAGAAAACATTCTCAAGCCATCAGCCGAGTTCCCCATGTAGTGATTGTTCTGAGAACATCTTGTAGCTCCATTTCAGGCAGTTCTTCAAAGGACATGACCTTCTAATGGAGAAGCTGGATAAGTGTTCTTCAGCTGGAAGTTACATATTCTTTAGAGTGTTTGGTCATTTTAGCTCCATGAAAGGCAGGGAAAGAGATAGTTATGTATTAAGTACATTTCTTATCCTATAAATCAAACAGTTCCTGGTAAATTTACCCTTATGGAAATCTTCACATTATATCTATATTTTCAATCTGACTGTAGGAGTATAGTCAGTACTATTATAGTATTTTAACTATTTTTATGTAGCCCTATATTGATTTTTAGTTTATAATTATACATTTTATTCCCATGTGACTCAAAAGACACAACACCAAAAAATAATACTGTATGCCACTGAGTATAAAATATATAAAATTATAACTTTTAGCAACATAAAAATTATCTAGATGAAGTAGAGAAATGGAGAAAATGTAAATTTTTATACAAACAAACACTCGCCCTAGAGAAAGAGTTAGGAATTGCTCTATCTTCTTTTTGGAAAGAATTTAAGAATTATTGGTGTTAATTTGTCTTTAAATGTTGCAGAATTCCCCAGTATGGTTATCCTGATATGGCAAATTAGTCCATTGAGAAAAACAATCACAAGAAAACCAAAAGGGTAGGAATGAACAAAGCTTTATTGGGGTCAGCTGAAGGGCAGTCTCTAGCCAGGAGCCAGAGAAGATGTCCACCCTGATCTGGGTCTCATTTCAGTTTAAGAACATTTTAGGTTTCTATAATAACTATCACATCATTTGGGGGAATCTTATGAGAATGTCACGCAATTATCACAAAGACTAGTTTTCCCAGAAGGTCGAATTCCAAATGACCAATGCAGTTTAACTTTTAGCCCACTTTCCAATCTGTCCTGTTTGTTCTGTTCCCATTTCATGACTCTGCTCTGCTGAGTTGATAACTAATCAAGGCAACTGGGTTGAACTACAGCTTAAGTGAACTTTAAGTGACTTCTCTCACAATGGAATTAAAAACAGAAAATGGAGCCTCTCTTGCCTTATCAATTTAATCCTATGCTTTTCTTTAGTAGAAAATTTTTGCATTCCAAGTCTAGTAGTGCTTTACTTATTATATCTGGTGAGCTTTTCTATTCCTATTCCTATTCCTTTTCAATCAGTTTAGGTAATGCATGCACTTTAACTTTTATTAATTGAAAATCCATGATATTTTAATTTGGTTACATTTAGCTATCTTGTAAAAATCAACTTATTGCATTATTTAAAGTTTCCAGATTGTCTAAACTTGGCAATTCTGAAAACAAAACATTAGCCAGAAAGCTAAGTTTGTTTAGAGGTGTTCCTCAAAACTATTGTGAATTTAAGTTTAGACTCTTACAGTAAAGTGAGTATCAGAATAAGATGCTCACAGATTTTTTGGTTTACAAGCATATATGAAAATTATGTTTTCCTGGTGTGGTGATGCACATCTATAATGCCAGTACTTGGGAGGCTGAGGCAGGAGGATCACAGTGAGTGCAAGGCCTGCCTAGACTACATAGTGAGTTCAAGACCTGTCAGGACTAACAATAAAAAAGAAAATTATGTTTATACTATAATGTTATCCATACAGGAGATCCTCACTCAGAAGGCCCACAAACTGCTAACACTGGAATTCGTATTTGGGCCCTCCCTACATGTGCCCTGCACGGCCTGAGGTACTAGAGCAGGTAGTCCACAAACTGCTAGCACTGAAGTTCAAGTCTGGGCTTTACTTGTGCCCTGACCTCCCAGAGATCATAGAGACAGGTGGTCTGTGATCAACGCCAGTGCAGCCCAGGTCTGGCTCTTTTGCAAGCAGCATGTTCTAGGGCTCTCTTCTCAAAGCAAAGGTTTTTGAAGGAGATTCTCTTGTACACTCTTGAACCTGAGATGGGTGAGGTCTGGTCAGTTTCTGACATCTCCTCAAGCACCTTTCCTGTTGTTTGCAATGAGAACTACTTGGCTTCTTTTTAATGGCACTAATGTTTTTAAGGCCTGTACTCACCTTGATCCCAATTTTACAATTGTTACCTTTCTAGAAAACCTGAAAAATTTTCACATGTTCAGCTCTGCTCTTTGCTCCTGATTTTAATGTAGATCTGGCTAAAAACAGCAAGCAGTATCCATGCAACAATATGCATATTGGGTTGCCTTGAAATTTTCTATGCTAGTTTAACTAGTTAGCCACTTTGAAGATTTTAGCTGCAAATCTAGAACTGAACTTCATCTCTGCTATTCCTCATCAATAATACTATGTATTGTCCTGCTATGTTCCTAGAATCCTCATGACATTTGACTCTAACAATATTTCACTCCTTCAGAATTCATTTACATGAAAGAAACAAAAATCAGGATTTTGTCTAAAGCCTTGGTGCATGTCTCCCCACAAAATTCTGCCTCAAATTTCCTTCTAATGTTCTCTTTTGTTTCACTATTGAGCAGAAACCTGTCTTCTTTTCTCACTGCCTCATACTTTTTATGGATTCCATATCTGTTTTAAGTCACACTCTGATGTCTCATTTCTGTAGTTGTGATGTCTTGAAAGATCACCTCTCAAATATTTGTGAAACAACACTCCTCAAGCCAAATTTACAAATACTATTATAATTCTCAATACTTTAGGTGTTGTTTTTCTTTTACAATACTCTTCACATTTAAAAATTATTATTGTCACAATACCTATTCAAATAGGAGAGAAAGAAAATAAGCAAGTACAGTAAGTCCCCAATTTTTTAATAAGTTCTGTTCTGGGAGAATGTTTTTATGTCAGATTTGTTTGTAAGTCTGACAAGGTAAGTATTAATACACCTTTGACACAAATATACAATGTAAAGCATAAAACACCAAATATGCATGCAAAAATACTTTAAATAAACTACTTTGACTTTTACAGTTACCTTACAATGGTAAGGTAGACAAGTGAGTTATGTTTGCAATTTTTCAACATTTACAAATGTTCATAATGAGAGATCCATTTGTATCTGTGAAAACTCACAACTAGAATGTTTATAAATTGGGGACTTACTGTAATAAAAGTGAGAATTTAGTACATTGGTAGCTTGGACCAAATAGTAGTGTTAGAGGAGCTCAGGAATGTTCAGCTTCTGATTATTGGAGCCAATAGAATTTTCTGACAATATTTGATATTGGGATGGAGGGGGAAAGTGCCACGAATAACTATGGTTTCTGAAATGAGAAACTGAAGGAACAAAAGTGCTGCTTACTGAAATAAGAAAGATCAAGAAAACAGCCAGGTATGTGGTCAAGCCTGTAGTGCCAGCATTCTGGGATGCTGGGACAGGAGGATCTTAAATTTGAGCACAGCCTGAGTCACAAGGACCCTATCTCAAATAAAATAAAACATGGCTGGGAATGTATCTCTGTGTGAAGGTGCTAGATTCAAATTCCAGTGTGGAATAAAAAATCGGGAAAAAACATTTTAAAAGGAAGACCAAGGGTCTAATATTGGATATATAAAATTCAAGATTGTTGTTATACATCCAAATCATAATAGCAGGAGGAAGTGATTGTTATGACTTATAACTAAAATGTCCCCCAAGAGATTTATGTATTTAGAAGTGGGAATTTTAGAAGATGATTGGTCCATGAGAGCATTGTACTCATCAGGGTCTTCATCCATTGGTGAATTCATAGCTGAATGTGCTGTGAGGAGGTGGGACCTGGCTGGGGGAGGTGGGTCACAGGGGGAACATAACTAAAAGGCTGCATTCTTGTTCCTAACTCTTCTCTTCTCTTTCTGTTTTTTGGTTGCCATAGGTGAGGAGCTTTCCTCCACCATATTGATGCCAACTGAACATAAATGGATTGAATATTCTGAAACTTAGAGGCAAAATAAGCCTTTTTTAAAAATTAGAGATGTCACATACATCGTCCCAGAGATGGGAAAGTGATTAATAAGAAAATTGGCATTAGAGAAGTGGTTTCTTGCAGTGATGATACCTGAACATGTGATTGGCCTTTGGAACTGGTCTGTGGGATGCATTTGAAAATGTCTGGCAAAATGGGATAGAGAGGCCAGAAAGCTATAAGGAGAGACTGATGGGCAGTTCTGGTTGGAGCTCAGAAGACCAGAATACTGAATGGAATGTGTATAGGAAAAACAAGGCTCATAAGGTTTCAGACAGGAAAGAGAAATTTCTAGAAGTGAACAAGAGAGCATGCATATCACATTCTGCCAAAGACTTTGCCTATATTTTGTCCACACCCTAACACTTTGTATGAGACTGAATTCAACAGAACCTTGAATCCTACACTAAGGCCTCCCAAGTATCTAAATCCAGATAATGAGGTCCTCCCTCCTCACCTAGGAGAATGTAAAAACCATCAGCATTATTTGCTTCAGTTATAACTTTCTTTGGGCTTATCATTTATTTAAGCAAGAAAAGAATGGAAAAAATAACTTTATAGCCAATGAAATAATTTGTCACCTGAATAACAAAATGTTTCAATTCAAATTTTATAGCAATGAATGTCGGGAAGATACCAGAATAGGAGGGCTCAGTGTTCATCCCCTGATAAAAGCAATGATGTAACAGATACAACTGTAAGTAGTACTAGGGACAACTCTGAAGGAAAAATAAGGAGCCGAAGAAAACCAGCAGAGCAGAACAGCCGGGGGAGTCTTCTTGAAGAAGAGCTCATTGTGTTTCAGTTGGTGTGCTCCATCCCTTAAGCTGGATAGCTGGGCACCAAGAAAGCCTTCCCAAAGAGGGAAGGGAGAACGAAGGAACTCCAGCAGCCTGTGTTGCAAAGATTCCCATAGTCTCTGTTGATACACACTGCTTGGTGAAGTGCTTGGTGCTGCCAACATACCCTCTTCCAGTGCTAGCATTATTGGGTGTATGCCTGTGTCCCCACCCTGGCACTATCACATGTGCTGCAGACCTGGCAAGACACCTGGTGCCCCTGTGCATGCCAATCGGCTGGAACACTTTTGTCCACCGGGAAGTGAAGATCATTTCCCACTAAAGATGGTCTGCAGAATCTGGAAGAGGTAACTGCTCTTTTCATTGTACAGGTACCTATTCAAAGCTACAGAGAACGCATACATACACAAAATAAGAGAAACATGACACTCTCCGGGGAATGCAACACAGTTCTAAGTAATTTCCTGCATAGGAATGGACATTTACAAATTTCCTGACAGAAAATATAAAATAACAGTTGTTTTTTTTTTTTTTTTGTACTAGGAATCAAACTCATGACCTCATACTTGCCAGGTAGGCGCTGTGCCGCTGAGCTATATCCCTGGCCCAAAACAACTGCTTAGAAGAAGCTCAGTAGGCTACAAAAGATACAGGGAGAAGGTATGAGGAAATCAATACATGAATAAAACAAGAGTTTCTTTGAACACACAGAACATAAAAAAGAATGAAACAAATTCTGGAGTTGAAGAATTCAGTGAATGAAAAAGCTTCAACACCTGACTTGATGGGACAGAAAAACCTCAAACTTCCTTGAACTTGGAGACAAGTCATTTGACATTATTTGGGAAAGGAGAAAAACAAAATAAAAAATAGTGAAGAAAACTTACTGGATTTATGGCATCAAGCAAACCAACACATCCATTATCATTTTCCTGAAGGAAAAGAATGAGCTTTTAACACACTCATGATGGGGCTATAATTTGTGTCATGCTGAGGGCAGCTCTGATTTGATTTCATTTGTCTGATGTTACATAACTAATCACCAGTGGTACAAGCTGCCTAATGGGACCGTTATGTTCGCACCACCAATGGTTCAAGCTGGAAGGAACATGTTAAAGTAATAAGGAAAGAAATTTCCTAAGCCCAGGGATGGAAACAAACATCTCAATTCAACAAGTCTAGTGACTCCAAATAAATAGAAAACAGAGAATTGTACACTGAGACATATTATAATTAAGTTCTAAAACTCAAAGATGAAAAGAAGAGTTTCTTTCCATTTCAAGTTTCAGATATTATTTATTGTTTTAGTTTCTGCTCAGAAGGAAAGAACAGCTGGGATGAGGGGAAGGAGAAAAGAAAGAAGGAAGGAAAAAATATCTATATATACACACACAAGATAGTTAAGATAACGGCACTACTAATTTCTATTGGTTTGTTGCAATGAACAGTTAATGCTTATTTTTTTTTATCAGTTTTACATGCCTATATCTGTTAATCTGAACAACTACTTTGAAGATAACACTATGCAATATAACAACCACTGTTGATTTCCTATCATCTTGTTTTGAAATTCTGTATCATTTTTAATGTTTTTTAAAAATTTTAAAATTTTCTTTAAAATAAAAAAGAATTTTTTTTTGTTTTTTTTTCCAGTATCAGGAACCGAACTCACGACCTTGCGCTTGCCAGGCAGGCGCTTTTGCCGCTGAGCTAAATCCCCAGCCCCAAGAATTTTAAAATAGATGAAAAAGGCCAGGGATGTAGCTCTGTGGTACAGCAACTGCTGGCAAGAGTGAGGCCCTGTTTGATTTCTGGTACCACAAAGTGAAACAAAAGACCTTAAAAAGAAAAGAGAATTTTAAAAGCAGGCATAGAAATGTGACTTGTTAGAGAAATTCTCTAAGCCAGGTGTGATGGCATGCATATGTAATTCCAGAACGCAGAAGGCTAAGGTAGGAGGATTGGTATGAGTTCAAGGCCGGCCTGGGTTACACTGCAAGATCCTGCCTCAACTCCTGCTTCAAATAACTACAGAAACCCTTTATAAGGCTGTCAGCAGAGTTTTTAGCAGTATCCTCTGAGGATAGTAGAGAGTGAGGTGACATATTCAAAGTACTAAAAGAAAAAATATGTAAACTGGCAAAATGGTCTCTAAAAATGAAGAGACAAAGTCTCAGAAAAGCAAAAATGGACAACTTTTCACCATTGAGCCTCCCTGACAAGAGACGCTTAGTGGGAATTATTGAAATTGAAACCAAAACACTAAATATGAAAGCATAAGTATCACTGGTAAAAGTAAATAAATAAGAAATACATAATGTAACATTGATGTACAGTTAATTTAGATATTTAGATGCAAATCCAAAGAGAAAATTTGTTAATGGACATGTACTATAAATGAAATAAACACTGACAAAAAGAACACAAACTGTGTGTGTGATGCGGGGATGAAAATGTGAACTTTTTGCATGGCTTGAAATTATACTCTTACCAACTCAAAATAGACAGTTGAAACTACAGAATTCTTTATGCAGGCTCTCAGGTAACCTCAACAAGGCCTGTAATGGATATAAAAAATATAAGAGGAAAAGAATCAAGGAAATAAAAAAATCATCAAATGATGTAGGAAATCAGAAAGAAGGAAAGAGAGAGGAATAAATCAAGTCCAAAATAAAATCACTTAACAAACAGCAACAGTAAATGTTAACTTATATATGATTAATTTAAGCATAAACAAATTAAAATCCTGAAACTACATAGGATAGTTGAACACATGTAAGAAAAAAGCAAGACCAAGATGTATTTGTCTTTTATACCTTGGTAAGTATATGGGGGAATAGAGGCTATAGTATAATAAACTTAAGAGATTCACTTTGAAATATACATTTGAGTGACTTGGAAAACATTGCTATTTTTTACTAAACATATGTAAAACTTTTAGACTAAACACATACATGTATAATTTTTAATAAAAAAATAGAATTAACCTTTCCTTAGTTTTGATATAAACTTCCTACAATAGAAATTATTTTGTTACAACACTACTTTTCTGAGAAAATATAGACATGAAGTACTTTAAAATAAAAAAATAATCATTTTTATCAACTTAATTCTAAAATTGCTCATGTGGAAATGAGTCACCTTAGTGTGAATTCCTTTCATTAGTCCAAGTTTAAAATTTCAAAAATAACTAATCACGATTATTGAAAAACATTGTAATGTACAATTATATTCCCGAGTTTAATTTCATAACTTCTTAGGAAAATCATAATAACTGTTTAATAGTAGAAATTCTGTAATCCTTATGAATATCCTTTTAAAGCAAGAAATATCCTATTCTACTCAGAAGTTTTTAGATTTTTAATCCAAAAAATTACCAGAACTGCTTCTTTAACATAAATTATTTTCTTGTAGAACCAATATTACAGCTAATAGTATTTTCTATGTTTTCCTAATATATTTGTCATGAAATAGTTCATTATGACACACTGTAACATAGAAAATGAAAATATACCTTTATGTATTTAAAGATTGTAAACCATACCCATTTTGGATGGTTATTAATGTACGGTATGTTAACACCCAAAGGGATATTACATACAAAAGCTACAAGATTTCTAAAGTTATGTGAGGAAAATTCTTTCTTAGCTGTTTTTTCTGAAGCTTTTTCTGGTATAATAGTAACCATTAAATTTTTTATTGACAAAATTTTGATTTGTATTTTGGAACCTAAAGGTATGGAATGTCATTGGTTGGGAATTTTGATGTTTGGACAACACAGATCCTTCATAAAAATGACCAAACGCCTTTGAAATACTGAACTTTTTCCCCTGTACTTTACTTCTCCTATCCAACAGAGACATCACAAAATTCCACTGATAGTAAACCTGCTTTAAAGTTCTGTATACAGAAATTAAATTTGTGTTCAGCTATTAGAATAATGGGTATTTTTTTACAAGGAAGCCTTGAAATCTTCAAAATGATTAGCAAGTCTTTGTCATGATGTTTAAAGAGAAATTTAGTGCCTCTTGCGGGTATTGCCTACAGTTCTTGCAGGGACTGCTGAGGCAGTACCTAGATTTTCCAAGGTACAGGTGAAGTTAGGGGGCATGCAGTTCAACCCACAGCAGATGTTACCGAGCAGAATGAAAGTCAGGCACTGTGCCCTCTTTCAGAAATTTCTAGACTACTTGGAGAGATTAGCACTGAACAAACAATCATACAAATTATGTATATTGAGATTGTAATAAGTGCTTTAAAGCAGAGTTAAAAGTGATACAAGGTCTTCAAGGAGGAAATTGGATCTCATCACTGGGTACAGGAATGGCTTTCTTGAGACAGTAAAGACTGAGGTGACACTGAAGAGGAAAAGGGTTAGGAGACAGGGGCTGGTGGACACCCCAGCTTGTGCAGGTGCAGCTCCGTGCAGGGAGCTTGGGGGCTTTTGGTTAGAGGAAGGAGGAGCATCATAGATTTTTGGACTTAGGATTTTGGTTTTTATTTAAGCTTATTTAGAAGTGGCTAAAATTTCAAAGTTGCTTGTGTTTTTAAAAGAGTACTTTTTCTACTCATGAAATGTTCAGCTCGTTGGCCACATTTCCCGTTCTCTCCTCAACTGAAGGCTGGACTACCATTCCGACTCAGAAAAAGATTTTACAAAGTTCATTTAACTTTTATTCCTCTCCATATTTTTTTTTTTTTTGTTTTTTTTTTCCAGTACGGGGAATCGAACTCACGAACTCACGAACTCACGACGTCGCGCTTGCCAGGCAGGTGCTGTGCCTCTGAGCTAAATCCCCAGCCCCACTCCTCTCCATTTTTACTACTTCCTAAGACAAAAAATATATAAAATAGTGCCTTGACCTTTGAAAGGGAAATTCCATAATTCAGACCCTGGAAAGGAAGACAAAATACAAAAGCTGTTGATGTTTCTCAGGATCCGTCCTGCAGTTACAGTAGATCTCTCCTTGTCATTTCCTGTCTGCTTGCACAGAGTGGGCATTCAGATCTATTCTATTTTTGCTATGATGAACATTAGTAACTTCCTTCATTCCCAGTGGGATTTATGTGTTTGCATCAGAGGAAAAAAAGGTCTGAAAGACTAATGAAAAAAACTGTGAAGTATAATGAAATTATTAGTGCTTCAAAGCAGTGCAGTTTAAGATTCTTGGTATGGAATTGAGTAGCAGTGATTTTTAAAAATGGTCTCCGTTTATCTCTAAAAAACAAACAAAAGAAAATGTTCAGTTTGTCTCCCAAATTTTTAAAAATTAATAATTGAGTTATTTGGTTTTATGAGACAGTATTTAATTTTATCTTTAATGCTGGATGTGTTTTTTAAAAAATTCTCTTCTCTAATACTTCTGTATTACTGGAAACTTAGGTTTCCCTTAGATTCAAATGGAGATAAAGATATTAATTTTCAAGTTATAGAATTCCTAGCAAGGGGGCAAGTGAGGTTATTGCCATCAAAACACCCATTGCAAATATGTGAGAAAAAGAATGACACTGTAGATAGCAGCAACAGTGAGCTTGTGAATTACTTGTGTAGTTCTGGGATCACATTTTCCTTGGCTTACAGGATTAAAAAGAAATATGTCAAAATAGGACATGAAGAGAACATTTACCAGTGGGTGAAAGTTGCAATGCATATTTTGCACAGCTTCACAAGGAAAAATGAATGATTTACTTGCAGACAAGTGGGTGTTTTGTGGAAATGATTACACTCTGAATAGCATGCTGGCAATACTGTGTTAGTAGCATGAGACCGTTTGCTGTTGAAATATTAAAAATCAGAAATTGGTTTCCTCAGGCTAGCCATTGTCCAGAAGCAAGGAAATTGCCCGAGCTGGCCTTAAATTAAATTTTTATCTCCAGACTCAGTCTGAAAACTTCCCTTTGTTGCTTTAGGAATATGCTTTGAATATTTGATGGAATAAAAAGTCTATTAAATATTAAGATATTGGTTATTATTCCTTCTCTCTCTTTTTTTTTTTTTCTGGTACCGGGAATTGAACTCACTACTTCATGCTTGCCAGGCAGGCGCTGTGCCACTGAGCTAAATCCCCAGCCCCGGGTTATTATTCCTTTGAAAAGACAAAATCACCCATTGTTTCATGCACTCAGAACTAAACATATTTACTTCATACCACTCCTAAGTATTGTCCCAAGGTAGGCAAGAGAAGAGTACTATGGGGTAAAGTGTTCACATGACCTGGTAAACATCTTTAACAAAAATTAAAAGAAACATTGAAGTGCATGTGTGTCTCATTTATTTTACATTTGACATTCATGTGTGAAAATTCTGCCATTCCAACACATCTCACTTGTAAAGTAAATAACTTTCAAGGATTTGAAAATATTTAAACTTCAAATTGTAGAAATATTAGTCCCCTGAAAGATCTCTTCCTTTACAAAATATTTCTGCTACTACTGTCAGACATGGTGAGTCTCCAATTGAAAACCTGGGAAATTAGTTGTTCGTATATGTATTTCCACTCAGAAATTTTGGCTTCCCTCAGCAAAGGCTTTCACCAAAAGTGCTATCAATTTTCTGTCTCTTTCATTCCCGTGCTGACTTACAAAAACAAAAAGGGGAAGGAAAAATAATCTAAAGATTAAATGACTATCCCACAAATTCACACCTCAAATTAAAAGAAGAACATTTTGGCCTATTTTGTGTACCTACTGCGCCCCCTACAAAAGCCCCTCACTTCATGAACATTGGAAGTAGTTATCGTGACACATAAAAACACTCCTCATTTCCTATACTGTTACAGGAACACAGTTGGTTCTGTGAGAGAATGAAAATAAACATTGCATTTATGGTACTGCAGTCTCTGGGGCAGCATCACCTATGGCTTTATTGGCAGCAAGGAACGGGGAGATTTTTTTAAATATGTGGACTCTCCCTCCCCAGCCAGAATGCTCCTACCTTCTCTGCACTGTGCCTGGGTCTCACTGTGTGATTCCCGTGGTGAAGGTTCTTAGATTTCTGCAACTAAAAACAGCATCAGGAGAGTTCTTGCCGCGTTTTTAGAGATGGGCAGCTCAGGTACTACTGAGGAAAAAGGTCTTTGCCAAGGGAAGCCGAGCAAGGGCAAAGTCGAATTTGTTCCTTTCTTTCGTCTGTTAATTTAGACATGTGTTTTACTTTACTAATAAATTGTTGTTGCGATGTCAGTTTGAAAATTTAATATCCGACTTCTACCAAGATTAAAAGAGTATCCTGGAGTTCAGTCGAAGAAGAGAAATATTTTAGTATAGTTATTTCTTTACTAGTGACAAAGTTGGCGTGCCTTGTGGCTTTTTATAATCTTCTTTATGTTAATATGTTTAAGAAAAGACTTTCAAGAAGTCCATGAATAAATTTAGATCTTTTCTCTCAAGAGTAACTGAAACATTTCATTTACATAAATAAAAACATTTATTTAGAAAAAAAGTTTTTTTATATAAAAAAGTTTTTATTTATTTAAATGATGGTCAATATTTTTATTTTCCTTAGGTAGCTAGTGAAAGTGTTTAAATAATGAAAACTAGAGTTATGTGATTAATGGGTATATTGTAGCAAAATCAATTACAATCTCTGGTGAGATCAGAAAAAATACATACTCTAATAATAAGAAATTTAAAATTAAAGAAAATAATTCTATTTTAAAGAAAATATGTCCAATCTCCTGGAACCTTTTCCCCGACACTGATTTAGTGTGAACTCACTGAGCTGTCATCTTAATTATAGCAAGAAATTTTATAGTGTTCTGTTTCAGTCACAAAAGTAAGAAATAAATTCACAGAATTTGTTTTCCTAGAATTCAAAATTTTAACTTCTAAGTGGAAAAATAGCTAATTTCCTGTTATTACGTATTTGATAACTACATAAAAATGAAATCTCCATGTTTAGAGTCATCTTCACTGGAATAGCCTCTGATTTTCAGATCATGGCTTATGGGTATCTTGTCTCTTAATATAAATTGATTAAGGTAAAAGATTATATTTTGCAAAGATAATACTATATTTTAATGGAAGAATGTGCTTATTTAGAATTAACAAAATATGTGAAATGCAATTACTGATTCTTTAATATCTTTAAATGTCTTTGGGCTCCAAATTTCTCACTCATAAAACACCAAAAATAATAAGCAACATTTTAAGATTAATGTCAGAGTTATAATAGACAAGAGAATACTGTTTATATTTGATTTATTATTATGATTATTATTTTCACAGTGGAAGTAGAGATACAATATTACATTTCATTTTATTAGTTTGACTAAAACATATTACATAGAAAAATAAAAACCTCATTATATATGTAATTCAAACTTTTGAAGAAATAACTGTGCTAAAACACAACGTTGAAAGACGTATGACTTTTCACAACAAAACTGCATATTATCAAGAACAGTGAGAAAACACATGCCATGCAGTAGAATTGTAAAAATATCTGATGTTATGTTGCTCAGAAGTGAGGTAAATTTTCATGCATCTCAAAACATTCCAAAATTCATGGTATTATGAGTACTGTATTACCTTCCATATGTGCAGGTATAGGCCAGTGAAAGGATCTGAAGCACTGACATGAGTATTTAAAAATAAAACTAAAATGAAAGTAAAAACCAAACTGCCATCTAGATATTTTAGCTAAAAGGATGCCTCAGATACAAACTACCTAATATAAATATATCATTTATTCACCTGTCTTTGCTAATACAGTATTGACATACTATTGAAATATAGGTATAGATATATAATGAGATATAGATATATAATGCATACCTTGATCCATCTACATTTTCAAAGAAAAACAAACTTTAAAATGTAGCTTTCTCCATATAGCTTCATAATTATGCATTTTGCCTATTCCTCAAAGAAAATAATTTTAGAGCTATACCTATGATTTTGTTTCTATATTTCATTTTTCTGTTGCCTTCAAAAAATGTATTAGGCTCTGTATGTAATACATAAGAAGTATGTTCAGTGGCGTATTGGTATGTATATGTGTGGCATCTTGATTATTTTTACTTCTCCCTCCTGCCCTCTGCCCCATCCCCAGGTCCAGCTGAGCCTGAGCAAAGCTATGAAAGAGTAAATTTGCTGTTGTTGATTTCCTCTCAGGTTTTTCTCTGATGCTAGGGCACACTCGTGGAGCTGCTCTTCTGAGTAATGAGAATGGCTTTGCATTGAGCCATTCGCACTCTAGTGACCAATGTCTTCTGCGGTCATCATCCTGCCTTGAAAGCTTTTGGGCCAACGTCAGTTGCTCGGTTTTGCCTCAGAACAAATAACATCAGCTGTCAGGTAGACTGCAGCCAGATGGTTCCAGCTAAAACAAAAGTGGGGTTTCCTGTCCCCAGCCATCCTTTGTAATCCACCCAACACATCACAGGGACACCTGGGCTCTAAGAATTCTGTGGGAGTTGTTTTTACCTAATCCTATTCCTTTCTTTACAGGCAGGAATAAAGAGGATACAGCTGAGAGGAAAAGCTCCAGGTGATATGTATTTTAAGAAGTAAGTCTAGAAATTATGAACTCCATACAAGTAAAGAACTCTATATTTTAAATATTCTCTATGTAAATGCATAACCTGGCTATGGATTATCCTATCAAACATGATGGTGTATTCAATATTAAGTTAAAATCAACCTTCATTTCCACTGACTCCTCTCCCTTGCCTTTAAAAATTTCACAATTCTTTCATTCAGTTGTTTAATTTTTACATTTTCAGACCACTAGCCATTTGAGGGCTCTTAAATTTCTGAACTCTTTGCTTATGCAATATTTAGCCAGCTAAAGAATTTGGTGAACAAATTCTGCATTAGCCTCAGGTCAGGAATTCCCAAGGAACAATGAAAACACTGGCAACAATTAACTTCTCATTTCTGTCAGAAGATTTAATTATAATTTCTATAAGCATAATATTGGTGTCCTGTGTCAATTTTTATGTTTCCTGAGTACACGTATTTAGTTCACTCTCCATATCAAAGATGAAATATCCTGCTATGGGATTACAGAGTATGTTTTATTTTTCCCTGAGTACATTTTTCTCTGTATATACTTAATGTTGTTTGTAGAAAGACCTGTTTCTATTTTAATGTGTAAAATGAGGGACAAATTGATAACATTCAAAGCATACTGTGTCATGATAGCTATAATAACATAAAATGCCATACTAATCTAATCTACAGATTGTCTAGCATAACGTTCAGTTCTTAACAAATTCTTAATGTATTGAAAGGTATGCATCTTACTTGACCTTGTAACTTTACTTTTTAAGTTTATTTTACTGGTAATATTATAACTCCAATTCTCCTTGATTAAAAATTTCTCCTTTTATATCTTTAATTCCTGCATTTGCCAATGTTTGCTGATGAGTAGCACGTTTAAATTAGTAATGGAAAATCCTTTTTAACACTTTAAAAAAAATTGAAACAATCTCAAATTTACAGAAATCAAGACGTATAGTAGGATACCTTCTCCTTTTTGCTCTGTATTGTTTGAAAGTTCTACAAGCCCTACTCAAGTAGTTTGATATGTGTTTCCAACAGGCAGGGATATTCTCCAACGATGTCAGAGAATTAACACTGCTACTTCACGGCCGTGAAATCCTCAGACACCACTCATTTTCCAGTTGTCCTGACGTTCTTCATACCAAAAGGGTAAAGCTGGGGGCAAATTATATACCTAGCTGTATCTCTTAATATCTTCTACTTCCAAATAATTTCTCAGACTTTCTTATTTTATAATTTTGTTACTTTTTTTTTTTTTTTTTTTTTTTCTTTTTGGGCTGTCCCACAATTTGGATGTAGTTTCTTTCTTCCTCTTTTAGGTTGGAGTTTGGCATATTAGGCAGGAATATGTCAGAATTTACATTCTTTAATTGCATCCAATGAGGTGGCATACATTTAAAAATATTTCCTATTAATATACTTTTATCTGCAAGGCTGCTCCGCTATAAAGTTTTTCCTTTTTCCCTATGTGACTAATAAATATTTTATATGAAGATAGCTTGAAACTATGAAAATATCCTGCTCGTCACAAAGCTTTCCATTTATTTTATTATAGCCCTATATATTCCTAGTTTTCTATTTTTCACCGTGAATTATGACCCCATTGCTCATTTTATTCCAATGCCCAAGTCATCTCTAACTTACTAATGGCTTTTGGAAACTTCAGGCTTGTTTCCTGATCTTTCTAAAAAGTCCTGTTAATTCCTTGTGTATTGTTTTGCATTTTTTACCACAATGACATATTTGTTCCTAAAATTCTGGCAACAACATGCTCCATGCTGTGTTCCCAGCCCCAAATGTAATCAGGCATTTGTACAAGGCTCCTTTTGCTGGAGCATGTTTGTTCAAAGTGCAGCTCTGAGGTTTAACATGCCTCTTTCTAATAGGTGTTGCTGTTTCAGGCCACGTGAGTGGCTAAAGCTGTGTTCAATTTTTTATTTTTATCTACCTGTGTGCCTGTTGAAAATAAGATATTTCAACCATATAATAAATTGATATATTTAT
>NW_004955488.1:8851073-8875245 GCF_000276665.1 Chinchilla lanigera | reverse complement strand
ATGCCCGGCTCTGTGACTATTTTTGATTAATCAGTTTTACTTGCCCTCAAATGAATAGCACATTATTTAGTTTCTTGCTTGTTGTCCTGGTTCATTTTATTTATTTATTTTTGGTGGTCATGAGGAGTAAACCGAGGGCCTTTGTACTGAGCTACATCCCAGCCCTATTTATTTATTTATTTATTTATTTAATTTGTTTATTTGTTTTGAGAAAAGGTTTTGCTAAGTTGCTAATTTGCACAGGCTAAAGTTTAATTTGCGATCTTCCCTATGTAGGCCTCGAGACTGCTGTGATTACAGGGAGGTATGATCACACTCAACTTGTTGGCTTGTTTTAATAAAAATCACTTTTAGCATGACTAACAGCTTGAGAATGTCTGTGCAATTGCAGGAAAATGATTTTTTTTTTTTAACACAATAAGGCAATTCACCTGTGACTTTAATGCAACAGCATTAATGGGAATGACATAAAATATATAACATATTTTTTAAAAAATCGAATCAATTCAAGTAAGAATTTGCAAGCCATTCTGGCGCTACCCGCATTTCATCTCCTTTTGGATATAATCTCACTGATAGGGGAGTAAGGGTAGAGTAAAAGGCAGGAAGTGGAGAACATGAAAAGAAAAACAAAAAACGCTGAGATCATGTCCAGCTGGAATTGCATCTCAGCCCCGATCAGATTAATCAGAGGACCCAAGTGCGGTAGTGACAAATCTTTTTTCCTGGCTTCTTGCCTTTCACAAGATTAATAAATAATGAGCTCAATATTTTAGGAAAGAATTATTTTATTATCCTATCTCTCTAAAATGTTTACTTTGGTGACGAGTCGGTATTGATTCATACTCAAAACACAAAGGGCTGCGATCTATGTATCAATAAATCTAAGGCTGAAGACAGCACAACAGCGCTCATGCTCATTGTCCTAGCACAGATGAATGATGATCGCTTGCTCATGCCGAGCGAACAGTTTTATTTTTAAAAATATTTATTTTGATTGCATGGCTAGGTCAGAAAAAAAGATACTTTGGAGAATGGCGATTGCAAAGCCTGCTTTAGGGTAGTGCGCCTCTGGCTTCTGCTAACCAACCCCAGAAAGTATGCCAGATATCTGCAAGGGGAGCCGGAAGTAGCCCCTGGCACACTGGGTGGTACCCACAGTGACGAGCTGATCAGAAGAGCAGATCACAGAGAGGGGCACATGTTACAGTGACAGTCATCTGTTAAAACGGAGGGGATCAACCAGCACTATGTAGACTTCAGTTACCTCTTTGCTTATTTGTTATCCGGTATAAAATAATTCTCTTCCTCACATGTAGAAGCATTTCATATTATGTTGACATTAAAAGGGCTGAAATAGCCAAGTTTATAGATGAATGTACTGGTAAATACCACCGTGTATCATAAACATGAAGCTCATGATAACTTTCATCCAAAAGTAGGATTACGTTGATTCAAACCAGATGAATGAGGAAAGAAGCTACTGTGTAAATAGTTCACTTGTTACGGTTCCAGATAGAAAACAAAATTGCGCCGTCACTGTTGGGCTGCTTAAAAGGCTCTCAGAGTTCCATGAGGACAGCATCAATTTTTGGAAGGTTTGGAATGTCATATTTTCCAGAGATAAACTCTCAAGGATAAATAGACACATAAAATATTTTTGTGATGCAACAACAGATTTCTTTTTTTGTTTTGTTTTGTTTTTCATTTTGCGGGCAGGGACTGCTTTCCTCAGGTAGTGCTATGAGGGCACGAAGGAAAAGCAAATGTAAAGAAGAAAGTTTGCCTCTTGCAGCCCTAGTGTGACACATCTGCACGGACAGAAGGTTAAAGTCCTGTGGTGTTTGCCTCAGATCACCCGGTCTGTGCTACAGAATCGTTATCTACCTTATCAAAAACAAGCAGCGAAACTTTCAAGGAAGCCTGTCCTCGCATAACGATCCGCCAACATGTAAGATTGCGGTACCCAGGAGTACCTCAGCCCCCCAGTTCAAACCTGTGAGGAGGAGCGGAAAAAAGAGCGACTCTTTAGACGATGCAGACTGCTTCTCCTCCAAAAGAAAGCACCGTTTGTAGCACTGACTGCCTCGCCTCATTTTCCTCCTTTCTCACATTTTTCAGCACTAACTGCCCCCTCCCCTTTTGGATCCGTGCCTGCGCTAAACTTTCAACACCTTTTTCTTCCTGTCCTCCCTTGAATTCTGAAGCCTGAAAATCTTGTAGTAAATGGCAATTTGAGTTCGTTCTGTTTTTGCCCCAAGTACTCACATCCGCGGGGCTTGGGATAAATGCAACCTAGAGACTGCAGTCTTTCTATTGAACTTTAGGATGAGATGCAGCCTGCTATTTCCTCTCCGCTTTTTCTTTTCTTTTTTTTCCTGTCTCCTTTTCTGAAAGCGGAGCCGCTAGCACAGTGCCTGGTAAAGTCAAGGGCGCTCCGTAAGCAGCAGCTGGAAAGAAAGAATTCATATTTGAAATCTGGTCCCCACAAACTGAAGCACAGGGAACTTTGGTTCTTCTTCAGAGGAATAATGTAGGCTTTATCTGCTTGTTATCTTAACTAACTGAGATAACTTAGAGTGTGCCTTGCAGATCCTGAGAATATAGTCCTCAGGAAATACTTTCTCTGATCTCTGAGATTCCTCACTTAACATTCCTGAGCCATATTCTCCCTGAGTGTCGAGTGTCACAGTATTTCCAAGAATATTTCTTGGAACTTTTGGACAGGGTTATTCTGAGGATTACAAATTTAGAGGTTTAGAATTCATTTTACAATATTAAAAATGATGTAGGGAAATATGAAGATATTGAAAATCTTTAATGAACAGAAGTTAAAACATGACCTTCTAAGGAATTTAATAAGATACTGTCTAAAAATTTCCTTTTTCTTTTCAATGGCAAAGCCAGTCTTCTATCTTTTTTAATTTTCCAGTACTGCACTGGGGAGCTAACTCAAGCCTCACACATGCTGGGCTACCCTGAAGCTAGCCTGCATTGTAGGATTCCACTGAGTTGTGTCCCTGGCCCTTTTATTATTTATTTATTTATTTATTTTTTTCCGGTACCAGGAATTGAACTCACGACCTTGCGCTTGCCAGGCAGGCACTTTGCCACTGAGCTAAATCCCCAGCCCCTCCCTTTTATAATTTTATTTTGAGATGAGGCTTTACTTAGTTGCACGAGATGGCTTGAAATTTGTGATCCTCCTGCTTCAGCCTCTCAAGTAGATGGGATTACAGGCTACCACACCTAGCTATTACTTGTACTTCTTAAGGGTGTTCATGATTATTTATGACCTTTTATCTATAATGTACAACTTGGTGGCCAAAAGCAGTTTTCTGAGATGACTTTGCTAAGGTTTGAGTTCTGACTTTAGTACTTTCCAGCTGCATGATCTTCCATTTTCAATGCCTTTAGATTTCCCACTTGTGAATGACTGACAGTGAGAGCTAACCTTGTAGGGTCAGGCTCTGGTGGTGCGGAACATGAATGAGGCAGAGTCTGATGGGTACCAAGGGCTAGCAACAGAATGTGCCCATTCTTTTTCAAAGTGTTTTCATTTCTCTTAGGCAGACCACGTCTTACTAGGCTGTAGCTCACTGGTGAGCATTTGCCTGGCATATAAGAGACCCTGGGTTCCATCCCTAACCCTGCCAGAGAAGAGGAACAACAGCAACAACAACAACAAGAGAACACTGTCTTGACAACTTTAAATTATCAGTCTATGCTGGAAATTGGGCATCCTTCCATGTACAATTGGTATTTTATATCGAAGGCTGAGGTTCAAGAAATATTTAAACAGTTAAAGTCCTTTCTTTCAAACTATTGATGACCATGATAAAATAGAAGATTACGCTTCTGGGTAAAATTATGTCTTTGTTAGTGTCCTCTTAGTTGAAAGCAGGTATGGTGGTGCGCACCTGTAATCTCAGCATTCGGGAGGCTGAGGCAGAAGGATTTCCATGAGTTCAAGGCCACAAAAGTGATTTCAAGGCCAACTTTTACTACATACTAAGACCCTGTCTCAAAAAAACCAAACCAAAACAACAACAACAAAAAACAACCCTGGGGAGAAAAAAGAAATCTGAAATTAGTTGAAATGAATAGAAATATACATTGAAACAGTGTAAGCTAGAAAGGAATTTTTGTGGACGAATACCAGGTATTTCACAGGATTCAAGAAAAGCTAGGCTGCAAAGGAACTTATTCTTCAAATAGTTAATACTTTCAGTCCTTTATGACTAACTTAGGTAGGGCAACCTGCCTGGCCAGGGTATAGAATTCTGAAAGGGGTCATGACTTTCAAAGGACCATTACTAAGTTATTGGCAGATCTGAGAGAAAGGAGTTGTCTGTGTGCTGAGCTTTACCCAGAAGTTCTCTACTATAGCAGATATTTTTGCAAAAATAAATTTATGCTATAAAGTCACAGTAGGAAATCATTCAATGGCATATCTTTGAAAGAAAAGAATATTTTGATTTCTTTTTTCAGGGTACTAATGATTAAACCTAGCAC
Source organism: Chinchilla lanigera (assembly GCF_000276665.1). Taxonomy (NCBI): domain Eukaryota; kingdom Metazoa; phylum Chordata; class Mammalia; order Rodentia; family Chinchillidae; genus Chinchilla; species Chinchilla lanigera. Next base: position 8,870,730 of record NW_004955488.1, on the reverse strand, counting down.
TCTGGACATGCTAGGCAAACAGTCTACCAATGAGCATTATCCACAAAATACTTTTAAATTTTGAGACAGGATCTCCTTATGTTTCCCAGGCTGGGTTTGTATTTATCATCCTCCTGCCTTAGCCTCCTGAACAGCTGGGATAACAAGCATATATCACGATGGCTGAATTAATTGTTTTTGACAAATAAAATTGCCTGTGTTTATTATGTACAACATACTTAAAAATATGAATACATTGTGAGGATGGGTCCATCAAGCTAATTAGTATATATGTTCCTGCATATTTTTGATGAAATAAAAAAAATACCCTAAAGGTGGTGGTAGTACCATCTTACAATCAGCTACATAATTACTGCAAAACGTAAAGACCTCATTTGTTTGCTGACTGAAAACGGATAATGGATGAGATTCAATGTGTTTTTGACAGGTTCATTTGGAAGAGAACATGCAATACTGCTTAATGTTCATTTTATAGCCAAATAATATACAATTATTTGAGTTTTAGCAGTGGGCAAGAACATCATGAGTGGAAAGCTCCCCATAGACCTTTAAACTCTCTGTATTTCAAGTGGGTCATTTGGACTTCCCAGTGGAATTTGTGCTCTCAGTGTAGCTACCATAGCTCAGTCACGTAAATTCTTGGCTGGCTGCAGTTTCAGTCTGCGCCCGAACTGCTTTTGGAATCTTCTTAATCTCTTCTGGCGCGATGAGAGTTGGCAGAAGAGGCAGCAGGGAGCACCCGAGGCTCTGTCTGTTGGTTTAGGACTGGAGCACTTGCTCGTGTCCTGAATTAGCTTCACTGACCGGATTTCCTCCCTCCTGGTTCCTTCCTAGACTTTGTTTTAGGATGTTTAAGGTTCACTTGGATTCAAGAACATAGATTTGGGAAGTGGGTGGGAAACACAGGATCCGGGAAGGTAAGCTAGAAGAAACAGAAGATTAAGGGAAAGGAATTTAAAATCTGGGAGTTTAGATGTTTTCATTATCCTGAGAGTGTCTCAGCACCCTTAGTTCACAAGCCGGAAGTAAGTGCATGTGTGTACAATTCGTAAAGATGCCTCTGTGTGTATGTGTGCTACACATAATAAAACAAATGACATTTTGCCTTTAACACTTTTAAGAGTGCTGACAGTGCCCAAAGAAGTAATAATAATAATAATAATAATAATAATAATAATATATAAGATCTCTGGAAAAACACTGATTTTAATTTTAAAGTGTTAATTAGTATATGTGGTTACCTGGAAAGTAGGATATTAAATAAAGTATCAGACACAACCTTCACAATGATTATTTTGAACCTTGATGCCAGATAGCGCAAAGGCTTGATGTTGATAATAAAGTCAATAAAAAGGCCTCTATTATGAAAAATTTTAGCAGGCATTTATTTATTTATTTATTTATTTATTTTAATTTTAAAGAGAACAGTAAATGAGGAAAAGATAAAAAGAACAATAGCAGCATACCAACATCGCAAACAGAAAGGAAACAAAGCAAGCACAGTAAAAGTGATACAGGGTTTCAAGACAAAATGATAGGAATGAACAGTGGTTGTTACATTTCATATTGTTATCTTCAACTACAACGCTCAGATTACGAGATGTAAGAATGGAAGATTGTTCAAATCATGATAGAGAATAAAAAATAATTTTTAGATAAAACGTTAGAGATATACAGGGTTCCACTAGACAAGATGGTAGGAATTCACCACGATTGTTCCATTGCATACTGTTCTCTTCAAATCAGTTGCTCAGATTACCAGACATAAGCATGAAAAATTGGTTAGAACATAAAAAAATTTAAGCATTAACTGTTCCTTTCAATATACCATGAGACATCAGCAGTACAGTTATCCCAGCTATTCATATATACATATAATTTGCTTTCCTTCTTTTTTCTCCTTTCCCTCATCTCAGTCATTCCCTAGAGCAATTTCTTCCCTTTTCTATCACCTATTGTACATTTTGAGTTTTACTGATTCTTTCAGGTTCCTACACCAGGGAGACAATATGATGTTTGCACATGTGGGTCCAATTTATTTCGCTTATGAGTATGGTCTCTAGTTGCTTCCATTTACCTACAAAAGCCTCGAGTTTACCTGTTTTAATAGCTGAGTAATACCCCATTGTATAAAAAACCACATCTTTTTTATTCATTCCTCAGTTGATGGGCTTTTGGTTTGTTTCCAGGATTTAGCTATGACAAATTGTGCTGTTTAGCAGGCATTTTAAAAGAGAGAGAGACAACCACTTAGAAATGCCAAGGCAGCCCCAGAATAATCCTGCAATGAATAATTGGATTTGACACTTTCTTTATAATGGAGCTTATCTTACAGGAAACAAGACACTTTCCAGTTTACCACAGGCTGACTTTGTCTTCATGGCTATTGCTATTGACTTTTCAGAACTTTATAGCATTTGTTTTTTTAACGAATTGCCTGATTCCCTGGACAAAGCTAAGTCTCTGTGAGGCTCCTTTTATAAAGTGAGCTTGTAGCATAAAATGATCTGTAACCTTGAAAGGATTCCTTCCCCCATGTCAAAACATTTAAAGAACTATGCAGGACTAAATTTTTTTGTGAAGGTCCCTGGGACTGGTGATACTTTTGATTTCATACGTCAATGATTCTACATGTCTTAGATTTCACCGGAAGCACCCAAGGCAGCAAGGTTTGCTGCGAGGAATCATACTGTTGGAAGTAACGAAGCAGTCATAGCAAAACAGGGAACCTCAAAATTTAAAATATTTACATTTTTAAAATACCTTTAAATCTTGCTACTCAAGACTAAGCACAACTGTGTATCTTTGCTTTTTTTCTTGTTTTAGGCTCTTTGGGACTTTGAGTTTGGGTCTGAATTTTATTAACACTTAGTCAAGCCAATATGGGGTTTTCTTAGAAAGCATCTAAGATGGAAAACATTCTCATCTTACATTTTAATATTTTTTCCACTAGCTATAAATTGCTTTACCCAGAACTCTTTCTCTGGCATGTAATAAGGTGCTTGAAAAGGGTTGGGTACAAAAGTAGGGTTAGATAAAAAGAAGAAATTCTAGTGTTCCAGAGCACTAGAGTGAATATAGTTAGCAACAATATATTGTATATTTCAAAATAGCTAGAAGCAAGGATTTGAATATTCTTATTTATTTTAAAAATTAAGAAACTGACAAAACAACAATGAAGACAAAATCAAAGCAACACAAAAACAGCAAAAATGATATACGTGACCTCAAGACAAAATATAGAAATTTACAATGATTGCTACATTATATACTGTTATCTTCAACAAAGTTGCTCAGTTCATTAGACATAAGAATGTAAGGTTGATCAAACAATTAAAGACAGTAACAAGTAAAAAAAATAATAATTTAAAAAAAACATTGGAAATGATGGAGAGCTTCACCATACAAAATGGTGGGAGTTAACAATGGTTCTAATATTGCACATTGTTTTCAGATCAGTCATTCAAATTAACAAATTCAAGCATGTAAAATTGGTCAAGGAAAAAGAAAATTGTAAGCATTGACTGTTCCTCTCAATAAACCACAGACATCAGCAATACCTATTCCAGCTATCCTTGTATATACATATAAATTTTGTTTCTCATTTTTTAACAAAAAACCAACATAACAAAAACAAATACATAAACAAAACAGCATAGAGAGCAATAAAAATGATACAGAATTTCAAAACATGGTGGTAGGGGCTGGGGATTTAGCTCAGCGGCAAAAGCGCCTGCTTGGCAAGCGCAAGGTCGTGAGTTCGGTTCCCGGTACTGGAGAAAAACCACAAAAAAACAAAACAAAACAAAACAAAACAACAACAACAAAAAAAAACCAAAAAAAAAACCATGGTGGTAGGATATTAACAATGGTTGTTATACTACACAATGTCATCTTCAAAATGGTTGTACATATAACCAGATATAGGCATGCAAGACTGATCAAACAATTACACATTAAGAGTTCCTTCCAATAAACCAACAGATATTAGTAGTGTAATTATCCTAGCTACCCTGGATTTGAATATTCTTAACCTGAAGAAAGGATACTTGTTTTGAGATGACAGATATGCTAATTATTCTGACCTGACGATTATACATTGTACGCTTGTGCTGTACATTTTCCGCTCCAGAAATATGTACAATTGTTATATGCCAATTAAAAATTTAAAAGAATTTACTGAATAAACTAATTATGTTTAGAAAGATGTAGTATTTGAATTAAAAAACAATTTCAAAAAGAGTTGAAGCCTAAGTATGAACTTACAATTATTGCCCTAAGAGTCAATCAGGTTTCCTGACATTTTATAGTAAATATGACATATCTGCTCCAAATTGACTCTATTGTAGAGAAATACCAACTTGTCATTGTTTCACTTTGGTCTCTTCTCTCCTGTTATTTCCTTTTTTCTTGTTCTTCCTTTTTCTGTGGTGTGTGGCTTTCTCTTCCGATCTTATTTGTTTCCTCCCCTTTAACACTGTCCTCCTTTTGAGTAGTCATAAAATGAAGCAGATGTGTTTCATATTAGGCTTTAATTTCTTCTAACATCTTAATTTAACATACTTAATTTTACAAGTGAAATACATTGATGATACTTCCTAAGTCCTTTTTTTTTTGTGGTACCAGGGATTGAACTCATGACCTTACGCTTGCCAGGCAGGTGCTTATGCCACTGAGCTATATCCCCAGCCCTGATACTTCCTAAGTCTTAAGCTTTTGTTTTCATTGTAATAATCTCTTTGAATGATTTAAAGTTTTCCAGAGATATGTCATTTCAAAAAAAATAGAAAAGAAATAGTTATATGTATTATGATAGTTATAAGTCATACATATAATGTATGACTTTTTTGGAGGCAGGTTCTTTCTGTGTAGTTCAGGCTGGCCTTCAGCTCACTATGTTTTTTTTTTTTTTTTCTGGTACCAGGAATCGAACTCATGACCTTGCACTTGCCAGGCAGGCGCTGTGCCACTGAGCTAAATCCCCAGCCCCCAGCTCACTATGTTGCCCAGGCTGACCTCAAATTCATGGTGATTCTCCTGCCTCAGCCTTGTGAGTGCTGGAAGTACAGGCATGCACACCAGACCCAGCTGGGAAATACTGATTTTATGCCTTTATAATTACTATCTAGAATAGAATCATGAAAGAATCCTAAATTCTAGAGGGATATTAATAGATAATATTAAACCTAAATTAGAAAGTTTCCAAGTTACTTTATAGCTAGAACAATAGCAAGCTTCTTCTTGGTACTAACTCACTACTTTTCTAACCAACCAATTTGAAGCCATCAAATCTATCATTTGTTGGAAGGAAGGGCTATCGTTTCATGTTCCATAGTCCTCCTCACTAAACAAGGGGCCAGAAATACAGAGAAAGAAAGAGATGGGAGTAGAAGTCAAGAAAAGACAGTTCCTCAGAGACGAAAGAAGAATTACTAAGAACGACCCTAGATATACAAAAGTGACTCCTTCTCCCATGGCAGCACCAAAGCTGCACAACCTGCAACATTGGCAGAAGCTCCACAACCCTCTGTACCCCATTTTAGCTGTAGGATGGAGAAAGAGTCCACTTCCGGAGAGGATGTCAACAGGATAATGTATTACCGTTCAGTTAAGGTGTGAACAATAAAGACAAGCACATGTTATTATCATTGCAACATGTCAGGCTTATCCCAAATGCAATTTTCCTCATGACAGATGAAATCCAGACCTCACTGTGACAATCAGAGCAAGTTCTATGAAGAGATAATCCATTGCTCATTTTCCCCTGCTGTGAGGTAGACAAAAAAGTCAACTGTTCTCTCTGAGCAGATACTCACTTTAGTTAACAGTTCATCACTCCCCGCCCGCCCAAAAAATCCCCTTTGCCTCGGTTTCTATAACATCACATTCTCTTCATTTTTTCCTTATTGTTCTTCATATTTTATAAATAAATCCACAACTTGGCTTACATGAATTTGATGTAGATCCATGATCCATCATTAAGGTAAATTTCTTTTCATCTGATATTTGTAGAATTTTGTATTAAGACAGATTTCTCCCACTTGATATTTGATGCATTTTTGTTTATATTAAATTAATGCAAACATGCAGAAGACAATGAGATGAAGTAAATGAAGTGAGTAGGGTTGGGTGGTGGAGAAATGGTTCTGGATTATGCTATATTGTTTAGAGCTGGTTAAAAACTCTTCACATAAGGGGCTGGGTATTTAGCTCAGCGGCAAAGCGCCTGCCTGGCAAGCGCAAGGTCGTGAGTTCGGTTCCCGGTACCGAAGAAAAACCAAAAAACAAACAAAAAAATTCTCCATATATATACATATTTGGTAGCAGGAATCAGGACCTTGTGCTTGCCGGGAAGGCACCATGCTGCTGAGTGATCTCCCCGGCCGTCAAATATCTTAATGAAATAAAAATTAAAGTTTTATTTGAAATCTCTGAAATGATGCTTGATATATTGAAGAAAAGAGCAGAAAACACCATATTTGTAGAGTGAATGCAATCCCACAAAAGCAAAATGCAAATGATTACAAACAATCATTATCTGAATACCAGGTATAGCAATTATCTGTTTGGACTAGATCAGTATGAGGCAAAAAGCAATATTTTCATAGGATTTGGCTTGAAAGAAATGAAACCAGCGTCCTCTGATTTCTGAAATATGTGTTTCTGGTCCTTTATTTTATGCCTGAACATTGCTGCTGACTTTCTTGGTGATTTATTCTGAAATCTCTCTGGACCTCCTTGCTCCACAATAAAAAGTGTTCCTCATATACAGAATTACAGCTTTAAAGAACAGATATCAGAGTCAGGGATTGTAGGCATGTGTTACCATGCTCAGCTATTCTGTTATACATTACAGTACTGCATGTAACAGTTATGTAAGTAAAAGCAAAGTCATCAAAGAAAGAATAGATATCAGATGGTGAAGGAAACAGAGATACTTAGCTTATAGGAGAGGCACATATTACTATGGTTGTGAACTGGCGGAGTGATTTATAATCCACCTAACATTACTGGTTATTACATAGCAAAGCCTGTGAGGCTGTGTTTAGTACTCCTCCAGAAATCACCCCTTGTAGGGTCAAATGGACGTTTTGATGCAGATGCTGTTGATTCTATTATTACATTATCCATGTTTTTCAGGTGGAGAAATTGAGGAATAAAGCAATTCAGTAATTTCCCTGCAGACACGGATCCTAAAGGATGGAGCTAGGATTTGAACCTGGGTATTTTAACATTTAAGCACTGTGGCTGAAAATTAAGCACTCACTTGATTTGTTAAAACTTAGCCACTGTGGAAGTGGTAATCCTTGCAAAGAGCCTACTTCACTTCATTTAAGCAGAGACACTGATATTGCTTCCGAAGTCTCCAGACAACCGCAGCAATGACCTCATTGTCATCAACATCTCTCTTCTTCCTTCCCTGCCTTCCTTTCTTCCTAACATGGTATCGCCCTCCTTGTTCCTCTAATATTCACATTTGCTATCAGTTTCTGTTTATTTCTCTTTCCCTCTTCCTTGTGTTCTCTTCTTCCTCTTTCTTTGCATTCATAAGAAATACATCATTATTTCTGAAATGTTTTGCTTAGCAGCCTTGCACTTATTATTTAAATAATGTTCACTTTGGTCATAATTTAAACATCACTGAAGTGTGTGAATGACTCCTGTGTTTCGTTAGACACAAGTATTTTTTAAATTAAAAATTGAAATGTAAGCAATAACTAATGAAGTTTGCCATTTCTCTTTTCTTTCTGACTTCTTCCTTGGAAAGAGATAGGTATAATTCTGTACTGTTGAGTGCATTCTAGCAGGAGCTGAACTTGATATGCTCTCTCTCTTTTTTTTGGGGGGGTGGTACTGGAAATTGAACTCAGCATCTAGTACTTGGCAGGCAGGTGCTGTGCCACTGAGCTATAATCCAATCCCCTGAACCTCATATGGATGGACAGTCCCTGAAGTTAGTGAGCGAGACTTTGCAAGACACAAAGTTGTTTAACATCAGTGCTGATACAGAGCCCTGTGCTCTTTGCCTGGTCTTTTTGCCTTCTTGATCTTTCTGACCAGAGAGATTTCACTGAGTATTAACTTCATAATTTCCTCCGATAATTTTTTCTGAAACAATAGAAGTAATTTTTGCTCACTGACTAGAAGTAAGCTCATTTTTTTGTTAAGAAAAAAATATAGGGCTGGGGATTTAGCTCAGCGGCAAAAGCGCCTGCCTGGCAAGCGCAAGGTCGTGAGTTCGGTTCCCGGTACCGGAGAAAAACCAAAAGAAAAACCAAAGAAAAAAATATAATTTTTACATGGCCTGATTGTAAGCAACATAAAGCCTAGTACTTTTCCACCAGGGGGGCCCTCTTTTGAACTTGAGGAAGAGATGTTGAAGCCACTCTCTAATTAGAAAAGGAACTAGGTCTGGAAAGATTTCCAGCTGATAGAATTGAATCAATAGAAAATAATACACTCAGATAGTCTGAGATGCTTCCGTGGTAAAACTTGCACTATGCTTAAATTGTGAAGAATTAAGTTTCTAAGTGTAAATAAAGGATTTACTTGAAATCTCCAGGATCTAAATTCCACTCATCTGACTTTCCATTTGATTTTCCCAGTCGGCTCTCACTCTGAGAGCCGTGACTTTCCAAGAGTATGGCCCCCATTGCCTATTCAGCAACACTGGGACATATTTATGTTAGAAAACTATTCAGGGTTTATCTGAAACTCAGATTCACCTGGTGTCCTTTATTTTGTCTGGAAGACATTCTGGCTGAGAGCCTCCTCCTCTGTTACCACACAGACTGGGGACATTTCATACTAATTATCTTTGGAACTGCAGAATCAATGCCATGGAAAACTGCCAGAGTGGTGTCTGGACTCCCTAGGGAGAGTCCTCAAAAGGAGTTACTGTACGTGCTTCCTGGGCACCTGTTCACAGGGTTATGGTCTCTAACAATCTGGGAGGCCTCTAGCTTGTGCATATTCAGATTACATTTCATTCTGGTCTTACTTAGTACTAAATAGCCCTGAAAGAAGTTACCCATGCAATGATTCAGTTTTGCCTTTGCCCCTGCCCTCCATGTTCCCACTCCCTATAATGAGGAGAGGCTGCCGAGGGTCTGAATTTGTCATGTTGGGCTTAGTGGGTTTTGGAACCAACCCGATATTGTCTGTTTTCCTTGCTAGTAGAGTAATAGCTTGGGTCCCAGATATGCATTCACAGGATATATCCTGATTCTTACATCTGGGCATCTTACCCAGGATAACCCATGAGTTTTATTACAGAAATATTGTAAGATAAATGTTTATGAAGAATGAGAAAAATGCAACAGTAAAAAGCTTCCTTATAATATTCAATTGTTTTAATATAAACTGTTTGAAATATATCTGAGAGTTGTGTGAATGACATTATGTTTAGCACTTACAGACAAGATGGGTATAATAGAGACCAAAAGAATTGGAATTCTTACCCTACTCAAGATCACATTATAACTGGAATACTGAAATGTGGATATGAATTAGTTAAGAATTAGTTCATAGAAACAACAAATGTACAATAAATCATAGAATGAGAAATCCATGTAGGTCTGATTGTCCTTGAGGGCTGGGCACCATGTGGACTACGGAAGGCTGTAGGAGACAACATAAAGAAAGCTGAAGTAGAGCAGGGGCATTGAGGGTCCATGAAGACCAGGTCTAGGTGGAGGTGAGGGCTCTTATGGAGGCAAATGGGATACATTTGAACAGAAAGAAGGATGCGACATCACAACAAATTGTGAGGTTTAGACTCATTCCTACAGACCATGAGGAACTGTTACAGATTTTAATGATGAATTTTTATGGAAGCAATCTGTAGTTTGTATAAAAGAGAAAGGTGAATTTTGCACAGTGCTAATGTGAGTTGGTTGTACACATTCACTCTGAATGAGTCTGAAAGAGTTCACCTACATCAGTGACTATAAAATACACCCACAAATGCACACAGATGCATACAGTATATGTGTGAGTATAACCCCTGCTGTGTTTTCCTCTGAGAGGATTGCCCACATTGTGCCTACAGTGCCCAGGAGAGGCCCAGTGAATGTTCCAAGAGTTTCTCACTTCACTTCCGGCATTTGATTTGACTATGTCTAGGTTGAGCTGTACATTGTAAAGTTCATTCTGTCTTTTGGTTTCTTATTATCATTATATTGCAAAGGGGGAAAGGTGGACAACTATGGTCTTGTTATCCAGAGAGAATTTTTATTAAGATTCTGCAAGGGTTCATAATTATAAATACAGTTAGGAAGTGTGGTTTCTCTTAGCTCTATAGTTTAAATTATTTTTTCAAGCAACATAGTTAGGTGTCAAATGAAATCCCAACTGTAGTTAATTCCTGGACAGGTTCTAAAAACCTTAGGAATGAAAACCCATGAGTGTAAGTGCATGCAAAAATAATTTTTTTCTAAAAGTATATGTCTTAGCGGGGAATCAAATAAATGTATCATGGTGAGGCCTCTGATACTTGCTAAATGACAAGTACAGTGTAAATGACGTATAGTTTTGGAGTTTCACTCTAATTTTTCTAGTAATGAAAATAAAAAGTTCCAGGATCTGAAGATAAAAAAGAAAGTGAAAATGCTATTCTTAAAAACATTTGATGTTCCCGTTACTGTGGTACCCATAACTTCTTATTACTTCTTGTAAGTTAATCTCAATTTTTATTGTCAATTACATAGTCCCTTGGACTGAGTTTCCACAATGAAATTAAAAGGAAAGCATAAAAACTAGATTAATTCACATAATTGCTTCAAGTCTCAGAAAGGCTTTGGCTAAGCAAGAAGTAGGTAATTAAAATAGGATTCCACATGTCACTTTCCAGAAGAGATTGAAAACTTCTTCTGTCCTCAAATAACATCCAGGGGAAGGGGTGACATTAAAGAATCAATTAGTCAAGGTCACTATAAACAAAGAAAAACTGCAGAACTTCCAGATCAGAGGGACCAAAGGAGACACAGTCAATGAATGAAATGTAGGATCTTAAATTGGATACTGAAGCAGAAATCTGATATTAATGAAAAACTGGTAAATTTGAATAAAGTCTGGAGTTCAGTTAATTGTAATGCAAGAATGTTGTTTTCTTAGTTTTGAAAATGTGTCATGGTTAAAGTCAATTGATTTGATAGATGAAATGAAGCCTGGTGTGTAAGAATTCTCTGTACTATCTTTGCAGAGTCCTGCACATCTAAATTATCCCAAAATAAAAACATTTATCTAAAACACTTATTTTCAAAGAAAGACCCTGTGTGCATACAAGTCTATGTTTGTGTCTGTATATGTGTACATGTGCATATGCATGAATGTCAATTAGTAGAATTTAGCATATTATTGACAATTGCGGCATTGAGTGAGTGATAACTTATTTTAGTTTAATGTTTCTTTTATGGTTTAAATATGGACTACCCCCCAAAGACTCACATACTGAGGACTTGATCCCTAAACACTGACAGCAGTGTTCACAGATGAGGCCTAGTCAGGTGATGCAATCATAAGGGGAGCAACTTCATCAGTGGACGAATGCATTGATGAGTTGCTGGCTGAGTGGGCTTTTGGTAGATAGGGCCCAGTGGAAAAAGTAAATCACTTGGGGCTGTGCCTTTCAATGGTACAACTTCTCATGAGCATCTTCCTCTCTGGCTTTCCCTTTTCTTTTGGCTTCTTGGCTACCATGAAGTGAGCAGCATTCCTACAATGTGCCCTTCCACCATGATGATTCTGTCTCACTTCAGAAGCACAACAATGGAACCAGCCAACCATGGACTGAACCCTGTGAAACTGTAAGCCAAAATAAACCCTCTTCCTTCAAGTTGTTTTTATTGGGTGTTACTAGTAAGTCACAGTGATGAAAACCTGACTAACAGTTTGAGCACTCTTTGTGTGTGTTCATAAGCTCACCTGGCTTGTATGAGTATGTTTCCATACTCATACTATATCTTCAGGTTTATATTTATTTTCATTCATCTGTGAAGAGTAAATGTTTTAACTGACAACTTTTTGAGCATTATGACCCTTCCATCCAAGGACATGAGCCCATGGAAAGCCAGATAACATACATATTTGCTTTTATTTCTTACAATGATTAATGGGAATCATTACTCTAAAAACATAAACCCAGAGGCTCCACTATTGCTGCTACTTCTGATGGGAATTGTACTGCAGAGGGCAGATCCCTATCTTTCCACAGCAGGAAGTGCATCCAATCCAAATCTCTCTAGAGCCATCATATCTCACACAGGTTTTGTCTCTGGCACAATGATAAATTGTGGTCATTGTAAGGGCAAATCACAACTCTTATTTAGTGAGAAATAACTCAGCATATATCACTTTTCTGTAGTGACACAAATAGAACAGATAAGAAAATTTGTTGGTAGAAATGGCTGTTTAGAAACAGCTCCTTCAGAATTTTGCTATTCATCAAGTTCAGTTTGGTATTTCTTGGAGGGAAGAACAAGAAAAAAAATGTATCAAATTCCCCAATGTTAAATTTGTGTATATGTCAATAACATCTTTGATGCATGGCTTTTATATCTCTATGCTAATCTGGTCTGATATGAGGAAGCTACTGATCCATTTCTCATGTGTAAATTGTTCCAAATGACTCAACATTTTTGTTTGTGTTCCCAGGTTTTCTCAGTCAGTTCCCCTGACTTTTGGACGGTGTGTAAGATGCCAAGCCAACTAGTAAATGCAATGAAAAAAACAAGAGATACATCCTCTTATTGTTGGGTGTTGTTTTGATAAAATGACTGGTTGATGGATGATGGTTCTCGTTCCAACCTATTGAAGCCTTGCATAGACTTAGCCTCTTATCCTGCCAAACAGCAGTGTGGGGAATTTTTTTACTGGAATTATTCGCCAATGTCTATAATGTCAAAAATTTCCTTGTAATGCCAGGTTTCTGGATATTGATGGAAAAATACACTCCTGTTCTCCCAATATTTTGAAAAATCCCTTCAATTTGTTGACTTTTTGCCTATTTAATACTTTTACATTGTTTATTAGTCAACTTTCCCACCACTGGACACAATACCCAAAACCCACAACTAAAGGAGGAAATGTTTAATTTCACTCTGGTTTCAGAAGACTTAGTCTGCATTCAGCTGGCTGGAAGGTGGAACATCATGTCAGAAAATCATGGTAGATCAAAAATGCTTCTTTAGTTCATGGTAGTGGGGAAGCAGAGCAGAGCAGTGCTTGAAAGGAAAGGGTTGGAGAGCACATGTAACACCCAAGGTTGCTCCTCCACAAGCCACACACACACACCCACACCAAAACTCTTGGTCAGATTCAAAAGCCAATCAACTTGACATTCCTCTGCAGCTGCCACATGTTGGTTGCATGTTAACATACATTCACATATAAATTCTGAGGTAAAACACAGCTATAAACTAACCTAGTTTTCTCCTGTTAGAATAATCAAACATTTCAATTACATAAAAATCAAAATATTAAAGTCCATCATCACATCTAAAATGCTTAAGTGGTAAAACCCATCAGTAAATCATGAAAAGATTGTTATTTCTAATCATGAGCCATCAGACTGAAATAGGTTTCTAACAAAAACTTTAAGAATAGCAGCTTTTATTTTCTGATTTCACATGTGTATTTCCTCAGAAGATTATAAATTCAAAGACAGTAAGATTTCTTTTCACATATTTCTTAAGAAAAATAATTCTTTTTTGCACAAAACATCTCTGAAAAATATTAACTGAACTTCCTGAGGCAATGTTAGGTTTTTTTTTTTTATTGCTTTTTTCATTTCCTCCTCTTGGATTATGGGCTCTAAAACCTGATCCACAGCTCTCATACTCTTGACATTGGAGGCTGATGAGACATTGTTTCTTATCTACACTTTCTGAAGGCAATGCCTGCTGAATCTGATGGGGCAAATTATGCGCAGGTTGTATCTTCCCCATGGTACCCTTGGGGAACTGTGGAGCAACTACAATAAACATTTACGGGCATGAATAAGGGAAAGGAGATTAAGTAAAACTTTCCGTGATTTTGCTAGCAATAAAATGAGCTCTTCCCCAGAGTTCTCTGATTCTTGGGTTTGTAGATTCTCAACTGCACAGTAGTGAAGGTTTGTGGTAATAGAGTCTGGAACACAGGCAACCAAATGTTCTTTCTTCCTCACTTTCTTTTTTATTTGTCCCAAGTGTAATCTTTAGTTAGAAGTTTTGCTCCTGACTTCACCCCGGAGTCTTTTTGGAGAGTAGATTTAGTGAAAACTTAACTTTTTGGCTGGCCTTTTTGACAGATGGAGAGATTTGGTAGGTGAACGCTTTTTGAGGCAGTAACTTAAAATGTAAACACTCAGTTTCCTGTAAGCAAAGCAGATTACTTTTTGCAGGTGTTGTTCTTTATCATCTCTCAATCCATTGTAATTTCCCCCCAAGAGTTGTTTTCTGAAAATAAAAATGTGTCATGCCAATGACCTTGAAAAGTCATGCCTGAGGAACTCAAATGCAAGTGTCTTGATTCTTGGGAATATGAGTAAGAGAAGAAACACAGTATGAATCACTTTATCACCCAAAAGACTGAGACTGCACCGAACATTTTGAAAATAGCAAATGTTATTAAAATTTCCATTATAATAGAATTGATATCTCTGGATTTCAAAGTAATGTACACTCTTGACATATCTAGAAAATATAGAAAAGAGAAAATGAAGAAACCTCTGAATATCTCTCAAAGACAATGTTAACATTTTGGATCTTTTTTTTTACCCTTTTGTTCCCACAAAATAGTTTCAGGACTTACATCTTTATTATCACAGAAGAAAAGTAATTTTTTGGTTAACTTATTTTTTTAATTTTGTTTTTCAAAGTAAAACAAATTTTTGTACTTTTACCTCTTGTGTGTTGCTAAAAAAATGAGTCTTTTTCTTAAAAATGGACTTTTAAAAGAGAAAGTATACCTAATTTAAAAACATTTAATGCTATTTCTTAAGATATGTAATTTTGCATCCCTTTCCAATCACTACAACTAACACAGAGATGGTGAGACAAAAGTCTCTGATACTTATTTATCTCCTCAACAGGAAGACAATCATAGGGCAAATTTAACATCAATTGGAATGGGAACACTCAGAACTCTGCATAAATATTCTTTATTCAAAATTATTTTGTAGACTTTCACATTGTGTTTAAAATTATCCTGAATCTGAAACTTAGCAGAGTGATTCAAAATACCAGACTTTTTCACCACCAGATTGAAAACTAAGGATAGAATCCACCCAAGCCTTCTACTTCGTTTTCTCTTGGGACAGGTGAGGGAGGCGGTAAGAAGGGGGCAGTGGGCAGTGGACCTGTAGTTAGCACAAGCTTTTCAGTGACCACAGATTGAACTTCTAATGCAGCCAATCCCCTCAAAAGACTTGTTTTTGGTCGCAAAGGGAAATGAAATGAGGGTGCAGGAATCATTTTGCATTCTTTAAATTTCTAGCAAAACAATTTTCCTAGGGGGTAAGCAGCAGTGTCATCTTTGTCTCAAAAGGACATACCTGAAATAATTGAATAAAATGAAGGAGATATAATGAGAGATGATGCAGATATCTGAATTTAATCTAGGGCCCTAGGTTATCCTCTGTTATACCTAGGACTACTTCAACAAAGTCGCAGAAGTTTGGGAGTTTTCTGGAAACCTCTTGAAAGATCCAGATACTAATGGCATCTTGAGGTGTCTAAATCCAGCGCATGGCTTCTAGTTGACACTTAGGGTGGAATTACCTGAAAAGAGACTGGTTTGAGATTAGGGCCAGAAACTTCTTCTCAAAAGAGATATGCAAGAGTTGGGTCAAAGAGCAATAGAATGCATTGGCAATGCTTCAGAAAAGAGCCTGGTGAGCCAAGCCAAGTTACTCTTTTTTACTTCTCTGAAGAAATAGCCTTCAAGGGAGGGGTGATGTTGTGGAGTTTGCAAGGGTTTGCCTCTAATCAGACTCAGAATATGCCATGAAGGACATTCAGTGAGTAGCTTCCTAGGAATTATCTATCCTTGCTGATGTAATTATTTTTGTGGAACTGCGTAATAGCTACCAAAAGGTAATAAAATTGTCCAGAATGTCATTAATTGATTAAAAAGAAGGGGTTTAGAAAAATTAAATAATACTCATTTAAAATAATTTCTGTATAAATGTGGATAAGAAATGTACATCAAAATAAAGAACTAACTAACTAACTAACTGAATAAATAAATAAAGCATAGTGGAAAAGTGCCTTGTTCAAGTATGTGTGGAATAGATGTTTCTTAAATTAGCTGAGAATACATATTTCAGTTTCCATTTCCCATTGACCTAGAAAAATTAGATACCATAACAGAAGAAAGGAAACTTACACCTGGAATGAGCTAAGACCAACGATAGCATAAATTATATTTTTATTTTAATACCATAAACTTTTTTAAAAGCAAGAAAAATAGAACTTAACCTTTTATCTTTTGTACTATTGCTTAATTTTTTTCAAAATCAAAACTATTTTTCTAACATAATTAGTAAAAATCTGTTCAAAATTAGTAGTGAGAGGCATCTTTTTTCCTACCAGACAGCTCTTAGCCATTTAAATAAATGGACTTTGAACTCCAATCTTTAAAACATGTGCAAATATTTATATATCTGCAACTTAAGAGAAATATTTTTGCAACATTATTAACAAAAACTTTGATCTCCACTTTATTTTTATATTGTTATTACATATCAGGGATCTCTTTAGCCACCAGCATCTAACAAAATTTTTGTGTCCAAAAAAAGAAAAAAATTTTGTGTCCAAGCATATTCTGAAGCAGTTTAGTGGTTATTGTTAATTTAGTTAAAACCAAACATTAGGCATATGTTTGCTTATTTGGGGGGTACATGTTACTATAGCTTCATTTATACATACAAAATTACTGAGTCATATAATATCATCAATTAAAATAGCATTTAATTTGAACTATAAATTCTTGAAATTACATAATAACTTTAATTTTGTTAGAGGGTCAAGAGAAATGTTCAATAGAATCATTTTTCTTGAATATATCACTTTACTCATTTATTAAGGGGCCACACATCATGCTAGAAGGGAAGTTTCCAGAAATAACAAGAAAGCATCATCTCTACTCAGCTGGGAATAAATTACAGTAATACAACTTTACGGGTGCTACAGTAATTATTTGCAGAGGATGTCATGAGAGAAGGAGGAAACAGCAGGGGTTTAGTCGATAAGGGTGTAGCAGTTGGGGAAACCTTCTGTGAAAAGGTGACATAATCTGATATTTGAAGTCTTATGCCAGGTATAGTAGTGCATGCCTGTAATCCCAGCACTTGGGAGGCTGGGGCAGGAGGATCGTTGCAAGTTTGAGGCCAGCCTGGGTTACAAAGTGAGCTCAAGGCCAGCCTGAACTGCATAGCGAGACCCTGTCTCAAAAAAAGACAAAAAAAAAAAAAAGAAATCTTACTACAACTATTTGTCTTATGGCTAATGGCCCAATTTAAGTTAATCTTTGCAGGATAAAGGAGGCATTCACACATGAGTTTTGTTTAGAAGTGGCTGCCCTTTCTGTGGAGTCTCCTCAGATTAATCTTGCTGCTAACAATTGATCATCTAATTACCTAATTGCAAAGTGGACGGCTACTTTAACATTATGCATACTGGTGTTTCTCAATCTGAGTGTCCAGCAGATTACCTGGGCAGGTTTAATACAGATGGCTGGAACAGAGATTGACAATTTGCATTTTTAACTACTTGCTTCTTCCTCAGATGGTGGAAAAAGCCCTAGCTCCAAAGCATTTTAGCCCTCTTGTTTTTTTGGGATTATTTTTATTTTAAAGAGAATTTAAAAAATAAAATAACAACAACATAGACAAAAACAAAACAAGGCAAAACAGTAAAATGATACAAGGTTTCAAAACAAAATGATAGGAATTAACAGTGGTTGTTATATTACATATTGTTATCTTCAACAAAATTGCTCAGATTATCAGATGTAAGAATGCAAGATTGATCAAACCATTAAGGAGAATAAAAAATAATAAAAAGCATTAGAAATGATACAGAGCTTCACTAAACAAGATGGTAGGAATTCATCAATAGTTGTTATATTGCATATTGTTGACTTCAAATTAGTTGTTCAGATTACCAGATATAAGCATGCAATACTGGTCAAAAAATTTAAGCATTAACTGTTCCTTTCAATAAACCATCAGCAGTATAATTATCCCAGCTATTCATATATATATATATATTTTTTTTTCCCCTTTCCTTCTTTCTTTCTTTTTCTCCTTTCCCTCATCCCAGTTGTTCCTTCTTTTGAGCAATTTCTTTCCCTTTCACAAAATCTATTGTATCTTTTGGGTTTTATTTACTCTTTCAGGTTCTTATACTAGGGAGACAATATGATGTTTACACATGTGGGTCCGATTTTTTTCACTTATGAATATGGTCTCTAGTTGTATCCATTTACCAATAGAAGCCTCAAGTTTATCTTTTTTATAGCTGAGCAATATTCCATTGTATAAAAACACCACATCCTTTTTATCCATTCCTCCATTCTTTGATGGGCATTTGGTTGTTTCCAAGATTGAGCTATGACAAATTGTGCTGCTATAAACATGGGCTCACATATATCACTGTGGTATGATGTTTTAATTCTTCTGGAAAATACCCAAAAGGGGGATAGCTAGGTTAAGTGGGACCCCTAACCCTAGATTTGTGAGGAAACCCCACGCTGATTTTCACAATGGTGTCACCAATCTACACTCCCAGTAGCAGTGGAGAAGCATTCCTGTTCCCTCAGAGACCCACCAGCGTTTGTTATTGGTTGATTTCTTGATGATAACCATTCTTTCTGGGGTGAGATGGCATCTCAGTGTTGTTTTCTTTCTTTCTTTCTTTCTTTCTTTCTTTCTTTCTTTCTTTCTTTCTTTCTTTCTTTCTTTCTTTTGTTTTTTTTTCGGTACCGGGAATCAAACTCACGACCTTGCGCTTGCCAGGCAGGCGTTGTGCCGCCGAGCTAAATCCCCAGCCCCTTCAGTGTTTTAATTTGCATTTCTCAAATGATCAATGATGAACTTTTTTTCATATATTATTTATTAGCCATTGTATTTCTTCATCTCAGAAGTGTGTATTCATCTCAGGTGCCCATTTTTGGATGGGGTCTTTGAATTTGGGGGTCTGATGTTCTCAATTCTTCATATATTTTAGATACGAGTCCTTTGAGGGATAGTTGACTAAAATTTTTTCCCAATTCCTGGGCTTTTTATTTACTCTGTTGGTGATTTTTTTGACGTACAAAAACTTTTCAATAAGGTGAGATCCCAGTTGTTGATTTTTTGAAGTATTTCCCGTGCAGTTTGATTTTTGTTCATGAACTCTCTGCCTACCTTTATGTCTTCAAGATTTCTACCTACTTTCTCTTCCAATAGATTCAGTGTTTCTGTTTTAATATTTGGATCTTTGTCCCATTCTGACTTCATTTTAGTCCATGGTGATTGACATGGGTCTAGTTTTAGTTTTTGGCATGTTGAAAGCCAGTTTTTCTAGCACCATTTATTAAAAAGGCTATCTTTCTTCCAGTGGAAAGGTTAGGCCTCTTTGTCAAAGATAAGGTGGCTGAGTGCCTTTGTAGTTGTATCTGCATCTTCTAATCT
>NW_004955488.1:8838389-8849943 GCF_000276665.1 Chinchilla lanigera | reverse complement strand
TCTTCTTAAAAAGGCTCTAATCTCAGGCACAGGATTCCAACTTTGAAACCTAATTACCTCAAATTTCCCGCCTTCAAATAGAAGCAATAGAGTTCCAATATACGAATTTAGGGGACAAACAAACATTCAGTCTGTAGCATGATTCATGCACTGCATTTGGTTGATTATCAGAATCAGCAGGGAACATATTAAATATATGAATTTTTGGGGTTCACTCTTAGAAATTCAAGTGTAGTTGAATATTGTGGGAAGGAGAATCTATATTTTTCTTGATTCTGCTTGTCAATGGGGTTTGGGATCCACTGACAATGTTTAGTTCTTTCAGTTCACAAATGATAAGATTGACATATAGAAAAACTATGAGAATTCATCCAAAATATACAACTAACAAGGAGAGAAAGCTATCTTTCCCATGATATATTATTTTTTCCAATAAGTCATAGTGCAAATCATTCTCTACTAGGTGAAGTCAATATTCTTATTCTAACATTTAATGCTCTGTAAATAGTTTCCTCATGATCTACTTTGTTAGTAGTCTTGCATACAATTAGGCTGCCCCAAATAAATAAACAGGAAAACAGTATCTAGTGTACTTGGTGGAGGAAGGGTGGGTTCTGATTGGGACAGAACTTGCTCTATTCTCTCAGGGACTTCCAAAGTAGTAGCAGACATTACATTCCCACCCACGATGTTATTAAAAGACATATTATAGCAAGTAATAGCAAGTAATATTGAAGAAGTAAAAAGTAGCAGAAGTAAAAAGAGCTTCATCATGATGAAAGAAGTATATTTGTGTATATATATATATATATATATATATATATATATATATATATATAATCTAGCTGTACCTTCTTAGGGATGCAAAAAAGTTATCCAGATTTAGCTTTCTACCTAAGGAAAGCATAATGCATTGTATGAAATAGAACAGACTCTTACTGTAATACTCACTGAATACAAGAGACTCTTACTGAATCTGCGAACAGACACAAAAAAACCACTGCCCATATATAGAAGGAGGAGTAACTGACTCAGCTGGAATATTTGGAAATATTCACAGAAAGGTCATAGAAGAGGAATGCGCAGGTTTGCATGGGGGTTTTGTTTAGATGGATATTTTGCTTCTAGTTTCTCCCCTTGATTTGCCTTTCTATTGTCAACAGAAGGAAGCAAAGTAAAAGCACAAAGGTAAGTCTGTGGGATGAACTTTTTCAGAAGTAGGTAATTGATTGATATGGCCAGAACACAAAGCATGTGGGATCAAATGAGTTTTGAAGAAGGTTGGTTTCAGCTGGGTTTTGTAGGGTGCATACAACTTGGCAAATAATGCTAATTTTTCTTTATCTATTACTAACAATTACTAACAATTCATTTTAGAATTCTTCCAGCTTTATTTTTTAAATACAGACATTTTGTCCATTTTCTAGGTTCAAATCAAGGCCCTTAAAAGTTTTGACATTTTTGTCAACGTGTAGAAGCATTCTAGTTGGGATAGCAAACATATAGAAATCCTGTCCTCACATGGGATGTTTTGATTCTGAATACATCTATTCACAATAACTCATGGTAGGACCCAGGTGTTTGTTGTTGGTAGCTTTCATAACTGATCTAATCTGAAATTCTGGCTTACAGAATTTCAAGACCTAAGATGTATAATTGTGGTTTGCTGCACTGAATGTGTATCTGGAAACCAAATGACTGAGATCACTTCATAAATTTTATTTTGTTTATACCAGGGATATAATTTTAATACATATACCTGTCCTGAGATCCTAATAATTCAAATTAGGAGATAATTTCCTATAAAACAAAGAAGGAGAAACTCAGTCTGTCTGCTCTTCCCCTGATGTGGACACACAGGCTCAGATCAAGAAATGCCATCTTCAGCATTAAAGGTGAAAAACATTCTAATGGTACTTATTTATACTATAACAAAAAAGGAGTTTTAAATTTACACATGACTTTTAAGTCAGTGTTATTCTTACATAGTTTTAGGATTGATTTTAGCTAATCCAAATTAAACTAAATTGTTCAAACCACATAGATTTTATACAAGTTCTTAGGAAATCAAGAAACTCATTGATCTCTATAGTTAAAGAGGAATTAGTGATTGCCAAGTATGGCAAAAGCACAGCTCTAAATGCTGTGCTTTTGATATTCATGTAATTCTTATAGCTTAGTGTAGGTGTGCAATGTGGTTAAAACAATTGATGACTTGTTTCTCTTTAAGTATTTAACAAGCATTTTTAATGAATAGAGTTTGAATTATTTATATGAACTCACAAATCATAACATTCATCATTTCAAAACAAAAATAAAACCTTTTTATTTCTGAGACATGGTGTTCTGAAGAGTCAAATCCTGTAGTTATCCTCTTAACTACAAATTCCTGGGTTGGGACTTTTTTATTAGGTGTTCCACTAGCTCAATACTCAGGCTTACATCAGATGTGACTAAGAAAATTGTGCTTTTTCCTAGACAAATGATGTAACCTTAAAGACAAAGGGAAAATATAATCACAGTCTGATGAAGTTTTAAAATATTTCAAATTTTTCTGAGTGTTGCAGATATACCCTCTACCTCTCTGTCTTGGTTACTTTTCTCTCGTTGCTGAGACAAAATACCCAACTCCCAAAATGAAGGAAGGAAAGGTTTATTTAGCTCACAGTTTGTGGAGGTTTCAGTCCATACTTGGCTGGCTCCAAGGCAGAAGATAGCAAAGCAACAAGAGCAAAGAGGAATGGCAGCCGAACAGCAAACAGCCAGAGCAAACCGGAGGAATGGCGGCAAGCAGCTTCTTTCTTGCCTTACATGGTAAACAGGCTACCCCCACCTAAGGGGCGTGTAGCTTTCACATAATCTTTGCCCTCCTCTTCCACAGGCTCAGGATGTATACAAAGTAGGTATCCTGGCTTCCTGCTGAGTCACTTAGCCAAACCTCTAGACTCCCCAAGTTGACACAATGTTTCAACCATAACACTCTCCAATCCTTCTGAGAGGAAATTTGGGCATAAATGATATACAAGAAGTAACATTTGGATTTGTGTGTAGATGGACTATAAAATACTACTGTAAAATGTACTGTTTACAAGCTGTATCATGAATAGAATCACTTAGCCTCTATTTACTCTGTACCTCTTCACCTCATAATGTGAAAAGTTTGTATATGTGTGTGTAGCAGATATTATATTTCTATGTTATATTTTTCTGGCTTTTTGTTTTCACTGCCTATGGTCTCTACTGCACTTTCAGCTTCACTGTCACAGTTTCTGTCTTGCCTTCTCAGGGGCATACTGTTTGCTATTCCAGGTCTTCCTCTGAAATCTGGCTGATAGCCTACCTGACCCTACAACTCTTGTGTTCTGCATGCCAGTAAAACTAGCATCATGAGGATGACACCCAGGTCAGCTGCCACCTTGAAAGGTAGTGTACTAAAATCAACTGCAGTGAATCAATTTCTTAAGAGATCATGAATGAGGGTTCCAGGGACTCTTGTTGCAAATAAAAAGTTGATATTTTTGCATCCTTAAACCTGCAGTTGCTGTGATCTTGCTGATTCCCAAGATGCCCTCAAGACATCTTTCTTCTTTGTATACAAAGCACTTAGTTCCTTTTTAATAGTGTTAATTGCTTTAGCAGCCACATCTGTTTTGGATCTAACTTAAATGTTGGCCTAAAAGGAATATGAAAAATTTTTCAATTTTTCTGCTCACTAATTTTGCTATAAATTTGGCCAGAAGCAGTCAACAGTATACAAAGCCACAGTGTGAGTTTTAGGCTATCTTTTTATTTTCCCCCCTCAGTTAAATTAGTTCCTCTTATTCTCAATTTCCTGCAAAGTGTCAGACCACGGGCAAAATGTTGACACATTTTCAGGTAGAAGATAACACTAATGGCCTCTGGTTCATCTGCTCATGGAATTCCCAAATGAAACCAATTGAGCCTGATCTTTACTGTCCACGTTCCTGTTAGTATCCTGGTCTTCTGAGCTCTGAGCAGAATCACCCATCAAACTCTATTTACTGCCTGGTAAGGCTTCTTTAGTCTGAATCTCCAAATCTTTTCAAACTCCTCTCAAACAACAGTTGCAAAGACTTCTAAACTGCATGGCCAAGTAAAATCTCAGCAATGGCCTCATTTCTATTACTAACTTTTTGTGTTAGCGGGCTTTGCTGTTGCTGGGATACAATGTCTGACACATATAACTTAAAGAGGGAGAGGTTTAAGATGATTTCAATGATTCTTCAAGGAAGATATCTCATGACATAAGGGTGTAGTGGAGCAAAACTACTTGGTTCATAGTGGCCAGGGAGCAGAGCAGTTCTGGAGAGAAAAGGGCAAGGGACCAGGTTATACTGCCCAAGACTAGGCTCCCATGACCCACCCAGATTTACCCAGGAGTAAGCTTCACTATCTGTTAGTCATTTTCTTAATCCAGTTGACATATCAGGATTAATGGATACATGCAGGTAATTCTTTTGTTCTAGGAACAGTGTGAAAAATCTGCTGAGAATTTAAGGACTCTGTGAACTCAGAACGTTTAAGAACCTTTGGAGAAGACTTACTCTGGGTACATCATTCCAAAGTGATGTCCTGTAAAGAGACCAGGGAAGTCACACACAGAAGAAGGACCACATGAAGACAGGGAGAAGAACATGACCATCTGCAAGCTTCAGAGAAGACAAATTTTCTGGATCTTAGTCTTGGACTTCCAGACTCTAAAATTGTGAGAAAATAATTTCTGTTGTCTGAAGTCTAACCTCTGAGGTCCATTGTTTTATTGCAGCAGCTCAAGTAGATCAGTGTTCTGGATTTCTAGATCATCACTGCTGTCCATCAGGCTACTCAGAACCTAGCTTCAGTCCAGTCACAAAGAAAACATGAGGGACATCCTAGACTGAATCTGGCCAGATCTTTTTCACACTGCCAAGATCATCAAAGCAAAGAAGTTGGTGATGCTGTGGCAGCCCAGAGGTGATGTAACATCTAAATATACGTGGAATCCTGGATGGCATTCTTGGATGGAAAAAGATCAGAAGAAAAATTAAGGAAATCTCAACATAGACTTTAGTTAATAACAAAGTATCAACACTATAAAAATGAATATAACAAGCATAATATCAAGGTAAGATGTGCATATTAGGGGATATTGTAATTTCTGTGCAATCTGATCAAGTTTTCTTTATGTCAAAAATTATTCTTTAAAATGTGTATCAGTGCTAAAGTGATGATCAGGAGAGAAAATCTGCATTACTGATTACCTCCAATAAAAAGTGCTTTTATTAATCTTTGCTCAAGAAAACATCTGTTACCTTAAATGCATAATAATTTTCTAGAATGTTCCTAGAGGAAAGCATTTGCACTGGAAAACAAAATTCCATATATTAAAAGCTTTGGAACTCTCTTTTCCTGCCATACAGAAAACTGATTTTGGCATAGATAAGGATATGTGGAATAATTTAATTTTATTGCTTGAGCTATGATTTTAAATTACTTGGCACATATAAGAGGAAGTTGTTGTCTGATTATGACTTAGTAAATGTATAAGGTGAACATAGTGTCATGGTACATATATATATATATTTTTTTTGCCAAGATGCAAAGTTTTTAGATATACGGTCTCAATTTGGCAGTCTTTTGAATTTAATGCACCTTTTATGTACTACCAGGTGACATCATAACTTTAAGAGATCTGATGCTAGGATTGGCAATGTTGTTCCTGCATCTCACTCATAAAATATATTCGAAAAAGCGATAAATGTATTCCCTTGGGTCATTTGTGGACTCATTGTGTAAATCAAAGGGGAAAACAAAAACACCTGGCTAAATTAATGTATGAGTTGAATCTACTTTTGCTGAACAGTAGTGAAGCATTCTGTATCCCTCAGAAACTCATTTCACAATATTTAATGGGTATTCTGCCAAAAACGGTGGTCACACAAGTTGGGAAAAAATAGATTTAACTAAAAAAGATGAAAAATACTTGCAAGGCTTCTCAAAATATACTACTTGTGATTGCTCAAGTTTTTATAATTTTCCAAGCTTGTTAAACCACAAAAACCATTTCCAAAGAAGAGATATTATTCAAAGAAACAGGTTTCTTTGGAAACTCCTCTTAGCAAAACTTGATATAGGTAAATGTTTCTTAGATGCAGGTCTTCTAAGTGGTGTCATTGCTCTTACTTGGGAAATTGTTAGAAATGTAAATTCTCTATGCGTTAGCCTAAACTTCCTGAATCAAAGACTTGTGGGTTGGGAGCCACAGTTCTTAACAAGGCCTCAGAGTGCTGGTAGTGCACCATTAATTCAGGAGCTCCTCACATCTTGAACTTGAAGACCAATGTTGTTGGTTACTTAACATCTTTATTGTGGTTGTTGTCTTTTAAGGGACCGATATCGTTAAATAGGAAACCATGACCTCATCTTGATCTTCAAAAGAGCCTTTTGTAGTGTCTGAATCCTCATGATCAGATAAGAAGAGACTGATTAGGAAGCCTGACATGAATCAGAAGAGTTCTTTGATTCTGTAAGTATCTGACTTTTTGTACAAGGTAGAATGAATGTGGAGGTCCTTTTTCTTAAGACTTGAGAGCAGGGTGTCATTTTGGAACAAAACAAATGGATGCTGTGGACTATGGAAAGCAGCTTCATTTTAAGGCCCCACATTACTCAATCAGTGTAATGAAGGTATAATAAAGGTCAACAGTGTGAAGGGTGTACCATTAGGAAAGGCATGTAGAGTACTTAAGATCGTGGACTCTGGATTTAGATTGTTTAAGCTTGAGCCCTAGCCCTACCTCCAGCAAACTAGTTATTCCCTGTGATTCAGTTTCCTGTTGACAGAAATGGAGATAATACAGTACTTACTCCACAGGATGCTGTAAAGATTACATAGATGAGTTAATTTTTAAACACTTAAAATGGTAAGTTCCATATCAATGTTAAATTAATGAAAACCAAATATGAATAATATTGCTTTCAGTCTCACATCTGTGATCACAGGAAGGGTGCCATGGTTTATTAAATAGAAGTGAAATTTTATATCTTTATGATATTTTAATGTCTATTACACTAAAACAATTGAGGAAACAGTACCATTGCTTGTTTTAACCTGGGTGCCTCATTCATTCTTTCATTTTATAAATTTTTATTCAGTGCTAAATTTTTAAAAATCAGTTTCTTGATCTCAAAATGATTGACTTGGTTGATTTTTTAAAAATTGATTACATGGATTTGAACTTAGAACAATAAATTTATTTTATTACAATATAACCTTGCTTATTACTTTATTTCATAGATAGGTTATGTTTTAAAGTTATATATGTTTCTATATTTATTGATCAGAGACTATGGGTTTATAAGAAACAATTGAAAATACTAATTATAATTTTATTGAGATTACATGTTGATTGAATAATACTTTGAGACAAGTACATTTTTATTAGAGGCTAACCTTTACAAGATGTTTAAAGACATAAAACTAATTCTCTTATGTGACTTTACTTAAAAATTTCTTGGCAAGAAAGAAAGCACCCAATATTTAGCCAGTTATTTATTGAAATCTTTTAAGGGTAGAACTAAAAATATCATCTATAGATGAAGATCAAGTAATAAACTAAAATAATACAAAATTCATATATACTTTTGAGTAATTTATTAGGTTTTAAGTATAAATATATAATTCACATATAAATGAACTTTCTTTCCAATGTTAAACATGTTTACTCACCTAATAATAAATCAGAGCAATATAGCTATAATATTAAAGAATATATCAAGTGTAGTTAATCCCTTTACATGTCTATTTTAACTTGACTAAGAACATTATTTGTACATTGTTTAGAATGAAATATTTACATTATTTATTTTGACTATGCTATATTTCTTGCTCTGTGCTACTAATATCCCTCTCTTTTTCTCATTAAATGGAATGTTTTTTTGTTTAAATACTCCTCTGTGTTCCCCCACTGTTCACACATAGCCAGCTATCCCCTCTATGTTTTAGGAAACATGGTATTACAACTACAGTGTGCATAATTTTCCATTCAGTTCTGTCTTTGTTGGGGCATAGAAAAAGTGATTTGTGTGTATTTTGTCCAATTTTAACTTGTATGCATACATTTCTTCTTAATTACTTGCTTTTTTTTTTTTTTTTTTTTTTTTTTTTTGGGACAGCGTCTTGCTATGCAGTTCAGGCTGGGCTTGAGCTCATTTTGTAGCCCAGGCTGGCCTCAAACTCCCAACAATCCTCCTGCCTCAGCCTCCTGAGTGCTGGGATTACAGGCATGTGCCACCACACCGGCTAATTATTTGCTGTTTGTGATTGGATCTCCAGAGTTCTGTGTTAACTCTTAATCTCTAATTGTTGCATTTTCACCACACTTTTCCTTCTTCAAAATGTAACAGTAACTAGCACATCTTGAAATACTGTTTTACATGTCACCTTAATGTCTGAGTTACATGCACCTCACCTCAAATGTGTTGTTAGCTTTCAGATAGCAGAGGCCTTGCTCTGTGAATATGTGTGATGCTCATTTCTTCAAATGACAGATGAGACACAAAAATATAGGACCTTGGAGCCAATATATTTCTACTTGCCTAACAAACTATTCTGCAATGCCCACCATGTACCAGCTAACTGCTTAAACATACTACCTCATTTGATTTTCGTAATAAATCATCTGTGGTAATGGAGTCCTAGTATTCTGTGTGCTACCTGTATTCCATTGGGCTGTTTCTCCTCAGAGTGCATTTTGTCACACAGTGATAAGGACTTTCTTCTCAAAGTATTTTGGCAGGATTAAATAAAACACCATCTGTAAAGTTCCTGGCACATAGCAATCACTCCTCTGTATTTCACATTTTCCTACAAGCCATTCGATATGTAGATGGTGATTGTCTTTTCAACACTCTAAACCCTTCCATTATGTCAGGTTTGGGATGGCACATGTTTAGTGGGCTGTAGGTCAGAGCTGATTAGAGCCAGGGGGACAACCCAATCTGAAAACTTTAAAAAAGACATCACCGGTGAGTTAAGAGGAAAGCCAGGGAGCATCTTTCAAAGAAAGTCTAGCCAACAGCTGTATTGGGGGAATTTCACCACTGAAACAACGGGCAAGAGAAAGAATTAGGATGTGGAGTGTGCTGCCCATAGAAATCACAGTCCGAAATGACCTTGGTCGTGTATAACACCTTATTTCTCCTTTCTCATGTTATAGCCTGGAAAATATCGGAGAAAGCAGTGAAGGGAAAACTTTAGTACTACTCTATTTTTTACTACAACCTTCTATCTTGGTTACTTTTTTTTTTTGTTGCTGAGACAAAATACCTGACACCTCAAATTAAGAAAGAAAAGTTTCATTTAGCTCGCAGTTTATAGAGTTTTCAGTCCATAATCAGCTGGCTTCAAGGCAGGGTGGCATGGCACAGGGGCAACAGTTCAAGGTGGCACAAGACAGCAAAATCAGCAAGAGCAAAATGGGGGGAAGCAAGCCTCTTTTCCTCCCTTATATGGTGTATCAGCTATCTGCCCATATTGGCTATCCACCAGTGCCCGCACGGTTTCCCTGCCCTCCTCTTTCACAAGCCTAGGATTTTTACAAAGTAAGGACCCTGGCCCTCTGCTGAATCACTTAGTTGAACTTTTAAACTTCTCAAGTTGACACAAAGAACAACATGGTAAGGGCATGTCCTTTTCACCCCAGGATGTAGAACCCCTGAGTTACTTAGTTAAGCTTCTAGACTTCAAGCTGACACAATGTATCAACCACAACACCTTCTAATAGGGGGAGCCATCTGGAGTTCAATGAACTTTAGAATTCTGATAATGTGTCGAAATGAGCTTTCTTTTCCTTTAAAAAAATATCTGTAGCAATCAGAAAAAGTATAAATACAACCCCCTATTTTATCTAAATTTTAGAGTAAGTCTGGGGCAGATTAGTAAGAATGAAGGTAGGAAAAATTAAATGTTCTTATAGTGTTATAGGTGAATTAGCTAAATATTTAATATATATTTTCTTTGTTATCAGAGAATACGATAAAACTTATTTCTTATGAATTTTGATATATTCTAGGTGAGGAGGATTTAAAGCAAGCAGCAGGTACGTAGAGGAGCTTTGATTCTGAGCATTGACATCTTTATTTTGGTACCAGGCATTATTCCTAGGTATACTATGTCACTCCCAAACACATTCATGATGAACTCATCCTATAAGGATACTAAGGGCAATGTGCTTTGTCTATGTCAACACACTATACAGTACTTCAGAAAAGATATATAGATAAAGTATACTTAATGATGAAAGAAGAATAAATAGACTTGAGAGATATTTTACTGGAGAAATTGCAGCCCTCCTAAATGAGAGAGGGTTATCCAAAATTATTTTAAAGCCCAATACTTCATGGTTAGTTGTATAATATGAATGGAATAGATCTTTTAATGAATCTTAGGATTTGACAGGGAGAAATAGCCTTGCATCACTTCTTGTTGTAGTGATGCAACCATTTCATCTTGTTGTAGTCCCCTTTGGCAAAACCACAGGAAGCCAGTGGAAAGAAGCAGAGGAGAGGGGACGGAGGGAATCTAGAGGGGCAAAGATGTGACATCTGGCTGGAGATGGCAGACTTACTGTTCAGACCCCACCTCTGGTGATTTTTTTCTATCGTTTTGATACTGTGCCAAGAACAAAGTTTTCATTTATTTATTTTATTATACCTGCTATGTTTTCTGAGCTCTGTTGTAAAGGAGAGCTTTTTAATAGATCCTTTAAGACTCTCTGAAAATTTCCCTCTTGCCTTAACAATAGTAGTTTATGTACTTACTTGCCATTTGTATTTCTTTACCTGAGAAGTGTGTATTTATCTCCAATGCCCATTTTTGTATTGGGTCTCTAAATTTGGGGGGAGCTATTTTTTTTTAGTTCTTTATATGTTCTAGATAGAAATCCTTTGTCTGAGGGAGAGTCGGCTAAAATTTTTTCCCAATTTGTGGTTTTCTTTTTACTTTGCTGGTGATTTCTTTAGATGAGCAAAAACTTTTCAATAAGATGAGATCCCAGTTGTTGATTCCTTGAAATATTTCCTGTGCAGTTTGGCTTTTGTTTATGAACTCTCTGCCTAACCCTATGTCTTCAAGATTTTTACCTACTTTCTCTTTTAGTAGATTTAGTGTTTTTGTTTTAATATTGAGATCTGCAATCCATTTTGACTTGAGTTTGGTGCATGGTGATAGACATGGGTCTAGTTTCAGTCTTCAGTGTGTTGTGAGCCAGTTTTTCTAGCACCAGTTATTAAAGAGGCTATCTTTCTTCCAGTGAACTTGTTTGGCCTCTTTGTCAAAAATAAATTGGCTGAGTGTGTTTGTGGTTGTGGCTGAATCTTCCAGTCTGTTATATTGATCCTCAGGTCTGTTTTTCTTTTTGCCAGTACCATGTTGATTTTATCGCAGTGGCCTTGTAGCATAATTTCAAGTCAGGGATTGTGATGCCACCTGACTGTCTTTATTGCACAGGATTGCTTTTGCTATTCTGGGTGTCTTCTGTTTCCAGATGAATTT
>NW_004955488.1:8807527-8837549 GCF_000276665.1 Chinchilla lanigera | reverse complement strand
AATGGAATATTAGTCAGCTATAAAGAAAGATAAACTTGAGGCTTTCATAGGTAAATGGATGCAACTAGAGTCTATATTCATAAGCGAAATAAATCAGACCCACATGTGTAAATACTGTATTGTCTCACTAGTGTAAGATCCTGAAAGAATAAGTAAAATTTGAAAGGTATAACAGATATTGTGAAAGGGAAAGAAACTGCTCAAAAGGGAAGAACAACTGGGATGATGGAAAAGATAGAG
Organism: Chinchilla lanigera; assembly: GCF_000276665.1. Taxonomy (NCBI): domain Eukaryota; kingdom Metazoa; phylum Chordata; class Mammalia; order Rodentia; family Chinchillidae; genus Chinchilla; species Chinchilla lanigera. The sequence continues at coordinate 8,837,309 of NW_004955488.1, read as the reverse complement.
AGGGGGAAAAATATATACATATATACACACAGGATAGCTAAGAGAGTTGTTCTTCTGACTGCCATTGCTTTATTAAAGGGAACAGTTAATGTTTAATTGTTTGATCTATCTTACATGCCTATATTTGTTTAACTGAGTAACCAATTTGAAGATAAAAATATGTAATACAACAACCATTGTTAATTTCCTATCACCTTGTCTGAAATTCTGTATTGTTTATGTTGTTTGGGTGTCGTTTTGTTTATGTCTGTTTCTTTGTTAATGTATTTTCATTCTTTTACCTTTAAAATTAAAAAAACAATAGTAGTTCGATCTTCTTAAGAACAACTACCAAAAGTGCTTTCACTGTGCTGTTTGTTGCTCACTCTTTTCTCTTTCTAAGCTTTAATTTTTAATCATTTCTTTTTACTTACCTCTGGTGGTCATTAAAAAATAAGCAAACATCAAGTTTCTCCTGATGCATGCATTACGGTGGCCACAGGGAATATGACAGGGGTGAACAAAACAAACCCAGAGAGGAGACACAAGAGGGACACTAAATAGAAACTTCCTGGGAACCAGGGCCCTCCAGTCAAAGCATCTGAGTCCTCCCAGTCTTGAGACTGCTAGCATTTACATAACTATCTGAATTCAAGGTGCACATACCTGGACCCTGCGCTATACACATGGAACACTCGCTGTATAAGCAAACTCTTCAGTCCTCTTCTCTACTAACCTTTTCCCCTACTATGCTCTCTTCTTTGAATGGAGGTCTAGAACATATATTGTCCACACTTGGCACCCAGACCCTTTCAGACAGCTTTTAGTGTTTCAGTATCTAATAGTAAAAAATTAATTAAAAATTTCTAGCAATCATTAACAAAAACAGCAGGTGGGAGGAACCACCAAAAATCCAAACCGTTCAGGGTACGTAGTGTTTCTTTTGCTGGTTATAGAATTAGTGAAGCCATTTTCTTGCTTAACTATAAAGAAATGAGGAATAGATAGTGGTAAAGAAAAATGACAAGTGTCAACTACAGTTTTGCCTCACTGCACAATGGTTACAACTAATAATGGATCAAGGAAGAAATCCAAAAGGAGATGGCTAGGGATCCACTTTTGTGATCTTCTCAGAGTTTTGTAAGATGAGTATTTTGGTCTTCAGTCTTTTAGGGCAATAGTAAAATAACTCCCACTCTTGGATTTCTCTGGAAATTTCCTATTCTTGGCATCTTTTGCAATCTGGATAGACTGAGGGTTTCCCCAGTTACCAAATCTAGCTTCCTTTTCTGCTTAATAGTTTCCCCTTTGATCTATCTCTTTCCTCTTGTAGCAAGAAAAAACTGGGCTGGACCTTTGGCACTTTGCTTGGAGTTTCCTCAGTTGCATGTACATGTTTATCCATTCCATGTTCTGCTCCCTACATGACCATCAGCAATAACTCAGTTACAATTTCTACCTCTATATTGCTAAGTTCCCTTTCCTTCGGTTCCAAATAATATCATCCATATTTCCTTCTCAGGTTTCACCAGCAGTGTTTTCATGCTCATAGGCCCACCAATGGACTATTTATGATTATCTATGTGTTCTCTGTAAATGTTTTCTGTATCATACTCCTTACTTCATTCTCAGTCTTCACCAGCAGTGCCTTTAACCAACGATGTGTAGAAATCAATCTAGTTTTCCTAGCGTGCTCCTCAAAATTCTCCCTTTACCCAGTTCCAGTACTACAACCACATATGTATTTGGTAGAATAGTATCCCACTTGCAGTACTAAACTTTGTATTAGTTCTCTTGCTTGGTAACAAATTATGAAAACTTCAGTACATGAAAATAACACGAGATTTCATCTAGAGGTCAGGAGTCCAAAACTGATGAGCAGAACTCATTCCTTGCAGAGAGTCTAAGACAGAACATATCTATTTGTTCTTTCCAGTTTCCAGGTCCCTGAACACTTTGTCTGCTGAAAGCTTCTCCTCTGTCTGCAAAGCTTGAATCCTAGCATCTGTGAATTTGACCCTCCACTTCTGTCTTTAAGTGTTTCTCTAGCTCAAATCCTCCTGTAAAGTTCTTATTCAAAGGGCTTTTGTGATTACATTGTACCTGCAGGATAATCCCGGATGATGGCCCATTTCCGGACCTGGAATCACTTTTGCCTTTTGCCAGGGAAGGTGAGCCGGTCACAGCCTTTGGGGATTAGGATGTGGACATCTTTTTTATTATTATTTTAAATAGGGAAAAAACCAGAGTTTCAAAACAAGATAATAGGAGAGTAACAGTAATTAATACATTGCATATTGTTATCTTCATAGTAGTTACTCAGAGTACAGGTATGGGCATGGAATATTGTCCAAACAATATAGCACAAACCTTTCTTTTCAATGAAAAAAGAAAACTAATTCTATAACTATCTTAGCTATCATATATATATATATATTTTTTTTTCCTTTTCCCTTCCTTCCTTTCTCCTTCCTCCCACCACAGTTTCTCTTTGCTGTTGAACAGTTTCTTCCCAATTCACATTATCTATTAAACATTTTGGATCTTATTTACTTGTTCAGCTTCTCTTTTATTCTGTCCAACACTTCAGCCATTTTTGAGTCATAGACTTCAAACCCTGAACTATATAGGATTTTACATTTTTAAATTTGCAATTCTTTTTTTCTCATTTAGATGTTATTTATGTTCTGAAGCTTGGAATCTTAGATTGACTTTTTTTTCTTAGGATTGCTACTGTAGCCTCTCTTCCTGTGGGCAGAAACAGCAGGATGTCCTAAGTGATGGAAGGGCCATGAGTCATAATGGGAATGAGGACTGGAGACATTTGGGGTTCCTCAACACATCTAACTGTATTTGCACTATATGATGCTGTCATTTCATCTTATCTCCAAAGTATCTACTCTTTACCTTTTATAATGAAATACTTCTTTAGGGCTTTATTAACTACATTGATTTAATTATACAAGAGACTTCTATTATGTATTGAACAGAATGAAGAAAAAGAATGTTTTCATGAAAAAATGACACCAGTACCTGAGAATAAACCATACTCCAACACACTATTGTTGTTAATGATTGGTAGTTTTTACAATTCTTTTTTTTACTCCTAGACAATGAAGTGTCTGAAAGAGCCTGTGCTCCAAGCATGGACTACATATGGCCTTACTCTATCATCTCTTCTGGTAACATACTTAAGTGACTTTGTATTTGAAGCACAATTTGAATTGTTGGGGTTCAAAAGAAATGGTAATGCTACTGATATCATGAACTCAACCTTTTACTCAGGCGTCAGCATGAACAACTGTCTAAAATGCATAAGGTTCTTTAATTTAGTCTAAGATCATATATCTGAACATCTCCCTTGTTAGTAGCGAAGTCATTCTTTGGCAGCAGACTCCCTTGTAGCAAAATGAAAACAAAGTTTTGGTGTCTTGCCACAATCAAGTGGTCGAAAAAGATTGCTTTAGAACTCCTTTAGGGGAAACTCAACTGTGCAATGCTACATAGAAAGAAATTACTTTGAGCTTTCTGAAGCTTATGGAATTTGGTATAGATGAACAAATGGATGTGTAACATCAGTGGTTTTGTTTTTTCACCCTGTAATCCGTGGAGCTCTGGGGATTTCACAGATGGGCCTCAGAGACTGCAGTGAAGAGTGAAAGTTCAACCAGAGTGATCTGTTTCATCTGATTTATGTGTTGGTTCTGGATTCCCTTTGCTTGACCAAGGCTTTTTTATTTTCTCAGAAAATAGTTGGATAGAAATTGCATCCAATGATTTGACCTAAGTCGTAGCCAGTGAAGGGCAGGGCCAGACTAGAGCCTCATCATTTCATTCTTTTGCTTAAACCCCTTCAGTGTATCCCTGTCAGCTTCAGAGTGAAATCTGTGCTCCTCCACCAGATCAAGTACACTTACTGACATATACTTGCCCAGATCTTCAGCTTATTTCCTGTTCCACAGTCTTTTGAAGCTTCTTTCCACATGTGCATTCTTTCCACAGGATGTGCATTCCACATCCCTAACCTGCCACCTGGCAATCTTCATAAACTTTGTTTAAAATATATTAGGTATATGTATGAAAATGTTACATTGTAACTCTCAATAATCAATATGTATTAATAAAAAAATCTTTAGAGTGAATGTTATCCATCACCATTTAACTTACCACTTAAACTCTCCAAATTTGCCTTTTAACTTATCTTGATTGCAGGTAGATTTTAAACACAGAGTATGTTATTTTAAGCTTTCTTTCTATTTTGATATGTACCTAAAGTATTATCATATTCTACCTGGAGCAGTATAGCTCTGAACTTTAGCTTCTGCATCCAGTTTGCAAGGACATACTTTACAAGCTCCCTCTGAAATGATACAAGATAAGCAACTTCCTAGGTCATCAACATTATTTGTTATCAATTGTTATGGTTAAGATCAAAAATGTTTCTCAAAGGCCTTATACACCCACAAGTGGGACTTTTGGAAGGTGATGACTTGATGTTAGGAGGTGGGGCTGGCTGGAGGAGGTGGTCCTTGGGGGTGCGATCTGGAAGGGTGTATCTCCCTGCTCAGTTTCTTCCTTTTCTGCTGCCAAGATATGAGGAGGGTTCTTTCACAATGCCCCTCTGCCGTATCTTCCTGCCTTGGAACGAGCTGACTATGGACTGAGAATGTGAGCCAATATTAATCTCTCCTACTTTAAGTTGTGTGTATCTGGTGTTTTGTCTCAACCACAAGAAAGTGATTAAAACAGATTTTGGTACCAGAAGTGGTATTGTTGCTGTGACTTACGTGATCATGTTTGGTTCAGAAGTCTTTGGAACTAGTTTGCAGGAGACATTTGAAAAGGATTGGAGATACCACTTAGAGAATCCTTAGATAATATAAGCTGAGCTTGATGAAAGATTCTGGTCAGGACTCAGAAGACCAGAATTCTGATAGAAATGCAGACTAGAAAGACCATGTTCAGGAGCTTTCATCTGGGAATAGGAACTCCATTGGCTGTTGAGCTAGAGGCTGTATGTACCATGCTTTGACAGAAAATCTGTCTGTATTTTGCCCACATCCTCAGACTTGGTGGCAGACAGAGTAAGGGCAGCAGACTAATTAATCTGGTGCAAGAAATTTCAAGGCAGCTCAACATTCAGGCTGTCGTATGAATACTGCTGGTTGCTTTTAGTCTTGTTTATACAAAAATTAGGAGCAAAAGTCCATTAAAAAGTTTTCAGCTCAGTCAGAAAAGGAGTGCTTGCAAAGGTGTCTTGGAGAGTGAAGTTGGTAAAAAAGATTAAAATGAAATTAAGTGCTTTACATCAGGACTGTAGGAAAGTTATCTTAAAGTCATAAGCAAGACTCTACTTTTGGAAGGCTACAAGGCGTGAAGGTCTTGCTTTGAAAAGGGAGCCCCTAGGTGACATGCTAGATGAAGGTCACCAAGGGCATTGATTCCCCAAGATTCTCTTCATAGTGCTTAGCTATTCAGGCATGAGGGGTCTCTGAAGCTCTAATCCAAGGGGGCTTGGCTACTGCTCTGGCTGGCAGCAGACCTTGACATGATCCAAGTGGTGATGGTTTTATAGGAATTCAGAATACAAGAGTTACGGAGTCAAGGAGGCTTATACCCAGATTTCAGGAGACCTGGGAAGCCAGACTGTGTTCCCCCAAGAGGGCAGTGCATGAAGCTGTGAGAGTGAAGCTAAAGTGCAATGGGGACAACAGTAAGTTGAAGAAGTCAGGAGTGTGGAACATCTGAGGGAAACCACAAGGAGAGAGAAAAACCAGCCTAAGAAGCCATGAGCATTGCAACCACTAACAATGCCATAGGAGTGGAACCAATCATGTCCTTTGGAATTCACAGCTTATTACCATAACTTGCCCTGGGTGCTGTACATGACAAGATTTAATGTTTTCTCTGCTTGGTTTTGGTACTGCTCCGTTCCCATTCATTTCTATCCCCGTGTCTTCCCCTTTGGGAATGTTTACCTCACTTCACGGTATGTCAGCAGTGTTTAATATTTTTTATTTTCATGGGGAATCACAACTAAGAGTTGCCTTGAGTCTCAGAGGAGACTTTATACTTGGACTTTTCAGTAAAAGTGGGACTGTTAAAACCTGCGGATGAACTAAATGCATTTTGTGTATAATGATGGCGTGAATCTATTGGGATGGGGGTGGAATGCTATGGTTTACATTAGGAATGTCCACCAAAAGCCACATGAGCTCATAGATTGGGCTTTTTGGAAGGTGATTAAGTCATGGGAGCAATATAGCTGATTTGCTGCTAGGGGCTGGATGGAAGAGGTGGAATACTGGGGGCATAACCTGGAATGGAATGTCTTCCTCTCCTCCTCCTCTCTCCTCTCTCACTATGATGTGAGCAGCTTTTACCCTGCTAGACCTTTCTTCCCTGCCTTCCTGTCTTGGAGCCAGCTGACTATGGACTAAAGCATGAGCTCAAATAAACCTCTTCTGCTTTAAATTGTAGCAGCTTCTGAATGTGGTTTGTAAAGCTTTTGTGAATTTTTTGCCAAGAGACATTCCTCAAAGAAATTGTCTGTTTCTTTTCCTTAAAAATTCCTCCCAAAGAATGCTTATCTAAGTGTATGCCAAGACGTACTGATGGGTCTATACTAAGGAGCTAAAAAATAATAAATCAATTAGTGCATTTCAAGATGCCGAAATTGTCATAATTGAATAAACACAGAAGAACCGAGTTTTACTGACTTCTCTTTTGGGAAGCTTTTCAAATACTTTAAGTAGAAACTTTTTAAAAAATAAAATAATACAATTTTATAAAGAAATTCTTCAAAAGTTTAGGTTCCAAGTAATTTCATAAAATTTGAAAAGTTGATAGCAACACAATGTTATAGTAAATAGTATATATATATATAAATATATATATATATAAATGGATAGATATCTATATCTATCTATCATCTATCTATCTATCCATCTATATCTCTCTAACATCTATCAATCTACACACAATAGCATTTCCTGGCGATGTAGTAACTGTGAAATTTAGAAATACTTTTCTTGATACTATTTCAAACATTTAGCTTAATAACCCATGAATATGTGCATTCCTTCTACAGCATTTCATTTAATATCATTTGGTTGTAAGTCATAATATTACTGAAAAAAGGTAAACCAAATTAGAATTATATTATAAGCAATTTTTCTCCATAAATATTAAGTTCAGTGAATTAAATCATCATCATTTTCCCAGATACTTCTGGAATGCTGTACATAAAAATATTCAAAATAGTTCAAGATCATCTTGATTTTGTCACAGATTCTGGAAAGTTAGGTCACTTATGAATTTTCTTTCCAGATACTGTAAGAACTTTAATTTTTTTAAGAAAGGAACTTTTTATTGTATAATTTATTATACTGATGTTAAAATGAATATTATTGATGTTTTAATATAAATAACATGCAAAAATTAAATTTAAAGTCATACAGCATAAATCACTAAACAGGGAACAGGAGCTGGATCACTAAAGCAGGCTATTCTATTCATCAGCTTGTCTTCACAAGTTTTTGGTTATTGGCAACCTAGAAGCAATGGTGTTGCTTCATAGTTAATAGTCTTAATCAATAGGATGTCAGCTCCAATTTGATCAAAGTTGTACAGATAGAAGTAATCGTCTTGTTTTCTGAGTCAGACTCTGGGCAGAACACAGTAGAAAATAATCAAGGTAGGATCTAGGAGCATTTGTTTCCTTCCTCATCTGACTTTATAAAGCAATATAGCTTTTTGCTTCAAAGGCTGTGTGGCATGTTATAATCGCCTAAGGCCATAAAAGGAAAATCTTAGTATTTCCTGTCAGGATCATAGCAGCTACGTAGTGCTAACGATTTAGGAGGAGGTGTCTTGCATGTTAAAATAACAACTATAAAACAACAAAAGTATGCTTTTCATCTTTTTCCTGTAGAACCTTTTCAAAGAGACTGGTATTCCAGTGCAATGAGTCACATATTACACCATGATAAATGTGGTAAGAATAAGTAGGATCTTGGTTGATTAAGATTGGAAAGTTTTCTAGGCATAAGGACTAGTGTAGGGGGGAAGGTAAACCTCTAGAGCCCTTAGAAATTACAGCAAAAATGGAAACATCAAGGACAGATGTTTTGGAAAATGTTCATTATTTGGCAAATACCCTGTAGACTTTTAATACCACATGAACTCTAAATCAATTATTCATTTATTTATCTACAAGTAAATATTATCAAATACATAGGTCATTTCTCAATTCCAGTAAATTTACTTTTTTGCTGTAATTTCTAAATCTGAGGAGGAACATAGTTCCATATATATATAAGAATCATATTTGTTATAATAGTGGAAAAAATAACCAGGTCATAGCATTCATTGCCTTTGTTATTTTTTACTGTTATTTTCTTCTTACAAACTTAATTAGTGATTTTAAAAAGCAAACATCCTATAAATGTTTGTGACACATTGTGAGAGTCTCTTATAATTCCAACCACTAGAGAAAATCCCTCTTAGAACATCAACAAAATTCATACACATTCCTCAAATTTTCCCCTATGCAAATGACAACCTATGTGGTATGTGATGTGATCATGAATATGATAGATAGTTATTTGGGGTAGATTGACAAATGTGAGTAAGTCACTGTGTGTAACAGCAGGAAACCCAGCTAACTATATGCTACCTTTAAAACACTTTGAAATAATAAAGTTAAGAATAGTTAACATTTACTGAACATCCACCATTTTATATTACTCTTTATAGCTTTTAGTTTTATTAATACATACTTGCAGGACATAATGATTATATTCATTGTGCGGAGTTGGAACATGTAGATAACGCATGTTAATGCTGCCAGAATTACCTTGACTCTTTACCTATATAATGGCATGCAGAAGACTGATGGATGAAAAATAAATTTCCTGATCATCTAGCTCCTTGCAGGAGAGTGGCTGTCACATCAGAGCTTGCACTGAGAATTCCCTTGATCAGGAAGGCAGCGTGAACGCTCCTATTCTGGTGATGGCAGCATCCCCCAAGCAGTACGTGTCATTGTCAATTGCTACCTTGTTAGTTTGAAAATTAAAGTCTGATTTTTTTTGGTAGTTAAAAACCAAAAATGAGAGGCTGAGGATTTAGCTCAGCGGCACAGCACCTTCCTGGTAAGTGCAAGGTTGTGAGTTCGATTCCCAGTACCGGGGAAAAAAACCAAACAACAACAACAACAACAACAAAAACCCAAAATGAGCATAAGGCATTGTTAGCTTCCCTTGCATGCATGAGGAACTGTGGGGGATTATGTGTGTGATAAAAGCACAGGGATTTCCTTTTGACAACAACATAAAGCTATTACTGGTTGAACAAGGAGAGCTGCAGGTGTAGAAATAACTTATAATATAAATGTGATTATTTGGAAATGACTTGGAAATAAATTTAGGAGGATATTTTTAAGCAAAGCTAGGAATAAATATATCATTGCATTGCTATCATTTTAAAAGATCCGGAGATGGAGAACATGAGTAATAATTTATAGTTATTAGTTATCTTATGGGTTGTTTACCTCTCTTAACATGAGGAGAGAAATAAAGAGAATGTTACATTTTCTTTAAAAATACTTACGCATTAACCAATATATTTTCTGTCCAGTAGAGAGCAGTCAAAGTCCATGATGCTTTGAAAAATCAAGCCCTAAATATTTTAAGTACATGATTATTAACACTGAGCCATCCCGTTAGGTCCTGTCAGGGTAAGGGTCTTCTAGAATCCTGGCTTAGAGATCTCTCCTTTGTACAAGATTCCTCTGCACCCCTGTCCTTTGTATTTATAGTGCAGTATCGGGGTATCAGGTTATACAGGTGTCTCTTTGGACATAAAAAAGACTTTACAACCAGCCTGAGTTCAGTTACTATGCTTTTAAAAATTGGCAGGAACATGAACTATGTAACTATTAGAGTTAGTGATATAGGGACAAATGGAACCTTAAAATTCCTAAGTAAGATAACTGATTGCTACTACCTAGCCCAGCTTTGTCCTTACCATTACCTAAACCAGGACATCTTTGTGAAATATTGATGAAATGCAAGGAGTTTTCACTGATAGATAGATTAAGAAGAACTAAGAATCACCAAATGAAGACTAGATGGCATAAATATATATATCTATCTCACATACATATGTACACACAGGAATATACAGGAACCACCAAACTCCATCTTTGTCACCTTTTTATTTTTTCTTAAACACTGAGACAATATTTGTACATGTATATACAATTTTGTTCTATCATTCAACACTATGTAGCACTAGTAATTCTGTGCCATAATTCAATACAGTGTGTAGCAATCAAGTCAGAGGGATAAGCACTTCCATCTCTCAAAGTTGAATAATTTTTGGTTTGAGACAAGGTCTTGCTATGTAGTTCACGCTGGCCTTGGACTCACTATAGAGCGCAGACTGGCCTTTACCTTAGAGCAATCCTCCTGTCTCATCCTTCCATGTTGGGATAGCAGGGATGTACCACCACACCTAGCTTGAAGATTAGTGATATGTATGTGGTGAGAATTTTCATGCTCTTCTAGCTATTTTGAAATACAGATTGTTGTAAAGTTGCTTTACTGTGCTATAGAAAATCAGAACTAATTCCTCCTAGCTGTGTTTTGATGTCTCTTCCTTAACTTACATCAGTTCATTCTACCTTCTTCCTACTATAGTAGCTACTGCTTCACTCTCTTCTTCTACAGAACAACATTTTGTCTTTCACAAATAGTGAGAACATGTGGTAATCATCTTCATGTTTCTGGCTAATTTCATGTAACATAATGGACTCCAGCTCCATCCACATTACTTTAAATGACAGGATCTCTTTCTTTTCATGACTAAATAATACTCCATTGTGAGACAATATACCACATTTTCTTTACCCAATCATGGGAACTTTGGCTGATTCCTTACCTCAGCTATTGTACATATGTAACTCAATTAACATGGGTGTGTAGGGGCCTCTTTGATGAAATGATTTCATTTCTTTTAGAGGTATATTCAGCCATGGGATTGCTGGATCATGTGGTAGTTCTATTTTTAGGTTTTTTAAAAAAAGACATCTACCTATTATTTTCCATTGTAGCTGTATCAATCTACATTCCCCTCAACAGTGTACAAATCGCTTTTCTCCGCATCCTGGCCAGCCCTTGTTACATTTAGTCTTTTAGATGGGAGTCATTCTTTCCACAGTAAGATAATATTTCACTGTGGTTTTGATTTGAATTTCTCTGACGGTTGGGGATATTGAGCACTTTTTCATGTAGAAGTTGGATATTTGTAGATTTTCTTTTGAAAAGTGTGTATGAAGATCTTTAGCCCATTTTTAAATTGGACTATTGGGCCTTATAATTTTTATCGTTTCTTTTTACTTCCTTGTATATTCTGGACTTTAGTTCCTTGTCAGATACATAGTCTGCAAATATTTTCTCCTGTTCTATAGGTTGTCTCTGGATTCTATTTATTGTTTCCTTTGCTATGCAGAGATTTCTTAGTTTAATGTAATATCATTTGTCTGTTTTTCCTTTGGAAGGCTGTGCTTTGGGTGTCCTAACCAAAATAAAATTGCCTACATCAATGCCTTGACATATTTCCCCTATGTTTTCTCCTAGTGCTTTTATAGTGTCAAGTCTTACATTTAAGTTTTTATGAATTTTATTTTGGTTTTGTAGCAAGGAGAGAGGTGAGATCTAGTTTCACTCTTCTGTATATGCATATTCAGTTCTACTTTCTTTTCTTGTGTTTTTTCAACATGCCAGAGGAGATTAACCTGTAAAAGAATATTATCTAGTATGCAGGTAGAAAATACATTTTGCTATTTTTTAGTTAGCAATGAGTTTGTTTGTTATAATATGAAATGTTTGAGTATAGATCGTTTCTGCTCGGACGCAAGTTAATACCAGAAATTTCTAAAGAGATAACATCTTGAAAATATACACAGTGCCCTGTCGCTGTTTAGCATCATAGACAGAAGCCGATTTGTAATTGGGTAAGCATGACTCAAAATAAAGAATGATGCATATTAGTTAACAGATCGAGTGAAGTGTTGGTTTGTAGATTTTTGTAGACCCTCAAAGACATGTTCGCCTTTTTTCTTTTTAGGATGAGTACCACTGGTAGATTCATTTAGTATACTAAGTTGCTGTCTTCCCTTATATGTCAGTGACACTACTGATTCATCATTAATAAGGAAGGCATAGAGTTTAAGCTGGTTTTCCCCAGCAGTTATGTTGTCAGAAGACAGTTGCAACCTTTGATTTGGCCATCCTTCTAACCAAAGTCATACACTTTAATTGGTAGACATGAGTTAGGTATATAATTTGTGGTCACAAAGCAGACTAGAACTAACTATCCCACATGCAATGAATTTGAATGTCGGACTGGTGGTCTCTACTCTTGCCAGCCAAGCTAGAATGTTACAGGAGCCACTGTTGAGAATGCTTTCATTACCACTACTTTTATATTTTCTTTAAAAATGTATGCTTTTATTCAGGTTCATATTTTTGTCATCGAAGAATTAAAAAGAAGCTTGAATTTATTTGTAATATTTTCCTTCAAATACGCCAAGCTTACTCAGTAAGTGAAATAAGAACTTCTTTTAGTTAGTTGGAAAATCTAGCTTTCCACTTATGAAATATAGTAAAAATTTTTATTGGACCTGACTTATTAATTAAAAATAATTTTCTTAAAATGATAATTTAGTAATATTCTAGGTGGATTCATAACTGCATGAGTTTTGTTTTAGAAGCAATATACAAATATATGTCATCATATCTCTTTGTGTTTATTCTTGAATGAAACAATGTGTGGTAGTGTTAAGAATTTGGAATGTAGAGTTAGGCGGCGTGGTTCTTAATCTAATCCTGTCATCTGCAGGCGTTCATACTCTCTCTGCTCATACCATGCTACACATGGCATAAATAAGAAACCAAGAACAGTATGTACAGCATTATAGCAGATTGTGTCCTAAATATCAGTAACATAAAAGGAGTCTTGGTTGATCTTTAGCTCCCCATGACTACAGCCATGAGCACGAACCCATCTAACCTACTCTTTGATTTGGATAGTAGATTTTCTCTAATGTTATATAATATTAGGCACAAGTGACATCAAAACAAGTCCTCCAACCATTGCTTCCCTCAGCTTTTTCTAGGGATAATACTGAGGGTAATAGTAATGAATGCAATAAGCAGGCCCAAATTCTGAGACAGAATATAGAGTTGAGCTTTGGTATGATCAATCTCTCTCCAGAGAGGACAAAACAGGGTCTCCAGGTGAGAGGGCTTGGATTGAGGACTCTGAAAATCTCAGACAAGGTGTAGAGCCAGACACTTCAAGGAGGCTGGGTGAATGAGATTTGGCAGATGAGAAACTGTGCCACAGCGAGAGGAAAATATGAAAGATACTTTCTTGTCTGTGAAGGGGATCATTTTGTGGAGAAGAATGATAAATCCAACTCTAGATCTCTTAAGGCCTAAGTGGCCTTATGATATTTTGAACAGGATGTTCTTTAGCTGTCTTCAAACATAGATTGCAATTTATGTCAGAGATTGTGGCTGGAGATACATCTTTAAGTGCAGGTATAATGTGGCATTACATGTTCTTATCCTTTTCCTTATTGCCACACTTCTAAAATTATCTGCTCTTTGGACAACAATGGAGATTGGAATTTTTGCCATTATTTTTAGTTTAACCTACTCAGTGTTTTAAAGTTAATGATATATCCCATAAACTTAGGTCTTCTACTCCTGCAGGGGCATATGCCTAGGGATGACTTCTCTGGTTTCTCTTCTGACTGTATAAATCTTTCACCTTTTTAGAGATGATTTAGGAGCATATATGTATCACTTTCACCCAGGTTGTGCTCTTTTGTCTACCCTTAAAACTTGCAAAACCTCATGCCAAAATTTACTGGTCCTGGAAATTTTATATGAATAAAATCTGAAGGAGAAAAACAAACTTAAAACAAAATATTTTTTCTTGTACATTGTACAAGCAATGAGACAAAGGAGTTATTTTTATGATTTTTCAGCAATAACTTATCCCAGTATCAGAACTACATTTAATCTCCTCTGGGAGTCTATATTTTGTATATAAATGATATGAATCATTTGTTTGTTCTTTCCAGCAAATCGTTGATGACTCTACTATGTTCTCTGTAGTTCTCTAGGGGAATAGCAGTAGAGGAATAGTGGAAAATAAATACATATGACCCCAATTTACATTCCAGGGGAGAAAACATTCAAAATATATGTAAACCAGTAGGTGAAAAGTGATTTTCAGATGGAGTTAAAAGAAGAATGTAAGGTGGAGAGTTGCAGTAAAGGGTTTCAGGTTGTTGGGTTTAAGAGTAGTTTTATTGTTTTCATCAACCATGATTCCATGTTCCATTTTTAAAAATGTGAAGTGAAATAAATCAGACACACAAGCTTAAATACCACATGTTTTCTCTTATATGAGAAACCCAAATTACAAATAAAGAGCTTAATAAAATATAGATAATGGGTGTTATGGCTTGTGTCTGGATGTCCTCCCAAAGCCTCATGAGGTCATGAAGGGTGGGCTTTTCAGAGGTATAAATAAATGCTCTATCATTCTTGGGCAGTTCTTCGCCACTTAGGAGAGAGGGGATCTCCACCTGACCCAGCTCTTGTCTCTTGTCTATTTTTTCCTCATTCCTGCTGCTGTTCCACCCCAGGGCCACATGAACTCTTGCCCCTTTGCTATGTGCCACCCTGACTTGGAGCTACCCAATTAAGGACTGAAACCTCTACAAACTGTCAGCTAAATAAACCTTTCCTCCTTTAACTTTGGGTGTCAGGTATTATGTCTCAGCAAATGGAAAAGTAACTAAGTCATAGGAAATAGGGAAGTAGTTCTTTTGCAAAAGGTGAAGTCATCAAGGATGGAGAGAGAGAGGAAAGGAAGGGGATGGAGAAAGAATTAAGATGTGTTACGTACAGGTAGCAACTCCCCACAAGGAATGTAATCATTATGTATTGCAAACATATACTAATAAAAATTAAAAACTGAAAGAAATTTAAACAGCTTCTGTGATGTAAAATTTTTGTGTGAGAATATCCCATTATCAGGATAGAAATATACATACTGTATTGTGTTAAAACATGTAAGAAATGTAATAAGTTCACATTTTTTTCACCACAATTAAAGGGACTCTTAACAAGACAATTATTTCCTTTTACATTGGGATGGAGCTGACATCTTCCATTGCGTTTTTAGGAATAAAGTGTTTTCATTAGAACACCCCATGTGCTAAAGCTCTTACTCCATTTGGAGCACAGAGATTTCACATGCTCATGACTATGACGAAGGTGAATGTTGAGGCATCTGTCTGGCCATCACATCTCCACCTGGGAAGGATGCTCCCGTGGATACACCAAGACCTGTTGCATCTTGGGGAAATCTAGTGTAGCTCAGATCCTACAAGCTGGATTTCTGGAGAGTTCTTCACTTGGATTATTAAGAACCTAAAATTGAAATTATTAAGGAAATAAAGTGGCTATTTCTTAACTTCTTATCTGATTCCCAAAATGAACTATAACTGAACACTGAAGGTTGAAGGAACAGTCAAACAAGAAATATGCTGTAAGTAATTGTTATGGTTTGTGTCTGTGTGTCCCCTCAAAGCCTCATGCGGTCATGGGGCTGGCTTTTAGAGTTTGATTGATTATGGGTGTGAGAGCTACACTCGCCCTGGGGTGGATAGTTTGCATATGTAAAGGAGAGGAAGAGGGTGCTTCTGGCCATTTCCTCCCTTTTGGTGCTTGTTGCTTTGCTGTGTTCTGCCACCCTGAGCTGTAGCTCTCTGTCATGAGGCACTCTGCCTTGTAATCTGCCATGTATGGACTGAAAACTGTACAAACTGTAAGCAAAATAAACCTTTCCTTCCTTAATTTTGGGCGTCAGGTATTTTGTCCCAGCAACGAGAGAAAAGAAACCAAGACAGTAATGTTTCCTAAATGTCATCTTCTAAATTAGACTTGTTTTGTATGTCTGTACAGGTATGTATGCATATGTAATCTAAAGTTAATCCTCATGTTTTATGATAATTGTGTTCTATAAACTTGCCATAAACACAAATTAGTGAATCTAGTGCTATCTAGATATATATAGATAGATAGCACTAGATTCACTAAGAGAAAGACAGGATAAAGTTCCCACAGGCCTCTGACTACAACATTTTAATCATCTGACCAATATGTAAACTTTTAGATACTTTTTTTCTGTAGTAGGACTTGAACTCAGGACCTTATGCTTGTCAGGAAGAGACTTGTGCTGCTGAGCTATATCCCCAGCCCTTAGGTATTTCTTTTAATTTATATTTTATTTTTATTAATTTATATTTTATTTTTATTAATTTATATTTATGATTTCTGAAAACTGAATCTATGATCAAAAACAGCAAAACTCCTGCTTGGGGAAAGTTTCGCGGCATAGCTCAACTTTCTATACTTAAGACGATATGGACTTCAACACTGCTTTCTGGTCTATTTTAAACAGCAAAAATCATTAACAAAACAAGTCCCCAAATGAAAGGACATTTTGTTTGAGAGCTGAAACAAGAAGAGAGAATATCACCTTGTTGAATCTCACCTGGAAACTTAGGTGTGGGAGACTTATACTTTTCCCACTCTGTCCACATGTATGAATGACTGCAAAACACCATGACTATTGATTTTGTAGCTGAATAAATCTTAGTGAGTAGGTAAAATTGCAAGTACAGAAACTGTGAATGGTGACAATTGAATACATTTACAAATGCACATAATGTGCACAAATATTATTTTTGCTATTGTACCCAATTTCCCATTTAGAGCTGATAAGATAACACTTTGCATCATTTTGAAGTGTAATAATGATTGTTGTAAACACATTCTGAAGGAAAAATGTATCCTTTCTTGGAAACAGATTTTTTTTTAGCCAAAGGGAAAATTATCAGAGTCCATCAAGAGTTAGTTTCCATCAACAAATGCACTAAGTATGCTTCTCATATCCTGTGTCACATGACTTGGGAGGGAAATCAGAAACATCTCCAAAGTACATTCTCCTGCAGTAAACATGGGCACATTGATTTTAGAATCTGAACTCACAGCTATTGAAATGTAACACAACTAAAGACAGCTCCTTTTTAGCTTGGGGATTATTTTCCCTTCTTAAATACAAAAGTGATTTCATTCTCTATAAATCAATACATGCTTCAGTTAGTAATTTTTTTGCTTTGTAGAAAGGAAATTACATCATAATAGTAGTCTTCAGATAAACAAGATCTCCTCATTCTCTAATGTCAGTGTTTAAGCCACAAATTGAATATCAAGATTTTAAACTGTTATTTTCACTTAATTTTAAAGTTATGGGAAAAAAATCCAGCATGATCCAAACACCAAAATAAGAATGAAGCTAGAAAACTATGTAGTGAACTTTTTTAAAAATCAGGAGAACACTTGAGAGTATTCTTAGGTAGAAAGAAGTTGGTGTGGGAAAAGACAAGCGAAAGAAGGGGAAACTATATAAGTATGTATACACAGGATAGCTAACATAGTTGTATTACTGTCTTCTATTGCTCTACAGAAAGGAACAGTTAATGATCACTTGTTTGATCAATCTTGTATGTCTCTATTTGTTTTCCTGAGAAACCACTATGAAGATATCAATAAGTAATACAACAGCCATGGTTAATTTCCTACAACTTTGTTTGTAACTCTGTTTTGTTTGTGTTGTTCTTATGCTATTTTGTATATGGATGTCTGTCTGTTAATATGTTTTCCTTCTTTTATTTAAAAAAATAAAAAAGAAATAAGTTGGTACACTTGTGTATGTTTTACTCAAAGATTTGCAAATTAAAATGAACAAAAGAGCATCATAGCAAAATGCTATTCCTGTTAATTGGAAATGAGTCATTTGGCAGGACTGTGCCAACAGCAGAGGCATAGCGTGCTGGAAAGACAGTTAGATTGGCTGTTAGAACCCTGGTTTGGGAGGTTGGGGATTTAGCTCAGTGGCACAGCACCTGCCCAGCAAGCCTGACGTTGTGGGTTTGATTCCTGGTACTGGAAAAAAAGAAAAAACAGAACCCTGGTTTGCACTCCCACTGTGCAACTCATCACTTGTGTATATCTAAGTTAAACACTGAACTCTCAGATTTGGGTATTTGGGTAGAATATTCTCAACAACAACAACAAAAAATTGTGAAGGTTATATAACATGATTTTTTTATTTTAAAGAGAAAAGAACAATAACAAAATAACAACCATAAAGACAAAAGCAAAAACCAGAAAAGTGATACAGGAATTCAAAACAAGATGATAGGAATTAACACTGGCTGTTATATTACATATTGTTCCCTTCAAGGAAACTCAAAGGGAAGGGAAGACAATGTGAATTTTAATGTCTATCTTACCTCTGAAGTTTTCCAAGCCTGCAGCAAAGTACCCCTATGGTAGACATTCATTGCTCAAAGTCAGAGCATTCCACAAGTGTTCCTGTGAACAAAAGGTGTGGCACAGTTACCATCAAACAAACCCTCACAACTACACAAACCATAACCACAAAACCAAAACATTTTTGAGAATGAAAGATAATCTTAAAAATACACAGGCTGAGTCCATGATACCAGCTAGGATTTGTGCTCACCAGGCTTCTCTCTCTTTGCTTCTGCTGTGGTCTCAGGCCCTCTCCATGGGATCTCTCCAGAGGGTTAACGGAGGTTACCTGTTGGCTAAAGGTGCTAAGAAATGAGACAGAAGCTGCTGGTTATGTGAGAACTGGTCCAGCGTGGAACTGGCCCAACCTTACTCTTTACACACGTTATTGGTCAAAGCAGCTACAGACAAGCCTAGCTTTAAAAGATGGGCAAACAGTCACCACCTCATAATGAGTAAATGTCTAACAAGTTGCTATCTTTATAAAGTGTCCACAGAAGTGATAGAGCTGGAGATAATGGCGCTAAGGTAGTCATCCCCTTCCATCTATTTAGTTTTAAATGGTACCCTATGGCCATTCCTCCTTCCAATGTCCTAAGAGAGGTAGAAAATAAATTAATGGTAACTCAGGCAGGCTCTGGTGCTCTAGGTGAGAGCACATGCACTAAGATATCCTAGCCTGACCTTCAGTTCCCTTCACCCTACTCCAAGCTCATTAAGGGTCCATATGTTGCTACACATCATGCGTGTGACTAAGATCAGAGTGGATTCTGATCTAGTTATGCATGTGGCGAGCCCCTGAGATAACCCGGCACCTGTCAATCACATCTAGAGATTCAGAGAGAGGCACCTGCGCTGAGGTGCATAGTCTTTAAATTCCAAAAGCCTGATTTATTGGGAGCTGCTGTATGTGATCTGTGTGCAGTGCTTTGCTTTCCTGTCCCTGGGCACCATTTTTCTGTTTTGCCATAGCTGTTGTTGACGTGGACTTGCTCAGAGCAGAATTTCCTGCCATCTTTGATAAATGCAGTTACTTCTCACTTGCCTTTTGAGTATGCTTTGTAGTTTTTTGCCTGTCATACACAAGAGCCTGGACCCTACCTGCCACCACACAATAACAAAAGTACTCCAAGATCATCCATGCTAAGTGCGTTTTGCACTTGTCCTTGCTTCCGGGAATTCTTCCTACGACCAGCTCCTTCGCATTTCTGCTCACTTATCACCTCCTTCTTACTGAAAGGCTTGTCTTACTGTCCCGATATAAATGAGCTCCCCTCACGATCACTATATATTTCATTGTCAGTTTTATTTTCTTGTGAACTTCACATGGACAGAATTTTATCTCTTATTATGTCTTTGGTTTTAGAGCCCAGAATGACACAGTAGCAGTTTTCTGCATGAATACATTAATTACAAATATATTTTATCCACTGGTACATGTTATAGTTAGGACTCAAACTGTTCCCCTAAAAGGCTCATTGGGTTGAAGACGTGGTTGATGATAGACTTTTAGGAAGGGATTGGGTCATGATGGCTCTAATTTTATCAAGTATATTAATCCACTATTGAGCTCAGGATTTTGTGGCATCCTTGAGAGGTGATGGAAACAGAGGTGGGGTGCAGGAAAGGGAGTGTGTCACAAGGACATGACTGTGAGTACCACGTTTTGTCCCTTGCTCCTTCCTCTTTTGCCTTTCCATCTTGCTCTGGTTCCAGGCTGCTTTGAGATGAACAGATTTTCTACCCTTCTGCCGTGATGTCTGCTTCATCACCAGCCTAAACCAGTGGAACCAGCTGATCATAGACTAAAGCATGAACCAGAACAAACTTTTTCTCCTTGAGGTTATTTATGTCAAATATTTTGACGCAGCAATGTAAAACTGACTAACACAATAAAGAAATAAATTAATAATTCTCACAGACAGTTTTTTTATTATTCTCTGTATGTAATTTTTTTCTACTATAAAGTATTTCTGTATATACCAAGTTTAATTTTCTCTCTAAATAAATTTCCTTTTAATTAAAGACAAAATGGATCAATCAAATAAGACAGTGGTGTTTTTACAATTATGTAATAGTACAATTATAATACATTACAATTTTGAGATGAATCCATTTGAATGACATTTTACCTAGGATTATTTCAGGGTGGAGGGGAAGAGAGGTCTTTAGAAAATTTATACAGAGTTCTACTCTCTTTCCAGAAGCAATGTTATATATTTAAAACTAACTCTAAATTAACTTTTAAAATAACCTATACGTAGTGTTTTTCAAATTTCTTCTTGCTTTATTAAAGAACACTATTGGTTTCAGTAAAGAAATTAAGTTAGTGCAATAAGTAGTTCTTACAAAATAGTATGAATTAAACAAAAGAGATTGAAAAAATGGCTTTTATGTTTTTACAATATTAACAAGCATTTGATGTCTTCTGAGAATATAAATTTAGATTTTATAGGACCAAAAATACTTGGAAAATGGTTTAAATTGCTTATTCCAACATGCATCCAATTTCACCTTTCCTTTAGTACATCCAACATATTCAAGATTTTCTAAACAACAAAGTAATAATTTTGAGAGTAAGTTTATAAATAGAAATATTTTTAAGCTTAAGATCAAAGACTGGTAAGCAGAAAGATAAATCATTTCTTACTTTGTAATATAGCCAAAATCATGGAGAAACACTAATCTTTTTTAAGTTTGTTAAAAGAATGACTTCAGGTTTGTTTTTCTTTTGTGGGTCCTGTAGCGGCTTTTGCTGGATTTTATTCAACATTTACATCATTTTAAATTCTCAGTGCTCTTCCTTGTGGTTGAGGATCTGATTTACCCATAGTTAGATATACTGCATCTACTGAATAATTAGAAAATTATCATGCCTTTATGTTTGTGTTGTTTTCCTTTACAAGAGTATGTTAGGTTATTCAGGTCAGATATTGGATCAGTTGGAAAAATCATGGGCATATAAACATCAATATTTTGGGAGCTTGAAGAAATGAAATTTTGTAAATTTTTTTCTGAATTGTTTTTACTTTGACAGTGATCTTATTCTCCTCTCTTTCTGTTTGTGTCCCCCCATTTTAACTTCCTCTGTATCTTGTCATTTCTGAGTAATTATCTTACTATGTAAGATTAGATTTAACCTTAAGTCCTCCTTTTTGGTGAGTCTGTGAGACAGATTTGTAGTATGACATAAAACATTCCAAAAGAGAGATGAGCTCATTAATGTCATTCAAGTATATATGAGACATATAGTCAGGCAAGAGATTCTTTTGGCTTAACAAGAAAAACAACCTGGCACTTGGTTATAAGAAAAGTAAAATTTTCAGGATAACATCCCCATAAATGCTATACTAGTTGGCTGAAGAAAATATAGCATGTGTTAAAACATTTCTCCTTTCAATCTTGGTTGGCAAAATGTTTTTACAATTAGAAAAAAAGCAAATGGACTCCATTCTCCTCCATTAGTTTGGTAATGCTTTACATAATTTTTGAAAGTAAAAATGATCATTTTTAGTGAAATTATATCTCTGAATGACTACAGTGGTGCAATACTCTTATTTCCTAGGGAAGGTGAAAGAGAAATAATGTTTTAGAGGACATACTATGGGCATCCCTGAGATAGTTAATCTTTAAAACCTCAGTAATATTTTTACATCTTTGTTATTATTAAATCTTATTTCACATAAAGAGATGTCCAACAATTTGTCTAAACTGTAGAAATAGAAAATACCAAGAAAAGATGTAAGCATTAGTCTCTTGGTTCCAAAGTAAGGTATTTACCTCCCAAACCAGTTACTTCTTATTTATTTTAGAAACAAACACATTCTTTTATTGTTCTTATACATGATGATGTATGCAATTTTATATTGATACAGGCTATGTAAAAATTCAAATGAATAGCATTAAAATGAGCAACATTTTAATGCAGATATAGCAATATTCATGAAAGTTATTTTTATAATGTTCAGAAATTAAGGAAAAATATATAATGATATTGAAAAAGCTCTGTGAAAGTGAGACTAAATTCTAGGGGAATAGTTATCAATTTATACATTATAGCATTCTATAAACAAATTATTTTTTAAAAACTATATTGAAATATCTTAATGCAGAAAGCTAACATATCTCATGCCTAAATTTCACATGCTAATTCATTAATTTAGGCAAGATGACTTTTTTTTTTTTTTTTTTAGAACCAGGAATCAAACTCAGGACCTCAGTCTTGCCAGGAGAGCACTTATGCCACTGAACTATATCCCTGGCTCTTTGTTTGTTTGTTTGTTTGTTTTGTTTGTTTGTTTCTTTCCAGTACCAGGAATCGAACTCACGACCTTGTGCTTGCCAGGCAGATGCTGTGCCGCTGAGCTAAATCCCCAGCCCCTAGGCAAGATGACTTCAGCAAAATGTAGAATTGTGCAGTGAGTACTGAGACTAGCTTCCTCTCATTAAAAATTCCTCTAGGTAAAGTTGATTTCTTCTAACTAGTGGATCAGCCAGGGCTTGGACAGACTTTTCCATCCTTGAGTTAATTGATATGATGTAATTGATTTCTCAGCCAGAAGCCAAGATTATTTCCAAGACAGAACAAAGAGTCATGGTCTCTTTCAAACTAATTTAAATCAGAGTTACAACTTTCTCAGCGGACTAGGGAGTAAGGGCTTTGGATTTCAGTGCTAGCTTTGTAACTATCTTCACATGTGTTTCTAAAACACATCTTTCCTCTATCTCAGCATCTTCACTTCTAAACTGAGCATTTTTCTTTAAGAATCATCTTTCTGATCTTTAAAACTGTTGAATCTAAAATTGCCAAAGGAGCCCTGTGGGACAAGTGCTTGGGATAGAGCAGGGACAAGAGAAGTAGGAGACAGAGAAAAAAGGGGACAAGAGACAAAAGGGAGGTCAAGGGTATGTTTAAAAGGGGATTTCTCTATAGAAGTGGGGATTCTGCTATCAAAACAAGGACTTACATGTTTCACGAAAGTGTTACCTTTCTATGAAATTGGAACATTTGCTATTTTAGCAGTTACCATCACAATACAAAATAATTGGATGAGATGGCTTAAAATTCATGAAAAATACTGGAAGCAGAAGGCAGGAAACACAGAAGTCAGTTTTAGAAATAATACAGTGAAATAATCAAAGCCTGCTGCTTTTCAGCTTAACTTCACACACAAGACTTGCAGAATATATTTTCTGGCCTCCTGAGGAGGAGCTACCTAAGTCCAGTTTCAACAGGAAAAGTGCAACCTGGGCCTTCAAGGGCCCTCGCTAAGCACAAAGGCATGAAGTGTTTGAGGCATTAGAACCAGAAACTACTTGAATCTAGTTTTCAGGTGTACAAGAGGCCAATGTAATATGAGGATTACAAGAAATGGAAAAACTGAGATGTGCTGCAGGCTTTTAGATGGACGTTAAGCATGTGATGGATGAATGGAGGAGGGCAGCCAAAGAGCTGTTAAATGTGGGCTGGAGCCACAGCCAGAATCTGGGCCGCCAACAAGTGAAAACATCAGCACATTCTGAGAAGATTAAACAAATCTCAAAGAAAGGATAATGCTGGTGATGAGGTTTCACTGATACCCGGTGATAAACTCCATTGCATCAGTTCTGAATGTCTAAAGGGTAAGAAGGAGAATATCTAAAATTCTGCTGTTATTATGTTCATTTGTAACATTGTAATTTTGTAATTAATATAGACTGGGTATTTCTATACTAAAACTCATTTGTGCTGCTTTTTCTTGTCTATTAAATTGAAATGAACTCCTTCATATGCAAAGAGAAGGAGCGTGACCTGGCTGGCGGGCTCTGACCTGCCTTTCCTGTAATCTGTGGTCCATCAGTCTTCCATTTTTCTTCATCTTCTAGTGTTCAGTGAAAGGCCCAGCTTTGCCCACTTGGATGCCATCCTTGCTTATAGCTTTTCTTTTATTTTCCACTTCTTCCCTTATTTATTTCTGTCTAAACACTACTCAAGAGCTCTTGCAGGAAACTCTTCCTTGATTCTTCCAAAAGAAATTATCTTAACCTTCTCTGACTGCAAGCTTTTGGTTCTGATGATAGCAGCTTAGAAATGATCCCAGCATATTTTCTCCTGACAGACTTGTCCAGCTGTTAGTTTCTCCAAATGTGCTGCGTTTTGCTTAAAGGGTGAATTGTCTCATTCATCTCTCCATCTTCAAATGCTTAACAAGCATTTCTCTGTAACTGTTACTTCAATTGATGTGGAAGACTCTTGGTTTAGTAGTTGACAATTTAAATGAGAAGAACAAGAAGCTATGGTCATTATTATGGCTTTGACTTGTCATGCTATAATCTCGGCATGTGGTGAATATTAAGCATGCATAGTGATAGCAATATTTCCAAAACCTTACAAGGCAGAACAGGAATATGTATGTACACATTATTTTAAAACTTAGATTTTTCCTTGACATTACCTTCAATAAAAATGGTTATAAGATTGATAGGTTGTTATTCTTGCGTCCATTTCTGCCCCAACTGAATATTGATTAGCTATTAATCTTCTCAAAATTCAGTTTCCTCGGTATTGAATAAAGGTATTGATTTCCAATAGCTGATTTCCAAGGTATAGCTCAGCTTGATAGCTCCATGGTTCTATTACGTTCCATACTAACAGAAATAGTAATTTTAAAAAGCCTCAAATTTATCTTTCTTTATAGCTGAGTAATAGTCCATCCTATAAAAATGCCACAATGTTTTTGTCCATTCCACAGTGGATGGACATTTGGGTTGCTTCTATGATTTAGCTATGATGACTTACGCTGCTATAAACATGGGTGCACAAATATCACTGTAATATGATGTTTTCAGATCTTCTGGGAAAATACCCAGAAGGGGAATAGCTGGGTTGAATGGGGCCTCTAGACCTAGTTTGCTGAGGAATCTCCAGATTGATTTCCACAGTGGTTTCACCAGTCTGCGTTCCCACCAGCAGTGGAGAAGAGTTTCTATTTCTCCACAGCCTCTCCAGCATTTGAGGCTTTTCTAGGTAAATTGTCATAACTAGAGACCATACTCATAAGTGAAATAAATCAGAAGTGCATGTGTAAGCAAGGTATTGTCTCACTAGTGTAAGAACCTGAAAGAGTGGATAAAATCTGGGAGGTACGATAGACATTGTGAAACGAAAGGAAATTGCTCAAAAGTAAAGAGCAACTGGGATGAGGGAACAGAGAAAAGACAGAAGGGGAAATGATATATGTATGAATACACAGGACAGCTAAAGTTTCTCCCTGGCACTACTGACTTCTATCACTTTACTGAAAGGAACAGTTAATGATTACCTATTTGATCCATCTTGCATGTCTCTATTTGTTTTCCTGAGTAACCACTTTGAAGATATCAATATGTAATACAACAACCATTGTTAATTTCCTGTCACCTGGTCTGTAATCAGGAAATTAACAATGGTTGTTGTGTCTGTAATTCAGTATTGCTTGTGTTGTTCTTGTGCTATTTTGCCATGGATGTCTGTTCGTTGGTATGTTTTCGTTCCTTTATTTTTAAAATAAAAAAAATAGTAATGGAAGACTTATAGTCATCATTTTGGTTTCCGCATCAAATGTGCATTCTGTTCAGTAGGCATCAGTGCTGGCAGCGGTTTGGTGAGGAAGAGTCATGGCTTGGACTTCTTGAGGGTGACAGCCAGGACCCACCTAATAGTCATTTTGAAAAAAAAAAAAAAAGAACTGTGCCTTGTCCCTGAAAGAGACGCCAAGAGTGACCATGCTGGCACTGAGGGAAGCCTAATTGTTTCATGGCTTTGACGGCACCGGCTGTTGTAACAAAACACCATGGAAAAAGTAGCTTAGACCTTTATTCCTCACGGTTCTAAAGACTACAAGTCCAAGATCAAGGTACCTGGTGGATTTAGTCCTTGGTGAGGGCAGTCTTCTTGATTTGGCTGCTTTTTTGCATATCCTCACTGCCAGGAAGGAAAGGGACCTTACATAAACCTAATAACCCCCCAAAGCCACCACTCCAAAACACCATTATATTGAGGGCTAGGTCTTCAACGTATGAATTGTGGGGAACACAAACATTCCATAGCTACTTCCTTTGGGTGATGTAATAATCCAAGGCTGTAATTAAGACAAATAGAAGCCAGACTACTGAAGATATTTCCCAGGAAGCCAAAAGTCTACACAGGAGTGATCACGCCCCAGAAGCAGCTGACTCCCATGGGGCTGCATCAGGGTCAGCCGATAGGAACTGACTGCTAGAACTGACTGTAGGAACTGACTGCTAGAAGACAGAGAACAGCAAGTCCACAACCTGGGTAGAAATGTGGAGGTAAACTGTAGCTCTGAGACTCCTCAGTCTCCTTTCCCATTCCAGCCAGAAAGAGATGAGGAGAAGTTCAACTCTCAGTGAGCAAAAAGAAAAATCAAACTCATGTCTGTTCAAGTTTTACACCAACTTAGTGGGTTTTTCTCTGGTCCAATTCATCTTTTTGGTAGAAATTAGAGATAATTAATAGTAAGACATCCTAGAGTTAATTTTAATGGTACTTCCAGCTTTACTTTCCTGGGTCTTCAAATGCAAATATAATTTAATCAAATGGAATGACTGGGCTTCAGCCAGCATAATTGAACTCATTAAAGCTATGAAAATTTGCCTTTAGAGGTGGTCAGAATAATGAAGGAGTAAATAAAAAATCAGGCTGTATTTTATATACACTTCATTTTGATAGTTAATAATATTTTACTTCCATATTCAACAATGTGCTTCATTTAGAACATGCATTTTAAAATCTGTTATAAAAAAGAATTCTGATTTACTTGTGTGTTTTTGGAACATGAGAGACTTCACTTAGAAGAAAAAAGCCTGGATATTGTGCCTTTCCTGTGGTATATATACTTCTAAAACCCAAGAAATAAACAGATTTTTAGGAGATTAAAGACTGCAGAAGTCAGCTTTCCCCATAACAATACACTGTTATTGTATTGTTATTTTTGGTCCTATATTTAAGTTAATTTATGATTTTCATTTCTTAAGGACTTTGGATGTGCTGCTTGGTTATCCAGAAGTTGGATATCCATTTTTCTTTCTATAGAGTATGTAAAGTGTTATTTAAAGCCTAAATTTTGCTTTTAAATATTACCCAGTGGTTTTTGCTCTATACTGGTCAAATTTCAACCCAACTCCTTGGACTTCTAGGCCTGGAAACCTTTCAGTAAGCTTTATTTCTGTTCCTTTCTCCTGAAATAGTTGTCTCTGCAGACAGAGGTTTGGCATCTGCCTCCATTCCTCCCATATTATATATTACTTATGGAACTTTGGAAACCTGAAATGTCTCATAGATGAAAAGCGTGGCACAGATGAGAAGCCCTAGATGTCTACATTTGGATGTTTAAGATTTCTCTATTTATGAAGTTAAAATTCAGAAAAGAAGATGCAAAATCAGATATTTTAAAAGGGGTTGAACCTAACGCATTTAAATGTTTGTTCAACTTAAAATCAGTATTGAAACCTGTTCTGTAGTGCATTTCAATATGTTTGTGAATGATCGGCTTTATTTTCTGATCTTTTTCAAGCTATTCTAGAAATAGTACAGTCTCACATTTTGTTACATTAGGTCAAAAGTTATTGATTAGTGCTAGTTAGGGGCACCCTTTTGAATGTAAAGCTCCTAGAGTTCAGATCTTCTGGTTGAATAGACACATCAATTATACTATTCTGTATTCAGCTTAGTACACAGACCTGTAGATGGGGCCTGAAAAAATCAATCCTGTTTCTGAAATATTACAATTATTTCAAAATTGTTTCAATTTTTAAAGACACAATCCAGTTGCCATTGCATTAACTTTTGCTACTTGCATTTTATTTATCTTCAGAATCCTTTCCATGAGAAAATCATGTAAAATTACTATGAGTCCTATTTTAAGGGAAAGAAAAAAATGTACATATAAGTAATTCTATGTTTTTCTTCTTTTCCAGGAAAATCATTATGCAGGGTATTTGTAAAATTAAAATCTACTTCTCTGGCTGATTTATGTTTACTATTATTTTGATTATTACTGTAAGAATTAGGATGGCTATCAATGTGACTAAAGAAAATGTTTTTAACTTTAACTTTATGAATATGTATATTAATTAATGTTTATTACATAATATATTCTATGGTGTAATTTTAAACCTCCCTTATTTTTATTTTAGGTCTTTAGTTCTATTATCTTATTTTTCCTCTGTATTTCAATTATATAAATTTGAATTTGTATACACTATTTTATTTTAAAGTTTTTGTTTCAAATAGGGTGTCAAATGCAAAAGAGTGCAGGAGATCTGTCCATACACTAGAGACCCAAAGAATCCAGATGAAGACCTAGAGTCCATGGCAACATCCTCCATGAGTCCAGCTGGAGACCTAGAGATCATGACAATGTATCATGCATGTCTACATCAAGGATCTGCACTAGGAAGGCCCAAAGGTCAGTGGTGGAAGCTAGAAAGTCTGCGCCGGTGGGATGGAGGATCTGTGATAGCAGGCTGAGGGATCTGCATTGGAGTTAGGAAGCAATGCTCAAAATAAGGGCCAGGGCTCCCTGAAAAGAACTGCAGTCATTCCTAGCAACAGCAATCACTTAAGCTCCTCCTTGATAAGTTCATGTCAGGAAAACCAGCACAACGTAGTTCTCCAAGAGAATCAACAGCACTCTATCTTCCCCTCCAGTTCTCCTTTTATGTTGTGGGTAATAATTCTCCGGTGGGCCTTCCACACCCAGCACCACACTGATTCATTTCAGCTGGGTATTGCAATTTGACCACTAGTTAATCCACCAAACAGTGTTATCACATTTATTTATGTATTGGATTTTTTTTTAAATTTTTTTTTCAGTTACCTCTACATCTTTTTCCTATCCTTACATTTGCTTGTTTTTTTGCCTTATTATCTAACTCATTGCATTTATCTTAGTGCAAAAACATTTATAGCTATGAATTTGAGAAAAACTTTGATCATATATTTATTTTGTCAAGTTTTCAAAATATATGTACTTTACATTTTATGAATAATTTACAATTACACCATTATTTCTAATTTCCTTCAAAAAGTCTTTGAATAAAATTTACTTGTCTTGAAAACTTAATTTCTAATTGTTGATCCCTTATATTCCAATTTATTTTTTTACTTATTTTTTCTATACATTGTTATATTGTTTCCAGCAATATTTCTTATATTTATAAATCTTTTTGTTCAGTTTCAGTGCTACATTTTCCATAAATACTGCTTGCTATTGTAGACAAATTTGTAGATTTATAGAAAGCAATATATTAAGAAATCAAATTAGCTCATTGTTCCTGAATCCTACTTTCTT
>NW_004955488.1:8794876-8806547 GCF_000276665.1 Chinchilla lanigera | reverse complement strand
TACTTGTAAGTGAAATAAATCAGACTCTCATGTGTAAGTGTCATACTGTCTCCCTAGTGCAAGAAGCTGAAAGAATAAATAAGATCCAAAATGTACAATAGATATTGGGAAATGGGAAGAAACAGTTGTAAAGGAAAGAGAAACTTCAATGTGGGAAATGAGAAAAGAAGGAAGGGAAAAGGAAATATATATATATCATATATCATAAATACATATATCATGTGTATTATATGTGTCACGTATATGGTAGTTAAGATAGTTATACTACAAATTTCTAATAGTTCACTGAAAAGAAACATTTGTGGTTATACTGTTTGATCAATTTTTCATGCCTATATCTTGTAATCTGAGCAAATACTTTGAAGATAACAATACACAATGTATTAACTATTTTTACTCTCCTATTGTCTTGTCCTGGAATTTTGTATCATTGTTATCTTTAAAATAAAAATAAATAAATAAATAAATCAACTGAATAATGATTTTCCTGTATTTGCTTGGTTTTCTCTCTTTCCCTTATGCTTTCTTTCTTAGTCTTTATTTTTCCTTTTCCTTCTCTGTTTTATCTCCCATTCCTTCTGTATTTTATTTTACTGCCTTTCTTAGTCTGAGACATCATAGATTACTGATTTCATAACATCTGTTTGTAGAATTCATCAATAGTAAAGGAGAGATTCTAAAGGTATGATGGAGAGGGAGGTTGAGAAAAGACTGAATTATTTATTTCAGTAATGCCTGATATATAAAGGAATTTACTTGTGCATGATTATCTAGTTCTAAATCTTTTCAATGGTTGCTTGTGATATATTTTTTATTGAACTCAAAGGACATTTACTTTTAAACGCTAGGAAATATGCAGGATAAAGAAAAAGACAAGTATATTTCTATGCAAATTGTAGTATTCCTAAAGGTGAGATCTATAGAAATCCTAGATATATATTTCTTTCTTTTCCTTTCTTTCTTTCTTTCTCTTTTTCTTTCTTTCTTTCTCTCTCTCTCTCTCTCTCTTTCTTTCTTTCTTTCTTTCTTTCTTTCCTTCTTTCTTTCTTTCTTCCTTTCTTTCTTTCTTTCTTATATTTGATGGAAAACAGCAAAACAAATTTCATAACAATATGAGAATAACAGTTAATACATTGCATATGCAATAGTTAATATTTAATATGCAGTAAGAATAGCTAATACATGGCATTAATATATTGTATAGTTAATCCATTGTTATCTTTAAAGTAGTTACTCAGAGTACAAGATATGGGCATAAAAAATTCCCTAAATAATATTAACACAAATTTTTTTTTTTTTTGGTTTTTCTCTGGTACCGGGAACCGAACTCATGACCTTGAACTTGCCAGGTGAGTGCTTTTTGCCGCTGAGCTAAATCCCCAGACCCCCAAACTTTTCTTTTTAATAAACTAAGGGAAACTAGTAGTATAACTACCTTGTATTTTTTCCTTTTCCCTTCCTTTTATCCTTTCCTCCATCCCATTTTCTCTTCCCTTTAGAACAGTTTCTTCCCATTTCCCAATATCTATTGTACATTTTGGATCTTATTTACTTTTTCAGCTTCACACAACAGGGAGACAATATGATGTTTACCCATGCAACTCTGATTTATTTCACTTATGAGTATGGTCTCAGGTTTCATCCATTCACCTATGCAAGTCTCAAGTTTATCCTTCTTTGTGGCTAAGTAATACTCCATTGACTAAAAAGACCACATCATTTTTATCTGTTCCTCTGTTGATGGGCATTTGGGTTGTTTCCAAGATTTAGCTGTTATAAATTGTGTTGCTAAAAAAATGGGTGCACTGTGGTATGATGTTTTAATTCTTCTGGGAAGATACCCATAAGTGGAAGAACTGGGTCAAATGGGACCTATAATCCTAGTTTTTTCAGGAATCTCTGTACTTCTTTCCATAGTGGTTGTACCAGTCTACATTCCCACCTGCTGAAACTGTCTATTTAATAAGTAAAGCAATGAAAAAGTTAATATATTTGAAAATTGCTTATTTTTTGGTACTGATTCTATCAATCCCTGTCGTGTGTTTTCTGAAGGCAAAATGATTAGAGGAGATATGCAGGTTAACTTAATAAAACAAAAAGAACAATGAATTTCATTCTTTTACAAAATTGACTGTTGCATTGTCTCTGGGTTGGTTCTGGTATACAGAGCGCAGGCAGTGCCAGTGGGAAGAGTGTATGCCCCTGCCTTGTGCCTCCTCCATTGTCCCCAGGATGCCAATGCCAGTGGAAGAGTGTAAAGCTCATGCCCTGTGCCTCTTCCATTTTCCTCGGGACAGTGGTTCCAGTAGGAAGAGTGAAAGTAGTGTCAGCAGGAATAGTCAGGGCAGAATTAGTGAGAGGTGTGTAAATCCATACCCAGCACTTCCTCCATAGCCCTGAGATGACAGTGCCATCAAGAGAAGTGTAAATTCATGCTCCTTCCTTCCTTCCTCCATTGCCCCTGGATTGCGGTGCCAGGAAGAGGAGACATCCAGAGGAACAGACACTCAACACCAGTGATTGAGGCTCTCTAACATTGGAAAGCTAAAAGCGTCAACATGGAAAACAAAATAAAATGGAAAATAGAAAATGACATGATGAAGAAGCAAGATACAGTCCCAAACACCCAGGCTACCCAGGACAAATCCAGAGCACAAAGAGATAGAGGAAATCGGAAGCCAACAAATGGAACTCTCTGAAATGATCGCAGCAGAAGTGAAAAAACAAATGGAAGATGCCACAGAAAAAATAATCTCTAAGGTGTAAAAAAGAAATCACTATCAAAATAAAAGACATTGAAGCAGACACAGATAAACACATAGAGGAGCTTAGGAAAATCATGGAAATGATGAGCAAAAAACATAGACAAGAAATGGAATTAATGAAGCAGATCCAAACAAGCATGCAGGAGATTAGAAACTCCACTGAAAGTATATGCAGCAGGTTGAATGAAGGGGAGGATAGAATATCAGATCTAGAAGGCATGAATGCAACTAGTGACCAGGAAAAGAAAGACATTTTAAAAATCACAGGGGACCATGAAAAATCAATCCAACAGCAACAGGGTGAAGCAAAGAAGAACAACATAAGACTGATTTGAATCAGTGAGAAAGCTGGAGAGAGTGCAAAAGCCATTAAAAACCTCTTTGCAGCAATAATGGCAGAAAACTTCCCAAACATGGATAAAAAATGTGATACAAATAAATGAAGCATGCAGAACATCAAATAGCTATGACCAAAATAAATCCACACCAGGGCATGTAATAATCAAGATTCCAGAAGTTCAGCGTAAGAACAAAATAATGAAAGCAGCCATAGAATGTAAACATATCACCTATGAAGGAAAGCCCATCAGAATCACAGCAGATTTCTCAACACAAACCCTTAAGTCAAGGAGAGCTTGGAGTAAAGTATTTCAAGCCCTAAAGGAAAACAATCTTCAGATTGATATCTCCAGCAAAACTACCTTTCAACTTGATGAAGAAGTAAGATATTTCTATGACTAGAAGCAACTGAAGAAGTTTATGACCACAAAACTAGCTCTACAGAATACTCTGAAAGACATATTAGAAAGAGATAAGGAAGACCACAAGCACATGAACACTAAGAGAAAAAAGCCACCAGGCAGGGCAAGCAATTAAACAGAGGAGAAAGGAAGGGGACAGAAAACAGGAAAACAACCTGAAAAAGAAAAGCCAATTCAGTTTAGAGGTCCCATTCAAACCAGCTAGTCTCCTTCTGGGTATCTTCCCAGAATTATTAAAAACACCATACCACAGTGATACATGTGCACACATGTTTATCGCAGCACAATTTGTAATAGCTAAATCTTGGAATGAACGCAGATGCCCATCAACCAAAAATGGATGAAAAAGATGTTTTTTTTAATATAATGGAGTACTACTCAGCCGTAAAGAAGGATAAAGTTGAGACTTTTATAAGTAAATGAATGCAACTTGAGACCATATTCATAAGTGAAATAAATCAGATCTGTGTGTGAACATAGTATTGTCTCAATAGTGTGAGAAAATAAACAAGTAAATAAGATCCAAAATGCACAATAGGTGTTGTGAATTGGGAAGAAACTGATCAAAAGGAAAGACAAACTATGATGGGGTAAAGGGGAAAGGAAGCAAAGAAAAAAGGGAAAAAGTATATGTACAGTATACATAAGATAGTTGAAATGGTTATACAGCTAGCTTCTCTTAGTTCATTAAGAAGAAAGATTTGCACTAATGTTGTATAGACAAGATATCATGCCTATGTCTTTTACTCTGAATAACTACTCGGAAGACAACAGTATGCAATGTATCAACTATTGTAACTGTCCTACTATCCTGTTTTGACACTCGGTTTCATTGTTATGTTTATCTTTTTCCCTCTTTCTCTAAAATAAAAAGAGACAAACAAAATTGGCTTTTGATTACACAGATATATACTGTATCTGTTTCAATCTTATTTTCATTCTCCATCACTAAAGACTTAAAAGATTTAGAATTATCAAACACTTCTTCATTGTCTCTTTGGCTATATATCTTTTTTCTTGCCATTTAAATATAGATAAAGTAGGAAGGGGGTAAAGAAAGAATTGAGATGTATAATGTACGTTTATGAACTCTTCATGAGGAACAGATACTGCAGACACGTACCAGTTTTGTACTGCAAACACATACTAATAAAAAATAAAAATTGAAAAGAAACAAAATAAAAAATAAAGTTTGAAAAGCAATACGAAAATGCAAAAATAGCAGGTAAGTTTTATATACAAATGTAGCAAGTTATAGACTAGCACCACATTCAACCATTGGTCACCTTTGTGGGAGATAAGAAGGTGAATTAATGGCAGGCTCCAATTGTATTGTTCATTGCGATGCTGTAAAAATCGGTCAACAAATTCTCTGATGCTCCTTCAAAAAGTGGAGCCTAATCCCCCCGACCCTGCCCTTAGGGATTGCACTTAGTGACTTGTTTCTAGCGCAGAGAAGAATGTAGAAGTCTGTGACTATTGAGTCCAGCCACGAAGGAATTGTGTCTTCCTCTTGTTTCTCCCTTGGATTACTCAGTCTAGGGAAGGCCAGCGGCCATGTTGAAAGGACTCTGAAGCAGCTCTGAGGACAGCTCTTTGTGGCAAAGAACTGCATCCCCACCACTAGCTTAGTGAAACAGACCTTTGAAGTGGATACTTCATGCCTTCAGAGGATCGCAATTACAGCCCACCTCTTGACATTGGGCTAGAACCACCCAGCCAAAGTGCCTCCAAATTCATGACTGACACACTCTGTGTGAGATTATGTGTTTCCTACTCCATACTACGGAGTTTTAAAGCAATTTGTTATGCAGAAATAGGTAACCAATACACTAATATTCTCTATCTTTAGCAGTGTGCAAGTACATAGCTATTCATTAAATTATTCTTTTTCACTTTTTGTGTGATGTTATGGACTGGCAGTTTGTGTCCCTTCGAAATTCTTATACTGAAATCCTAACTCCCAAAGTTATGGTATTAGAAAGTGGAACCTTTAGAGATGATTAGGTCACGAAGGTGGAGACTCATAAATGGGATTTGTGACCTTAAAACAGAGGCCGTGGAGAACACCCCTGGCCTTTTGGCTGTGTAAAGACGCAATGAATAGATGAATACCTGTGAACCAGGAAGCAAGCCTTCATCAGACTCTGAATCTGGGGCACCACGACCTTGGTCTTACGGGCTTCAGAAATGTGAGAAATAAATTTCTTTAGTCCATAAATAAGACACAAATGAACAACAATGTGTTTTCAGTAATAATAATTTAAAAAAATAACTATTTATTTCTTATTCAAGTTATGTACCATAATTTTTTATGCTTAGGGAAATAATCAGATAATCTTGGAATGAAAATAGATTAATCAGATATGCTAAAATATGATGAATATGCATTTTACAATGTAACAAATATTGTATGTTTCTGCTGCAAGACTTTTAAGAACCTGATTGTATTGAGTGGGTGACAACTTTAGAGACATTCATTTTTAGGTATAAGGATTTTTTCAACTCTAGTGGTAGTTAATAAGTATTTATAAGTTTAGCTAAATAATTAAGTTCCTGTCATGAAATATATCATCACATAATGTATACTATTGCTTTTACTTTTCTCACAAAATAAACTCTTCATGTAAATGCCTGGTTGATGTTGTACAAAATGTTTCAGTTGCTAATCAAAATGAAACTCCAGGTCAAACTGTGCGCTCTGCTGAGCCCTCCATTCCCTTCCACAGTGGGGAGCTCGATTTAGTGCAATTGTTGAATCTTCCTAATTTGGTGGTGGAAATCACTGACATAAAAATATTTTAAACATTGAAATATTTGGGATTCATGCTAATGATAATAATACTCAATAGAATTATTTTTAGTTCCTAATTCATTCTACAAAATGAGAAGCAGGAAAACCTTTTCACCACTTCTCAGCATCTTTTTCCTTCTTTTTTTCTTTTAAAAATTAGAAAAAGTAACATAACAACAATGAAGACAAAATTGAAAACACAAAAACAACAAAAATGATACATGACTTCAAAACAAAATGATAGGAGTTAACAGTGGTTGCTGCATTACATACTGTTATCTTCAACGAAGTTGCTCAATCCACCAGACATAAGAATGTAAGATTGATCAAACGACAGATACTCACCCTTCTGCCTCCTAACACCAGATTTGACACACACTCAAGGAATAATGTCTTTACTTAATAAGCCTTGTTGTTTTTTGTTTTTGCTTTTGGCACTGCTAGAAATTGTATCCTGGGTCTCAACACTGAGCTACATCTCCAACTTTTTATTATATTTTATTTTGAGACACAATCTCATTAAACTGCTAAATTGCCCAGGCTGGGCTCAAAATTTTGATCCTCCAGCCTCAGCCTCCAAGAGTGCTGGGATTACTGGTGTAAGCCACCATCCCTGCCTGATAAGATTTTTATAAGCTTTAATTTTCACATTATGTATAATTATTAAAATATTTTGAGTAGTATATTATCTTGAACATTATCTCAGAATAAAAGCTTTGTGAAGGTACATATAAGTGAGCTCCAAGTTCACAACTCTCTTGCTTGTGCCTGGTGCTGTTCTAGCCATTAGAAAGAGTTTAATAAATATTTATAGGACTGAAAAATGAAAGAGAACTAGATTTTTATGATGACACATAAAAATTAGTATTTTGAATAGAAACATAAAAAGAATTGAGAAAGAAAAGAACATATCCAAATAGGGGCAGTAATTTATAACTTTGAAGTTTTGGTTCTTTCAGTGACACCATTGCTATCTTTTTTCCTTCATATTTCAATGCTTTTGACTTTGATTAGTATTTGATAGCACTTTATATTTTGTGCATACTCTATAAATATACTTTCTACTCACCTGATCCTTTTGTATTTTGTGCAAGAAAGCAATCTCACAGGGAAGAATATAAATTAGAATGCAGTCTTTACAGATTCCCCTCTCTTCAAACCAAATACAAAAGTGTTCCACAGGGTAAGTCAGAGGTGAGCATTCCCTCTAGAAGGATAAGAGTGCATAAGTTGGAGCAGGGAGTTTCAGCCTGAGAGACTTCATTAAAAGAAGTAAGAGTACAGGGGTACATCTGCTTCCTTTCCAGACAAGGGTTTGGGTGCTGAGGATTTAGCTCAGCGGCAAAGCGCCTGCCTGGCAAGCTCAAGGTCATGAGTTCGGTTCCCTGTACCGGAGGAAAAAAAAAACCAAAAAACCAAAACAAAACAACCCCCCCAAAAAAAACAACCAAAAAAACCCCCAAACCCCCCCTTCAAAAAAAAACCAGACAAGGATTTGATGCTGAGGATTGAGAAGGGTGAGTGATAACAGTCACTTCAAAGCCCTGTACATCTGTAGGAAATCCAGCTACTTTTCTGTGGCCATGGGAGATTGTGCTCTTCTGTCAGAACCTACTAATCTCCAAACATTATGCTATACAGAAGAATTTGTCAGGTTAGGGTTTTCAAGTCATTTCTAAATAATCATAACACATGGTAGAAAGTGACATGTAAGAGGCAGAACCAAAATACTATGGGAGTTCCTGGAGAGAAGAAAGGGCTTTTTGTTGGTTGGTTATTGGCATCAGGATGTTGGACTACAACTATAGACAGGATACAGATATGTACAAATGGAGAGGAGGAGAATTTCAGGCTCAGGACACAGTATGAATAAAAATATTACATCTTTAATTTAGTTGATTTCTGTGGTGATTAAATTTAATTGTGTTGACTTGGCTTGAGAGCTATCCAATAGGGTAGCAAAGCACCCTTCTGGATGTGTCTGAGTGGGTCATGGAGGTGCGATCTTAGTGTCTGGTCCCTCACTTCATTCTCTCTGGTACTGTTTCCTGCTTTGCTCCTGGGTAACCATGAACTGAGCATTTTTTTGTTCCACCACACTCTTCCACCATGATTTTCTGCCTTGGAGGCAGGGACCATGGATTGAATCCCCTGAAACCATGAACTAAATTAAATCACTCTTCATTTAAGTTGCAGGTGTCAAACATTTTGTCACAAGATGGGAAAACTAAAATGGAATATATTAAATTAACAAATTTAGTCAATTATATGTGCTTTACTGGCCCACCAGGCTCTCCCTTGCTCTTAGACACATCAGTCTCAGCTGAATAGATGTCTCCCCATCACTCCCACTGCCAGATTTGGGGTCACAACTCCAGCTCTTCCTTTTGTCCCTCCACTGGGAGTGGCACTGTCTCTTCCTACAGTTACTTCATCTATGATCTTTAGTGTTCTTTTTTGTTTTCTTTTATCCTCTCAGTTACCTGGTTAATAACTCTGTACTAAGTTAATAAATCTTTAATCTCTGTTTAACAATTGATATGCTTCCTATCTCTTGACTAGATCCTAACTGATATGACAAATATATTATACAAACTGAAACACTGGTAACATTTCCCACGTCACAAAATTCTATTGGAATAGATAGAGAATATATATGTATATTTCTATATCTATGTATGTATTTGTTGTTTTCTTTTTTAAAAACTTTGAAGACATATGACAAAAAGATAAACACATACTTGTGCTGGCCCACTATTTATTAAACTGTATAGTTTTTAATATGTGTCACTCTTCTGAGGTTGGAAAGTTTAGCTTCCCAGAGGAGAAATTTAGATAAGAGCACAATAAATTACTGTAAAGTGTTTTCAGATATTTTTATTCATGCTTCCTCTACCCTCCTCCAATTTGACCTCCATATTCCTTGTTTAAAGTGCTGCCTTAATCTCTGTGTGGACATGTGGCACAAAGAGAAGGGAGGGGCTGTGCCTCACCCCTACCTGTCCTTCCCAAACGGTCCACTGCTTTCTAGGTCTCTGAGTGGTGAGCATATATGTCTATGCAGGCTGCTCAGCACAGAAAGTGCATGACTGCTTTGCTGAGAACTTCCCCTGGGACAGAGATACAGAGTGTATATTTCCTAAATGATATACATACATAGCCTTAATTCTACAGTTCAGTATATGTGTACTATGAACTCTGCCTTGACTTGGATATAATG
Source organism: Chinchilla lanigera (assembly GCF_000276665.1). Classification (NCBI taxonomy): domain Eukaryota; kingdom Metazoa; phylum Chordata; class Mammalia; order Rodentia; family Chinchillidae; genus Chinchilla; species Chinchilla lanigera. The sequence continues at coordinate 8,797,007 of NW_004955488.1, read as the reverse complement.
AAAGAAATTTGAACTCAACAAAGAACTTGTTTGCTATGGTTCTAATTGTTCAAAATGATCTAAGTAAATATTTCCAAATTTTAAAGGCCAATAGCCATCTACTAATGCAATGTTTATTTTGTTTACTCTCCTTAGACAAACTCCAAATATGATATTTGTATTAGTAAAAGCCATTAATTATACAAGTTATTTCTCTGAAGTGTTGCAGATCACTCACACATCAATAGATCAATGAACTAGGAATTTTTCTGAAAAAAATATCTAATTAAACATGGTAGGAATTTCACAAATTCTTATATTAGAAAATATGCATTGGGTTAGGAGTAAAGCAGAAAAACACTTATTTTAAATTTGAAAATATTAGTAATACATTTTATTAAGCAAGGTTCTTTTGTCAGTCTGAAAGTATTTATGTTTTGTAATAAATTTGTGCTTCTAATAAAAGCCCCTCTTGTCTTTAAATAAAAACTGTAATCTTGAGATTACCTAAACTAAATGACATTGAGTGGAAACTATTTTGCAGAAAAAATTCCTCTACAGGATTTTAGAGAAAACAGAGACCATTTTATCAGTAGTAATAGTTATTTTAACAATTATGGAATTAGCTTATCCATTTCTGAAATTCTTTCAACTGGGATTTATTGGTACAAATGCATTTTACAATAGCAGTGCCATATATCCTAAATGTGGAAAAAGTCTTCAATATATGCTTTGAGAATGAGTTAAAGAGCATGTGTGTAATATCCACTTCACAGGAGGCAATAATTAAGGTTTCAGAATATTACTCTTACTGATTCTGCTCCTGATACCATTTGCTTTTGACATTTGGTGCAATTTTAGATACACTTTGTGTTAGTCTCTCTATTTTTAAAGAAAACTGATAAATTTACTTGAATTATAATTTAAAAATTAACATAGAAGTAATTATATCAGAGAAGAAACACAAAGTTGGTTTATATTCAGAAGGAGATACTTTATTTTTTTGTTTTGGTTTTTGTATTTTTATGATAATATAATTATTATGCCTTATTTAGTTTCAGTAGTACCTGTGTGCAGTACATAATAACATTCAGCCTGAGGAGCTGATACATTTACGTAACACGTCTTTATTTTTTCATCTCCTGCCCTTTTCCTCCTTCTCTGTTCCCTCTTCTCCCTCTACCCCCATTTCTTAGTCCCCTTCACATTTGCAAGACGTCTTTGTTTTCCATTATCTATCTTTTTTCTCTTTCAATTATTTATATTTTGTGTTTCTCATGTAAGGAAAACCATGCGATATTTAACCTTGTGCGCCTGCTTCTTCTCATTTAGCATTATGATCTCAGGACACACCTGTTTTCCTTCAACAGACTCAATTTCATCTTTTTCTGTGTCAGAGTATTACCTCATTGTATATAAATACCACATTTTCCTTACCCATTCATCTCTTCATGGACATATAGATTGCTTTTAACGTTTAGTTCTTATTGGTTGTGCTGCTATCTCTGTAATATGAAGTTTAACTATTTTGGGAACATATCTATAGGGATAATAGCTCGGTTGAATAGAAGTCCTATGTTTAGTTTTTTGAAAAATCTTCACACTGATTTCCATAGTGGTTGTACTAGTTTACACTCCCACCAGCAATGTATAAATATACCACTTTCCCTTCAGCCTCACCAGCAGGTGTTATTACAGTACAGTAGTACCTCGATTTATAAACTTTGTTCTTTCCATGATTTTGATTGCAAAACAAACTGGGTGGGAACTGAATCAAGTTCAATGATTAGGTGCAATGTTGACCTTGTGGGGAAATTTACTTGGCTCTAGTCCAATTCGGTTTGCAACCAGAATCATGGAAAAAGGAAGTGCTTTAAACTATTGATAGCAGCTCAGTGGCACAGCACCTGCCTGGCAAGTGCAAGGTCATAAGTTACGGTACAAAAAAAATTTTAAAGAAAAGACAACAAAAGGCAATAAGTATTGATAGTCATGATGAATTCAAATTACATTTTCTCAATGAATATTTTCAAATGAGCTTTCTAGAAAGAAGTAACTAATGTCAGTAATATTCCACATAATTATCAAAACTAGTACAAACTAACATGGCCTCAGTGTCACTACACTTTATAATCTTTTTTTTTTTTTTTTT
>NW_004955488.1:8787691-8794776 GCF_000276665.1 Chinchilla lanigera | reverse complement strand
GACCTTGCGCTTGCCAGGCAGGCGCTTTTGCCACTGAGCTAAATCTCCAGCCCTACACTTTATAATCTTATGGAACCAGTGTTACATACGTGATCTCTCACTGGAACATCATTATGTGGTACATAGCTGTGTTGATAATGGTCTTGTTATTTTTGCTCTGTTTTGTTCAAATTCAGTGAACATACCAATTATTACCAATATTGGTTTATGCTATACAGATTTCTTCTGTTAGCAAAAAAAATCAATCAATATTTTACTTTCAGCAGTACTATAATGCTGAAAAAATAATTATAATTAATAATTCTACTAGAAGTTTTCATTGATGTTTTTATTTAATAGGCTAATAGACAACATGAACTATGATTTCTGGTTTACACAGACCAACAAAAGAAGTGTAGGATTCTGAATATGACTACCAAACTTTTAAAAGCTTAGCCTTAGATAACCTAGAGCCAAGGAAAATATCCCTGTCAATTCAGGGAAAATATTTTCCTGGCACTACCAACAGTTAATAACACCACTACAAACAGAGATGGTTGTTTGGGTTCACAATTAGAAGCCCTGATCTAGTTACAAAGAACACAGTCACTCATGGAAGCATATGGTAATGGAGAGAAATGTTTATCCCCAGAGCAAACAAATTAGTGCAAAAGAACAAAAGAATGCTTTTAGAAAAATGCAAGTGACCTGGTAGTAAAGAGGATACAACTTTATTAAGTATAAGAAAAGATTAAACACTAAAGTGTTAATATAGAACACTAATGTTGAGTGGAAACATCACTTGTGAAATGTTAACTGCTATTGATATATGTTCACTCTGTGCCAACTACAGTATTGTTTTAAATGCTTTATGTTTGAACTTTACCATAGTTCCATGGTCTAAATTTTATAATTATTCCAGCTTTACAGGTGAGGAAACTGAGGTCCAACCAGGGTAAGTATCTTGATGATTAACAAATGGTTCAGCCGCAAGTCAAATGCTTCCAGATTCTGTAATCCACGCAATTAAACAGTGTGAAGCAAAAGAAACCTTAAGATTCAAATACAGTACAAAATTCCAATGATATTTGGAATACTAAATTATATAGTCTTCAGATATTTTTCATTTGTTGGTAAAACCAGAATTGAAATCTCATTTGAAATCTTTAGTGCAGAGTTACTGATAGTATAAAGTTGGTACTAATAGTATTATCAACATTAAAAAAGAATGAAGTGAATTCCAATCTTACATTATTTTGAGAAAAATTGACAAGCTCCAGAAATCAATTGTAGAATCTCCCAGAATTAGTACTTTGGCATTTTGAAGAAAATATAAATCTGTTTCCATGCCTTTTGGGAAAAATCAACTTCCATTCATTAAAGTAACTACCTTTGCAAACACTGGTTGCAAAAATGGTGTAGAAATTAATAGAAATGAAACACACACTGAAGCGACTCTGGTATAATCATCACTGACTATTAATAAGTGCATTTAAAAAAAATTGACAATTTCCAGGTAGCCAGATTTTTCAGTTTTATCCTTCCACGCTTTTAAGGTTTATTTTGCAAAAATCTGAATTGAAGAGTTTACTAACGGAACTCTAATACCATAAGATTATGGATTTATTATTTATATGAACTATGAGCACAGTGAAGAAAACTTATTTTGAAAAGCAAATTTACAGCTGTGTAAGCAGTTCTTTTGTAATGCTTTTATTGTAGGAATGTATACATAACATTAACTTTTTACTGTGGCCCTTTGTAAGTGTACAGTTCAGTGGGTTTCACAATGCTTTATAACCATCATTATCCATACCATACTTTTCCACTATTCCTGCTGAATCATCCATCTCCATTAAATAATAACTCCTTTCTTAATTTTCCATCTTCTGGAATCTTTATTCTACTTTCTGTTTTTATGAATGTCCATATTCCAGGTTCCTTATATAAGTGGGAGTTTTCTCCAGTACTTTCTGCTAAAAGTTTAATAGTATTAGCTCATATATTTAGGTCTTTGATCCAGTTAAAGTCAAAGTTGTTGAAAAGATTGTCTTTTACCCATTTAATGAACTTAGCACCTTAGTCAGAAATCAACTGACTTCATGTGTAAGGGTTACTACAAAGCTGGCTCTATACTATTCTACAGTAGTATACCTTGTAGTAAGTTTATAAGCTGAGATGAGTGAGGCTTCCAACTTTATTATTCTTTTTCAAGACCATTTTTTCCTACTCAGGGGTCCCTTGCAGTTCCATATGAACCTCAGAAATGGCTTGCTTTTCCATTTCTGTGAACAAGGCTGCTGCGGTTATGATAGGCCTTGCACTGAATTTGTTTCACTATAGTTTGACATCCTATTGAAGGGAATTTCTCTATCTATGAACATGGGTGTCTTTCCACCCACTTCAGCTTTCTTTAATTTCTTTCAGCTATTATTCTGTAGTTTAGCTTATGAATCTTTAATATTTTTGGTTAGAATTGTTGTTAAGTATTGAATCCTTTTATGTGCTATTGTAAAAGCAATTGCTCTGTCATGGTTTGTTGAGAAGATTATCTTTTCTTCTTTGAGTTGCTTTTGTAAGTTTGCTAAAGATCAAAATGAGACCTACTCTTGTAGCTCTATTTCTGGACTCTGTTCTGTTGCATGGATCTATATGTCCACCCCTTTGTTACTGAAACTGAGTGGTAAGACTTAATGTAAGTGAAGGCGATTTGTTCAACTTTATTCTCTTTTTCAATATAGTCTGAAAAAGTACTGAATTTTGAAACACTGAATCAGTGCCTTTAGGGGAAATGCAAAGTTATGTTCCTGTCAGTGCTCATCAAAACAGTTTTGTTGGTTAATCAGCCAATACCTAAACTTGTCTTATGTGTATCTCTGTACAGGATGCAATCAATGCATATTGTTGATTCATTCACACTGAACACATGGCCAGCAACACTAGGACTTATGCCTGAACAAAAGTTATCTATCGTATCTTTCTGTAGGTAAACTGCACTCTTCCTGTGCTTTGCAATAGAATGTAGCACTTCCTCAACACTATGCCTGGGAAGCATTTTACACAGAGGAATCACGACCAAAAGCACAACATGGAGAAAATGTGGCAGTAAACAGAGTGGGCAAAGGACATATTTGTTTACAGCAAGAACATGAAAAACAAGACGGTGAAGAGTGGCCTTGTTCAATCATAGCTAGGAAAATGAGTCTACAAGTCACCGTGACAGTGCAAAGAGTATGGGCTTGAGGCTTAAGAAGACATTTCAGCACATATAAAATCCATAAATCGTGAAGACTGACTGTATTTGATTTAAATGTCGGATTCTGGATGTCAGTGAGAAAAGAAAGAGGATACTGACAAATTACTTAAGAAGTGTATATAACTTGATAGTCACTCTACATGTAAGATCATATCTAGGGAACAAATATTAAAATACCTCTAAGAATTAAGCACTTGGATGTTTCCTGTGGTTCTGCATTCCTTTTAACTTCTTCAATAACTTTAAAAGAGAGTTCAAGAAAATCACTGATTGGGAGAGGGAAAAATGCCTACCATCTGCTGGGGAAATATGCTCTTGTCTAGTACAGTCAGGGAGGCAAGTTCTGAGTTGCTTTAGATTTTTATCAGATAAAAATGTAGCCAGTCAATATAAGAGTAAAGACATAGATTTGATTTTTTTCCCTAAATAATGGTAAAAGAATTTATAAGTGAAAAATCAAGTGCAAGTCAAAAAGATCAAATGTTCAGGAAGAAACCCTACAAACCAATCATATATGCCTGAAGCCACCACTGACAAAGGAGACAAAGGTCACAATTTCTGCATACAGAGATGAACAAAAAGAGTCTCTGTTTTCAGATGGCGAGAGTGCTTGGCATTCAGTGTTAAATGTCATTTCCTTTGCTTCTTTTTCCTCTCTGTGCTGTTTCCATTGTTGCAGAATGCCGTCTGTAGGAAATAGCAATTCACTTGTCTAAAATTAGGACTGTGAAAAATGTTTGCTCTTGACTATAAATCTAAAAACATCATTTAGCAAACTGAAATCAGTTTGAGGACTTATCTTTGTTAGAATTGCCTCTAAAACCTCTTGGAATGACATGCCAATAATTACATTATTTATCACAGTAAAAATAGCAGCAATGGTATTTTGAAAAGGACCAAAAACTGGCTTGTGAAAGGCATCAAGACGCTGTTAGAACTGGACCAATATTATGTTCATTTTAAATGTGAGGAAACACGCAGAAATACTAGTGTTTGGTGAATACTTAAAAAGTACCAGGTTTGGTTTCAGTTCCTGTGACACAGATCCCATCGTTCCCATTCACAGATGAAATAACTGAGATGTGCAGAGAGTCGGGGTCCTGTCACTGCTTACAACTACCAAGTTGTAGAGTTGTGGGGGCAAGCCAGGCAGTATGACGCCACAGCCCGTGTCCTTGATGCAGCCTTCACACAGTGTGACACACTCCTTCTGAGACAGACAGAAAGTAAATGGGGAAAATTTCTTTAAAGAGGAAGTTTCACATAAAGCAAGAAAACATAATGTGGCAGTGGGAGGCCCTGTGAAATCTGAGGTGATTGTAGAGATGTTCAGAGTCCTATAGGACCATACTAATCAAGGGATCCTAAGATAGTCTAGGCATGATACTCAAATTGAGATCTGAAAGATGAATATTGACTAGCAAGATGAAGTGTGTAATATTTGTATGTTATTCCTATTTTATTTTATTTGGTTTTTTGAGACAGGGTCTTACTATGTAGATCAGACTAGACTTGCACTCACTATATAGCCCAGGTTGACTTTGAACTCTCAGCCACTCTCCTGCCTCAGCCTCCAGATTGCTGGGAAAACAGGTGTGTGCCACTGTGCCTGGTTGTATGCTATTTCTGATAAAGCAAAACATTTGTTAAAACTCACTGGCAAGGTAAAAAAATCAAAAGAAGCTGTGTAACTGACTTCCACCATGTAAGTCAGGGCTGTCAGGAGCAGTGGCAGATCCAAAGAGACCAAGTATTTCTAATCTATACACAAATTTACTTGCTCAAACATTGATTTATTTGATATAGTAGAACACTCACACACATAAAACACAGTGCAGGAATCTCTCTTTGTCATCTGTATTAGTTTTTTAAAAAAAGATTCACTTTTTTTTAAAAAAAGATGCATTTTTAAGAGCAGTGTCAGGTTCATAGCACAGTTGAGAGGATGGTCCAGAGATTTCCCATATACTTGCTGTATTCACCATGCATAGCTTTCCTATACCAATGTCCTCCACCAGATGGTACATTGGTTATGGGCGATGAGCTTACACTGACACATCCTAATTGGCAGAGTTCATATTTACTTTAAGCTTCAGACTTGATATTGTACATTCTATGTGTTTGGACATATGCTCAATGTAATGACATAGGTAATGAGATGTACTCAATACTAGAGAATTTTTCACTGCCCTCGAAATTCCATGTGCTCTACCTTTTCATTCTTGGCCAAATCCTGGCAACCACTGATCATTTTATTGTCTTCATTGCTTTTCCTTTTTGAGAATATCACAAAGCCAGAATCATGTAGTCAGTAGCTCTTTCACACTGATTTTTTTCAATTAGTAATGTGCATATTTTTTCTTAGCTGGATAGCCCACTTCTTACTAGTGCTAAATAATATTCCATTGTCTGGATGTATCACAATTTGTCTATCCATTCACTTACTGAAGGATATCTTGCTTGCTTTCAATTTTTGACAATTGTAAGTAAAGCTGCTGTAAACATTTATGTGCAGATTTTTGATGTGGCCATAAGTTTTTAACTAATTTGGGCAAATACAAAGGAATGCCATTTCTGAGTCATGTGGTGTGAATATATTTAGTTTTAGAAGAAATGTCCAAAACATCTTTCAACATCCCTGTACTCTTTCAAGCACTCCAGATTTTGGTATTTGAATAGGGGTATAGCTGTATCTCGTTGCTATTTTAATTCTTGCTTCCTTTACTGCACATGAAGTTGAACATCTTTTCACATACTTACTTGTTGCTCGCACATTTTCTTCAGCAAAATGTTTCTTCAAGTCTTTGGTCTAGTTTTTAAGTGGGTTATTTTTCTTGTTGTTGGATTTGAAGAACTCTTGCTTAGTTTGAATAATAGTTCTTAGTGAGATTTGGCCTCTTTTTTTGCATTTATATTCCTGAGAGATTGTGGTCTTTAATTTGCTTTAAATGTCTTTATCTGGTTGTGGTGTTGGTATAGTGCTGGTTTTATACAATAAGTTAGGAAGTGCTCTTTGTGCTTCTATCTTTCTGCAAGTTATTCTAGAGAACTGGTATAATTTCTTCCTTAAAATTTTGATAGGTCATTAGCAAGTCCTTATAAGCCTGGCATTTTATGTTTTGAAAGCCTTTTAATTATTGATTAAATTTTTGGGGGAGTCTTTTTTGAGACAGGGTCTCTCTATGCAGTGCAGGATGGCCTTGAGCTCACGTTGTAGTCCACGCTGGTCTTGAACTTGCAACAATCCTCCTGCCTCAGCCTCCCGAGTGCTGGGATTACAGGTGTGTACCACCACACCTGGTTAATTTTTAATAGACATAAGCCTATTGAGGTTATTTCTTCTTGTGTGAGATTATGTCTTTTAAGAATTCTTCCATCTTATCTAGATTATCAAACTTATGGTAATAAATTGTTCATGGTATTCCTTTATACTGTTTTAACCTGTAGTATGTATAGTGATTTCCCTCCTTCATTTCTTGTATTATTAATTTGTGTTCCTCTTTTTTCATAGTTAAACAGTTAAAGACTTACTGATTTTACCAATCTGTTCAAAGAATCAATTTTGGTTGTGTTGATTTTCTCTATTGATTTCCTATTTCCATTGATTTCTATTCAAATTTTATTATTTTTCTTCTTCTTATGTTGAATTTGTTTTCGTTTTTCTCATTCCCTAAGTGGAAACTTAGATTATTGACTTAAAACTTTCTTCTTTTCTAATAAATAGATTCATTGTTATAAACTTTCCCCAATCACTGTTTTTAATGCATCCCATGAATTTTATTGAGTTGTAGTATCATTTCCATGTAGTTTAAAATGTTTTCAAATTTTTTTCTTTCTTTTCTTTTCTTTT
>NW_004955488.1:8760732-8787591 GCF_000276665.1 Chinchilla lanigera | reverse complement strand
CCCCAGTGTGTTTTTCTTAATGTTTCCAAATTTCTCCTGAGATTTTTTTCTCCCTCTGGCCCATGTATTACTCAGATGTGTGTTTTAAATTTTAATGTATTCAGGTGATGTCTAGCTTTCTTCTGTCATTTGAATTTAGTTTAATGCCATTGTGTTATGAGAACAAACATTGTATGGTGTGTGTTCTTTTAAATTTGTTATTATTTTGTGGCTCAGAATGTGGCCTGTAGTGTACTGATGAATGTTCCATGTGAACCTGAGAGTATGTATTCTACTGTCTATAGATGTCAATTGCATCCAATTGCTTGATGATACCATTGAGTTTGATTTTCTTTACCAGTATTTTGATATTTATTAACACATGTTTGTGGTACAGTTTCTATCCCTTGTGTGGAGTTGGGATGTGTACATAACACATCTTAATTTCTTTTTCATCCTCTTTTCCTCTTCTTCTTCCCTTCTACCTCCATCTCTTGCTCCCTTTCCCAGTTGAATAACATCTCCCTAATTCCTATTATGCGTCTTTTATTTTGTACTTTATTTATAAGTTGATTTTCTCAAAAGAGAAACCAAGCAATATTTAACCTTGAGTATCTGATTCATTTTACTCAATATTGTAATTGTAAAGTATAGCCATTTTCCTACAGATAACTCAAGTATATTCCCTTTATACAGAGTAATACTCTATTGTGTGTAAATCCCACATTTTCTTTATCCATTCATCTGTTGGTGGACATATAGCTTGTTTCCACCATTTAGTTATTATAAATTGTGCTGCTGTACATATGTACATAGGATGTCTTTACCTCTTTCAGAAAGACATCTAGAAGAGGAATAGGTGGGTCAAATGGAATTTCCAGTTTTATTTTTCTGGGTAATCTCCTGTACTGATTTCCAGAGTGCTGTTCCCATCAACAGTGTAGAGGAGTTTCTTTTTCCTCAAAATCTCGCCAGTATTTGTTATAATTTGATTTCTTCATGGTGATCATTTTTTTCTGGTGTAAGATCAAATCATTTAAGTATCTTTTCAATTTGCATTTCTCTAGTCGGTAACAATGCTCAGCATTTCTTCATGTCTTTGTTAACCATTTGTACTTCTTCACCTGAGAAATGGCTACTCATTTCCTTTGCTCATTTTTGATTGAGTCTTTTATTTTGGGGGTGTCTAATTTTTTGCCTCTCTAAGTCTACCGATTTCTAATAGAAGTATGTTAAAGTTTCCAACTGTAGCAGTGAATTAATTTATTTTTCCTATCAACTTTCTCAATTCTGCATCACATAATTTGATGCTCCATTATTAGGTGAATGCGTGGTTAAATGCTATTATGTATTCTTGGATAATTGGCCCCTTTATCTCTGGAAATTTCTTTTAGCTTTGAAGTCACTGATGTTCAAAGTGACTATTGATAGTTTCGAATTAACATAGTCCATATTGGTTACTGTTTTGTATTTGCTGCTCTTATTCCTCATGGATTCTTTCATCTGTCATTATTTCCTTGTTTTCTGAAAGTTTAATTGTGCATTTTATGATGAATATATTTCTCTCCTTTCTTAGTATATTAGCCATACTTTCTTCTTAACTTTTTAGTAGTTTATTTGACTTGGTGGTACATATTTACAACAAACCCAAGATGACTTTAAATGAATACTACGCTGATTACTGCATGACTGGCAATGTAAAGACTTCAAAATAGCAAAAACAGTCCCAAATATCCCCTCGGATCCCTGCTGTCCTTCCTTTCCCTGGTGCTGGTTCCTGTAGCCAGGGACCCTTGTGCTGCCTCTTTCTCCAGTTCTCTCTGGATTCTCATCTCTTCTACAGATTCACGAAGAGTTACATTTTTAATCTGTTAAGCTTTGGCTATCTTTCAGCTGGTCAATTTCTCTCTCAACCCAGAAAGAATGAGAAGGTAGAGAGTCAGAAGGGGAGTGAGCACAAGTATTTGTTATAGAGCAAAAGCAAACAGCACCCAGGCAAACGAACCTGGGGTAGTGTTGAACGGGTTGCCCCGGAAACTGTTTGTCTAGGAGCTTTTGTGCACAAAAATGACATTTCAGCCAAGTTGGGGTCAACCCGGGGGGTTACAAGAAGAAAAGCTTGACTTGGAAGTGGGTGTATAGAAACTCAGCACACGTTGCATCAGTGGTAAACTTGAACAGAACAAAGACATTCTTTACAGAGATGTGAATAGCTTATTTCTGGGCAAGGAAACCTCTCCAATCTGATGAGGACTTTGTTTGTTGTCTCGGGAGCCCTGGCCCCAGCCATCGTGTCCTTCCCTGAATCATCATCATTGTTTCTTTGGCTTGATTTTTCCCTGGTTCTCTGTGCCAGGCCTCCTTCATGGGCCAGTGTCACTGTGACAAATCCTCTCATCTTCCCACATCGTCCTGCTCATCCTCAACCTTCATGCTTTACAGAACTGATTGTTTAAATTACTGTTGGGGGCCTTGTGTTAGGTTAGGTTAGGAAAATGACACGCAAACCTAGGAAAACAGGACCTATGCCCAGATATGACAGGAAGAAGGAATTTTCCCGTCTCATCCAGCTTCACTTTCTACTTGACATTGTGACAGAATGCTGATTTCTAGGCTCCTTTCATGTAGAACCGGAAACCAGACATTCCCACTACTGGGCTTTCGTGTGAGAGGTGAATTGGGTCAGTGGTTCTGGGTGTAAGAATCTTCTTACTTCTTTATTTCTAAACTAGGCATAAGACCAGTGTCTGTGATTATGAAGGGTTTTACACTCAACTCACAAATGAAATGAACTACATGATGAATGAGTTTTGTTTAAAAAGAAAAGATATAGCCCATTCACATTCAGCTGAAAGCTGGCTCAGGGGTCTGGTTTGATTTCTCCCTCTAGATTCATACTTCTCAAACTGTGGTAATTATATAGGTCAGGTGAGTAGAGTTGTATTTGCAAAACACAAAAGTTTAGGAAAAGAAGTTCTAAGTTTTTGAATACTCAAAAACTTAATTTCTCAATTCATAAGAAAATATCTGCCAAACTAAATTGGTTCATGTATTTGTGAACGTCCAGCTAACAAGTGAATTTTATGTGCAGTGAGTAATTGTTTTTGAGGAACATTGTAACTTTAGCCAAGATATCATTTTGTTTACCAGTGCCTGCTCCTGTTGATCCAGCTACTTATTAAAGCAGGAGAAGCGAAGATCATGTTTAAAGTATTAGAGCTACATAAAAGGGTCTTTTCCATGGGAACAGATAATTGTTTTGTGAAAGAGTTCAAAGAGGATTATCACCATTACTGAAAAACAAATTTGTCATTCAATAAATCAAAGATTTTTTTCAACTTTTAGTTACATGTACACATATTTTGTCCCACAAATTAGTTCAATTCCCAGCCACAGCTCTTTTCATCAGCATGTTTATAAGCATGCTTAAGGCTGGAAATATCTTGATGAGATAAAAATAAAAATTCTGAATATGTTTTGCATGTGATTTGGGGTTTTTGTTCACTGATAGTTTTAAGATGCAGTCTTTAAAAATTATGGTTTCAATGTGACTCAGTAATTCAAAACAAGAAGTTCATACATAACTTTGAAATCAGTAAAATATGTAACTCAGTGTCTTCTGAATCATGGAGGGCTATGGAATTTGAAGATTGTGTTGTTGCCATTTTAAGTGATACATTGGTAGGAAGCAGTAAAAGGCAATGCAAGGATATAAGATATTTAGAAATGTCTTCTGAGTTGTTTACTTTCTGTCATTGTAGGGAATTCAAGTATGTCTTAGTTCTGCTCTTCTGCTTAAAGAAGCAGGATGATTTATTTCACTTATGAGTATGGTCTCTAGTTATGTCCATTTTCCTATAAAAGCTTGGAGAATATCTTTCTTTATAGCTGAGTAATATTTCACTATGTAGAGATAGCACAACATTTTTATCCATTCGTCAGACCTGCATGTGTAAACACCATATTGCCTCACTAGTGTAAGAACCTGAAAGAGTGAATAAAATCTAAGAGGTACAATAGACACTGTGAAACAAAAAGGAACTGCTCTAAAGGAAAGAACAACTGGGGTAAGGGAAAGAGAAAAGAAAGAACGGGACAAATATGTATATACACACACAGGATAGCTAACATAGTTGTACTACTGACTTTTATTGCCCTGTCAAAAGGAACAGCTAATAAGTGTTTGATCAATCTTACATGTCTATGTTTGTTTATCTGTGTATCCAATTTGAAGATATCCATATGTTATACAATAATCATTGCTAATTTCCAATCACCTCATTTGAAATTCTGTATTGCTTGTGTGGTTTTTGCACTATTTTCTTAATGTACGTGTGTTTGTTAATATGTTTTTGTTTTTTTATCTTTAAAATAAAAAAGATAAGCAAGATGTTATATAAAACCACCTTTCTTTCAAATGATACCTAAAAACTATGTGTACAAATTTGAAAGAAACTCACCAGCAATGCTTAAAAGAAAAAAAATAAAAGTAGGATAAAAAAATGAAAAACTCAAAACTTCCTCTGAAGCCATTTTGTTTGAAATTATCTTGGACAGTGAAACTCAAGAAAGAATTTTAAAGGTGACAAAGCTGCTTGGTATAGAGATGACCAAGTGTGATTTTTGGCAAGTGATTTAGAGGATTTAGATTTTATGGTAGAAAAGAAAATAAAGCAAGCTTAAGTGAGTGAATTCTTTCTCTCCAGTATAAAGGTTTTACTCTTTTTATTAAAAATTATAGTGCTTCAATTTGTAATTGTTAAATTGTGGAAGCAACCCAAACGTCCATCCACTGAGGATTGGATAAGAAAATTGTGGTACTTTTATATATTGGAATATTACTCAGCTATAAAGAAAGACAAACTCTAGGCTTTTATAGGTGAATGGTTACAACTACAGACCATATTCATAGTGAAATAAATCAGACCTGCATGTACAAGCACTGCATTGTCTTACTAGTATAAAACCTGAAAGAGTTAATAAAAACTCAGAGGTTTAATAGACATTGCAAAATGATAGGAAAACACTCAAGGGTAAAGGGCAATTGGGATGTGGGAAAAGAGAAGGGAAAGAAGGAGAAATTTTGTATGTATGTATATTCAGGATAGTTAACATAGTTGATCTACTGTCTTCTATTTCTTTGCTGAAAGAAACTGTCAATGAGTCCTTGATTGATCAATATTGCATGTCTATCTGTTTTCATGAGAAACCACTTTGAAGATATCAATATGTAATACAACAAGCATTGTTAATTTCCTACCACCTTGTTTATAACTCTGTATTGTCTGTACTGTTCTTTTGTTATTTTGTAAAAGATTGTGTATCTGTTAATGTTTTCCTCCTTTTATTTTTAAAATAAAAAAGTAAAAATTATAGTGCTTAATATAAAAATAAAAACAATATAGAAAATAACAGATAGGTGAGATACACACATCATTTTGTGTGCACTAGGTAATTCAACTTTCTTCGTTACACATGCTAAAAGAAAGATACATATGTAATGTAATTAGTAAGTAGATACACAAAACTGTACAGAGGGCTTTCTCAAAAGGGAAGGGGGTCAAGAGATTGAAGGAGAGGGGAGGAAGATGAGGGGAAGATCATGATAAAAGAATTAAGATGTGTTCTATACATGTGCCAACTTCCCAAGAGAAATGTAATCTTTATGCACTGCAAATATGTACTAATAAAAAAATGAAAACTGAGGAAAATGTTAAAAAAGAAATATAAAATAATTAATCAAGGAATAAGAAATCAAGTAATAAGTAATCAAGTAATACATACTCAATCATGTTTCTGGCATACCTCAGACCCTGGGTTTGAGTCCTAGTGCTTAAAAAAAAAATAGATTAGACTTCTTTTCTGAAAGAAGCATTCTAGTTAAGATGGGAAAAATGCATAGCTATCTTAATGCATATTAATAGTTGAACACCCATATTAGCTCTTTTCTGATTTGCAAAATAAATGCCCAGTTTCCTAGAAGATTCCCTCTTGCTCACACAGGAATGCCATGTAAAATTGTTTTGTTATACATTTGTTTACCTTTAGATTTTTCTGAAGGGTTTCTTAGAATATTTGTACTATTTTGTTTCCCCAGTTATATGAGAGACCACTTGTTCTATTTTTTCACCAGTGTTTAATAGTGTTAGTCTTTTAGTTTTGTCCATTTTTAAAAATTAGTGTATGTTTGTGATACACAATATTTGCATTTATTTTGGAGAATTGATACATACATATTTTTCCTCATCATTCAATCTTTTCCCCTACTTCCCTTTTCTCCAAAAAGGCTACCTCTCTATTTTCTACCATTTGCCTTTATTTCACTATTTATCTGATCGATCTCTTGTATTTATCATGTAAGAGAAACCATGAAATATTTCCTGCATCTGGTTTGTTCCATTTAACATTATGATATACATTCACATTTTCTTTATCCATTCATCTGCTGGTGGACATCTAAGCTGTCTCTAGAGCTTAACTATTGTGTATCATGCTGTTATAAAAAAGAGTATGTAGGCATCAGTAGAATATGATTCTTTAAGTTCTTGGGAAGATTCCAAGAAAGGTATAACTGGTTCAAATGAAATTTCTAGTTTTAATTTTTTGAGGACTCTCCATTCTGATTTTCACAGTGATTTCATTAGCTTACTCCCACCAGTAATGCCCAGAGAGCTTAACGCAAGGCTCTTTCATTTCCATTTTCCTCACCTTTACTAACATTTTTTGAGTTCTTAATGATAGCCATTCCAACTGGAGTAAAATATACTCAGAGTTGTTTTAATATACATTTCTCTAGTGGCTTAAAATCAACATTTTTATGTTCTTATTAGCCATGGGCACTTCTTCTGAGGAGTGCCAGTTGGGTTTTTTTTTTTTTTGTCCATTCTTTAAATAGGTCATTTTATTTGGAGTTGGGGTTAAGCTTTTGAATTCTTTATATGTTCTAGCTATTAGTCCTCTATCAGAAAAGTAGCTAACCAAAAAAATTGTTTCCATATTTTGTAGGTTGTATCTTCCCTTTGTTGATTGTTTTCTTTGCTAAGCAGAAACTTTATAATTTGATGTAAAAATCCCATTATAATTTGAAGTTAAAAACCCATTATTGATTGTTGGTATTAATTTTTATGTGTTGGAGTCCTACTCAGGAAGTCTTTGCCTGTGTATATGGTTTGAAGTTTTTACCCTATGTTGTTGTCTAGCAGTTTTAATTTTTATAACTAAGTTTGTGATCTTTTTAAATTTAATCCTTTTTAATTTGGTGAGAGATATGGTCTGGATTCATCTTTCTGCATATGGATAACCAGTTTTTTCAGGCTACCTTTTCTCCATTTATATTTGTCAAAAATTGGATGACTGTAGGTGCCTGGGGTTATTTTTGTGTCTTCTATTCTATTTCATTTATTTACACTTTTTGGAGCCATATCATGCTGCTTTTATTCATTCTTTGGGTGTTTAGTGGAATTCCACTGTTATTTTAATTTACATTTACCTAATTGTTGTGGGTTTTTTGTATTTTCTGTTTTCCATCCTTACATCTATTCACGCTTCAGTCTGAATATTTCCTGTAGATCTTTATTCCACTCAGGTTACTACTCTTCTCTTTAGCAAGTCTTCATTCCCCATGAAAACCATGTACTGAGTTTTCATCTCAACTACGTGTTTAGTTCTCATATTTACAGCTTATACATATATAAATCACGTGGCATATATGTATATATTATATACATTTATTTTTTGTTTACAGTTTTCATTTTTCCTATTTTCTTAAAAATGTTGCAGCCATTTCACAGATATGGTTTTAAAATCTGTATCACTTATGAGCCTATATTTTGTTTTCTGATTCTTTTCTATTTATTTATTTATTTTAATCTGACTATACTTCTTGAGCTCTTGAATAACTTTTCATTAAGTTTAATGATTAGGAATAAACATCCCAGAAATTATTTAAAGCTCTGGATGATAACGTCGATGGACTTGTTTATTTTGATTTAGGCAGGTAGTTAAATAGAGAAAGATAATCCTAATTTAGGCTGGTATTGAGGTGATTTTTGAGGTATGCTGTAGTTATTACCAGGAAAGCTTGGGGTTTTCACATTAATACTGTTCCCAGTGGCTCTTTAGCTCCCGAGTGAAGTTCTGAAGGCTTTGCTCCTTGGGAAGTCATGACCATTAATTTGACCCTTGCTTCCTGTTAAACAGCCTAAATAGCTTTTCAGCATCACAAAGTCTAGACTTTTATTCTTGAGTCTGCAGTTCTGGAGGACAAAAATTACACTGAATGTTGGACTCGCTACTGGACTCATCTTCTTACTAGGATCTTGCCATATCAAATTTTCATTGTCTTAATATAATTCTTTAATATTATAAAAAAAAAATTTAAGCCTTTTTGTAGTGTTCTCTAGCCCTTCTCAGTGGGAGGTATGATTTGATAGAAGCTGTTCAAATATGCCAGAAACAACAGATGGTGTATTCATTTCAAAACACAGTATCTAACTTTCTTTATCTACTCCCTTGCTATACATTATTTTTAATATTATTTTTCTGCCTCAAAGACAAAAAGAGCTAAAAACAACCGTATTATATAAAAATGCAGGTTATATAAAAATGAGACTAAGAAGTTAAAATAGAGCAAAAGATGGTTCATTAGTTCTCCATTACTATAGTTACATAACCAATTGCCCCAAGTGTCTCACAACAGCCCTTTTATTATGTGTACAGAGGTTTATGGGCCAGGAACTTAGACAGGAACAATGGAAAATCAGCTTGTTTCTGTTCCAAAATGTCTGGACTCTCAGCTGGGACAATGAGACAACTGAGGTTAGTTGACAGCTAGGAATGGGATCCATTTAGTGGTTTCCCCTCTTGTATTGTATTCTGACTATTCACTGGGACCTAAGTGGGGCTGTAGCAAGAAAATCTGGCTGCTCATAATAGCTGGTGTTTCTTCAGGTATCTGCAATAATCAGACCTTTTCAACCCTTCACTCAGAACTGAGAAGTTTGTGTGTCTGTAAACAAAGCAGAAGTTGCGTCCCATGTTTTGACTTTCCCTTGAAAGTCATGAAGCTTCTTTTTTGTCAGAGTCAACTGGCTTCAAGCAAGTCAGAAACTTGAAAAATTCAGTGTAGGGTGGAGAACAGAACAAATTCCATCTTTCAATGTGGGAAGCTGAAGTCACATTGTAGAAGAGCTTATGAAATGAGTTTTTTTTTTAAAGCAAGCTTTGGAAAAGAAATAGTTTGCCACAAGTAATACTTGTAAAAAGCAGAAATAATAATGGCAATCTAATACTGAATGTAATAAAAAAAGAATGAAGAATGTAATAAGAAGAAGAAAAAAGAAAGAAGAATGTAATAAAATCCAAGGGAGTTGACTGTAGAAGATGTAAAGGAAATTTTATGAAATGAACTTCAGGTAATTAAACCCAATGTGAATATTCATTCATGAGCAAATATATTGGTAACTCTATTAATAAACCTAAAAACACACAATATATTTACAGTAGTTAAATACAGTAACAAATGTGAGTAAAAGTAATGTGGAACTAATTATAGTCACAAATGCAAATAAAAGCAAATAGAAAGATGGGGATCAAAGTTACAATGTGCTCATTACTACCCACGAGCTGTGAAGTGGCATTAATTGTTTCTAAATTAATCATGTTCAGGAAGTGACATTAAAAATGGCAGAGTAATGACTGACAGCAAAATACTGTCTCTCTGGGATCTCAAAATGACACAGCTAGAAAACAACTTAGTGAAGAAAAAAGGAAGTAATTCTCTGGGAGCCAGAAAAGAGCTCACAGGAAAACTAGAAACTACAGAGAGGCTGGAGAAACATAACATAATGCAGAGAAAAGAACAACGTAGTCTGGAGCATTAATTCCAGGTCCCAGGAAGTGGGGACGTGTTTCTGCTAACACAGGGTTAGCTCAAAAAGGGTCAGCAGCTCTAAAGAGAAACAGCAGACTGAGCAGGTAGCACTACTCCTCTCAAAAAAAAAGATTATGATTATTGTAAACCGCAAAAACAGTGCAGGGGTTTACTTAAAAAGTGACTCTTTTTACATGGCATGCTAGACTTGGAGAAGAAATCCAATGCAGCACCTACCATATTAAAGAGTGTTTAATCAGGAGTCATTTTGGGAATAGGTTAAGACAAGGCTACAGAAAAACTAGAGAACAACACCTCAGGGTTTCTGAGGTCACTCTGCCACAGTGACTGGACTGGGTAGGAGACACCCCTAAGAGACAGCCATGGAGAGTATGTGGATTAGATATAGACACTTTGAGAAGTTTCAGTTGAGTTGGAAAGGACACTGTGTTGCCATCCTCTGAACTGAGAAGCAAAACAGGTCATTTCTGGCTTTTAGAAGAGAGCTGGGGCTGAAATTGTTTGTCTTAAATCAAAGCAACTGCTTGACCCATTGCCTGTATCCCACACACTACTCAGTGGTCTGTTTGCTTTTCCTATCTGCCAGTACAACTAGGCTTAGACAGTTGTGTCCCAGGTATACAATCACAAGGGCTTTTTGGGTAGGGGCTGGACACTCCTGGAATGCAAAGTTAGCATAGAAAGCCATGGCTTGAGTGCACATAGGGACGTGAAACTAGGAATAGCTAGAGTCAATATAGGTATAAGGTAGACTACATTCGAAAACATGCATTCATTTTTCTCTTTCTTTCTTAGTTTTATGAGATTGCAAGTTTTTTCCATTTTTTCTTTATTTTGCTCTGTTTTTTCTTATTTGTCCATTCCTGTTGCTTTTATCTAATTCTATTAATTGTCTTTTATTTCTTAATAGGATCCTTTACCTAACTTTTCCCTCCTCTTTCTCTTCTTTTTATTGTCAAAAATTTACTTCTTTCATTTTCTGCCTTCCCATTCCCTCTATCTTTATGAGTATTACTATTAAGCTTTATTAATCTTTAGATATTGAATGGACTATGCTGTCTTTAAATTCTTTTCTGTTGTTAATGGTGGTATACTTGTGACACTGAATAGACCTTTACAGTATGCCCATATTTGGCTTATCATAGTGACAGTGTTACTATTATAGATCTACTTTCTGTTCCTAAGGGTGGTACAGTGCTAATTTTTATTGCTTCTTATGGAATGTTGATATCCAGCTTGGTTTTAACTACTATTGCTGCTGATTTCATTGCTATTTTCAGGGTAACATAGTTACCCTGAAATTAATTAAATAAAATAAATAAATAAATAAATAAATAAATTAAATTAATTAATTTTTATTTTATGCCAATATCTGATTTGTGTTTGTGTCAAATAACATTGTAATATATTTCCAAAGAACTGAGAGATGAAGCAATTACATTACATTCCTTCCTAAATTAACAGAGGGGATTGGTATTAGACAGAGGGAAGACACACTCAGATCACATCACTAGAAAGCAGACAGCTACTAAAGAGATCTCCATATTAGCAACAAATTCTTTCCACTATAATTGATTGGCTATACTCAGCTCAAAAAAAAAAAAAGAAAGGAAGAAAAAGAAAAAAACATGAAAAAGTAAGGCAAAGAAAATACCACCCACAATTGTCAACTCCTCCAAACCTGATTCATGGGGCATGAGTAGGGGAGAAACTAAAAGCCAAACAGCTGAACTTTATGAAAGAATAAATGAGGAGACAAAAAAAACAAAATAAAACACAAACATAAAACAGACCAATCATCTTGGCAAGCTCAGAGATGATGTAAATAAACAAATAATGGACTTAATAAATAAAATGATCAGTGAGTTTACAGAAGACAGTAATAAAAAGCTAGCTGAGCTAAAGAAATAGATTTAAAATGTGAACCATCAGTTTAGCAAAGAATTAGAGTCCATGAAAAGGTACAAAACAGAAATCTAGAAGATAAATGTTTCTCTGGGCAGCAGAAGTGACCAGTGTGAGGAAAATGCATTAGAACAAGAGAATGGGACTGGTGCAGGAGATCAATGCTCAGACATACCTTAAAAACAACAAGAGAATATGAAAAATGGATCTAACAGTGGACATGAGATAATGGATGATGCAAACAAGACTAAGATTAATTGGAATTAGTGAAAAATCAGAGAAAACACAATGGTGTAAAAAATTGTTTAAAGAAATAATAGCACAAAATCTTTCAAGTATGGGGAAAGAATTTAAATGATGGACACAAAGTCCAACAGCCATGATCAGAAAAGAACTTCCCCAGCACAAATCACAGACAAGATCCTAGAAATCTAAAAGCTTTGAGAAAAGTAACAAGTTCCTGAGAATTGCAGCAGATTTATTACCACAAAACTTAAAGTCCAGGAGAGCTGGGAGTTAAATGTTTCAAGCTTAAAAGAAAACAAAGCCTAACCTAAACTCATATACCCTGCAAAACTATCTTTCAGAATTGGTGGAAAAATAAGGACTTTCCATGACAAGGAATACCACAGGAAGTTCATCACTAACAAACTAGCACTTTAAAACTTCTCAAAAGTATTATTTTGAGACAAAAGTATCCTAGAAAGAAGCAATGAAGTAAAAAATCCCAAAAAGTCTGAAGGAATGAATATACCAGGTAGGGTAAGGAGTTAAGCATTTGGGAATTTAAAAAGAAAGGAACCCACATCAGGAAAATAGCACAATAATGGGAATAAGACAATACCTTTCAGTAATAACTCTCAGTGTGAATGGTCTGAACTCCTATTCAAGACAGAGATTGGCAGGTTGGGTTAAAAAATGCCTAGTGGAATGTTGTCTACAAGAAACACATTTAATTAAAAAAATTCGTAAACCAAAAACCAAAGGATGAGAAAAAATATTCCATGTAACACAAGTTCTGAAACAAGCAAGACTATCTGTTCTATATTTCAAGACAAAACTGGTCAGAAGAGGCAAAGAAAGTCACTACATATTGGTGAACAGAATAATTCAACAGAGAGAGATAACAATAATAAACATATTTGCACTGAATGCCAGCATACTCACCTCATAAAACAACCACTGCTGGAAATAAAAGATATAAATAGATCAACAACACAAGAATAGTAACAAAGAAACATCAAAGTTAGAGTAAACTTTTAAATAAATTGACAATATATATAGATGGAATGTTCTACCCAATAAAAATTGCCTACCCATTCTTCTCAGCAGCACATGGAACTTTCTTCAAAATAGATGACAGACTAGCCCATAAAGCATGCTTAAATAAGCAAAAAGAAATCAAAATTATCTCATGTCCACTGTTAGATCATATTGTAATGAAACTAGAAATCAATGGCAAAAGAAACTACAAAGATTATACAAACATCAGGAAATTTAACAGTGCACTGCTGAATTTCAATGGGTCAGAGAAAAAAAATCAAGGAAGAAATTAAACAATTCCTAAAATCAAATGATATTGCCCATCCATCATGCCAGAACCTATGGAACTCAATGAAAGTAGTCTTAGAGGAAAGTTGATATCTGTGAAAGTCCACAACAGAAAAGCAGAATGGGCCTAGATAAATAATCAAATGATACATGTTAAGGTCTTAGGAAAAAAAGAATAATGCAAATTCAGTACTAGGACAAGGAAGAAAATTGTAAAGATCACAGCAGGAATTAACAAAATGAGACTAAAAAATGCACAATTCAATGAATTTCAGAGCTAGTGTTTTTTAAAGAATAAAGAAATACATAAAGCTTTAGCCAATCTTGACAAAAGAATGGAAAAAAAGAACATATATTAGTGAAATTGGAAAGTAAAAAGGTGAAATCAGAACAGATATTGGAAAAATCCAGAAGATTATTCATATCTTCTTTGAAAACTTATATGCCAATAAATTGGAAAATTCAGAAGAAATGGATACTTAGGTACAAATAAATTTCCAAACTTGAGCTAATAAGAAAGATATAAACACCCTGAATAATCCAGTAATGGAGAGTGAAATTGAGGCAGTAATGAGAAAATCTATCAAATATTAGATGGTTAGAAAAAAGAATGAAGTTTTGCACAAATACTTTCCCATTCTGATCGTTCAATCCTCATTGTAGTATTTGTTATTAAAAAGAATGATGAAAATATGTTCTGTAAACTTTTATAATGCTATAAATTGTACTTAAATTTTAAATTACTTATTTTCTGTTAAGACCGTTGCAAAATTGAGTTTTGATTGGGCAAGGGAATATACTTATGGGTCCTTTAATTTGTAGAGAACAAAAACACTCTCTACAAATTAATTAAAATATTGGACATTTGATTAAATATTTAAAAAGAAGAGATCCCCAATTGTAATGCTAAAATAAACCTAGTCATTAAAAAATCTACTGGTATATGTGGTGGATATCTTTCTTTAGTTTCACACAATAACTTAAATGTATATCTTTGCCTTGCAAAACTTTTATTATACTGTTATTTTTAAGTTTAGCCTATAAACACAGTGATACCAAACTTAATTTGTTTTTTTTTTTTTTTTTTTTTTTTCTGGTACTGGGAATTGAACTCATGATGTTGCACTTGCCAGGCAGGCGCTGTGCTGCTGAGCTAAATCCCCAGCCCCTACAAACTTAATTTGTTGTACAGTTTTGGGGAAGATGACATTTATGTTTGCATGGGGATGATGGCCATCATGGTTATGTTTGTGCAGAGTTTACAAATGGAAGCAAAATTTCATTGAACACTTTTACTTGTGAGCAAAATTATTTGCAAACAGAAGTACTTGAGAGTTGAGATATTACTATATATCTAAAAGTTACCTGTAAGTGTCCAAATGAAACTAAACAGGCCACAATTTGAGCATGCCTTTATTTATCCTTTCTTCAACAAAACTATGTTATTTTGACAGTTAGGTTGAAAGCACTGTATTGTAGATTATCCTTCACTGAACTATCACATGCCCGATTAGGTTTTATGTATATTTATTTTATTATTCCATCATATAGCTGACTAAAAAACCTGAAATATTTCCAGAAGTAAGAATAAAAGAGAAATCCAGGAGCTAATGGCTTCAGCACTGAATTCCTCAAGAACTTCAGTGAAGATCTAACACCAAAGTCTGTAATAAAATTGAAAGGAAAGGAGTACTGTGAAACTAATTCCTAGAAGGCAGTATTATCTTATTTTTATAATCACATAAAGACTCAACTAAAAAAGAAAACTATACCCAGTGTCTTTGATGAACACAGATGCAAAAATCCTCTATAAGATACTGGCAAAAGGAATACAAAAGAAATTAAAAAGATCATACAAGATGACCAAGTAAACTTTATCCCATGGACACAAGGAAGATTCAATAGAGACAAATGAATAAATGTAATATACCACATAAACAAATCAAGTTCAAAAAATAATATGACCATCTCAGTGGTGCAGAAAAAAACCCTTGAGAGACTGCAACATTCATTCATGATAAAATCCCTGAAGAAAATAGATATAGGAGGATCTTGAGTCAATGTGGTAAATGCCATTTATGACTAACATACTACCAACACTGTATTGCATGGGAAAATGCTGAACATTTTTTATCTAATATGAGGAACAATACAAGAAACTATCATCACTCCTGTTCCATTTACAGTAATACTCAAAACTTTAGCAAGAATAATTAGGCAAGGGAAAGAGATAAAAGGGATACACTCAGGAAAGGATAAAAGTCAAACTATGTTTATTCATAAATAACATGATTCTCTATGTAGAAGACCCAAAACCTCTCACCAGAAGAATTCTAGAATTAATAATTTCAGCGATGCAGCAGAACACCAAATCAATAGACAAAAACCAATAGCAATTCTGCATACCAATAATGAACTCACCAAGAAAGATATTAGGAAAACAATGCCATTCACAATAGCATCAAGAAAGATTAAATACATAGAAATTAACCTAACAAAAGAAGTGAACAAAAGCTATGGTACTCTAAAAAAGGAGATAGAAGAACACATCAGAAAATGGAAATATATCACCTTCTTGGATAGGTAGAACCAAAACAGTCAAAATGGCCATTCTTCCAAACCAGTATACAGTTTTAATGCAAACCCAATCAAATACCAAAAATATTTTTCACAGAACTTGAGAAAACAACCTGAAAATTCATATGGAACCAAAAGAGACCAAGAACTGAGAAACCAATCTTGAGCAACAAGAGCGAAGCATGAAGCATCACAATCTTTCTAGTTGTGTTACAAAAATACAGAGATAGCAAAGCACATAGTACTGACACAGAAACAGATGTGTGGTTTGATAGAACAGAACAGAGGAATCAGAAACAACCCCAGGCACATCCGGGCATCTGATCTTTGACAAAGAGGCAAAAAACATGGAAGAAAGAGACTCATTCAGAAATGGTGTTGGGAAAACTGGATATACACATGCAGACAATTGAACCTAGACCCATATGTCTCAGCATGCACTAAACTGGATCAAACATCTAAATGTTAATAAAGAAACTATCTGCTGGCAGATAAAACAAGGAAAACTCTTGAAGGCGTGGGCTAAGACTTCTGACCAGAGTCCCAACTGCACAAGAAATAACAAGAATTGACATATGATATTTTATCACATTTAAAAACTTTTGCACAACAATGAAAATAACCAACAGAGTGAAGAGATAATCTAGAGGATGGAAAAAATTTTGCCAGCTACATCTATGGCAGAAGACTAATGTTTGGAATATGTAAAAAATTTAAAAAATTAGATACCCCATAATAAAAAGCCCAGTCAAAAATTCAAAACTGAAAAGAATAGACATTTCTCAGAAAATAGTACAAATGGTCAATAAATACATGAAAAAATGACATTTCTGGACTTTAGGTAAATGCAAATTAAAGCAGTGAGATTCCATCTTATTCCAGGAAGAATGATGTCATTAAGAAATCAAAGAATAGTAAATTCTATTAAGGCTGTACAGAAAAGAATTCTTCTACATTGCTGGTGGGAATATAAACCGTGACACCTACTATGGAAATCAGTATGGTGATTCCTCAAAAAACTAAAACTAGTAATTTTTTGACCCAGTGATCCAGTTATTTCACTTCCAGGTATCTTCCCAAAGAACTAAGGAAATCATATTAAATAAGGAAATATGATAAATATAATAAGAAAATCATGTTAAAGTGATTATAGCAGCACAACTCGTAATAGCTAAATTTTGAAAGTGGCCTATATGTCCATTAAGAGATGAATGGGTTAAGAAAATGATATTTAAATACAGCGAGGTGCTACTTGCTATGAAGAAGGATAAATTTGAATCATCTGCAAAAAAGGATATACCTTGAGAGCAAAATGTTTACTGAAATGAATCCATCACAGACATTTAAATATTGCATGATTTCTCTTACATGAGAAACCCAAAATATAAATACATTAAAGGACAAAATAAAGGATAGATGAGAAACAGAGAGTCAGATCTTCCGCAAAAAGGGAGAGGACCAAGGCAGGGAGGGAGGAGGAGGAACATAGGGGAAGGAGAGTAAAAAGAATTAACATGTGTTATATACATATACTAATTCCCATGCATAATTCCCATGTGTCATTACATGTAACATAATATATATAATTATATTCTGCAAACATGTACTAATAAAAATCATTTTCAAAAAGAAGCAACAATAAAGCAGAACAGACAGAAACCGTAATATTACATGGCAAATATACAAAATGTTAGCATTTATAATAAGTCTAGAAGAATTGGTTTATTCTAATATATGAGACATATGGCAAAATATCAGAAAATATTTTGCAAAATAAAGTTTACCAGTAACATTTTAAACCTTAATGATCTAGGTTTTTTTTTTTTAAATGAGACAGATAAGAAAAAAACAAATATTAACCAAAATAAAAAACTTCATTTTTTGTTTGCTTTCATCAAAAGAAAACCTGATAAGAGTGACAACTGGAATAATTTGCAATGAGGTAAAACAATCCCAAACCTTTATTCAGTGAAGTAGTGTGAGTGTCTGTTGCATTCGGGGCCCGGGGTAGAGGCGCACACAAAACCAGGACACAGGGGATGTAGAGCAGTAAGAGCTAAGTTTGTAACTGTAACTGTATATTGAAGTTTATTTTGTAAGAAGTTTTATAGCATATAAGTGTAGTTTTTTAGATAACATATGAGTATATATCGACTCAAGTAATTGTTTTTTTGACAGTCTGTTTTAGGTGTGTTTTATAAACTAAGGTCTGTTGTTATCTTATTTTTTTAAAGCATGAGAAGTAGAAAGTTGTTATACCACCACAAGACTGCTCGGGACATTTTATTTTTTATAAGGCCGGGACATTTTATTTTAATTTATAAGGCCTTTGGCCACTTTTTTATATTGTGAAAGTTTAGCTAAGCAAGTTTTTAAGGTTTTGTGAGGGGAGAACATTTTTTCCTCAAGAGGCACAGGCATTTTAGTTTTTATCTCGACCCCAAGTAAGCTGCGGCTCCGGCCCACACAAAGGGAGGGCCTAGGGGCCTGAGGATCTTGTGTTTCCCACAAAGTAGTATTCAGAAACATTAAAGGAAAAACTGGCAGAAATAAAAGGAAACCTGAAAAAAATTCAATTTTAAAGGGAATTTTGTTGAAGGAGAAATTGATACCTTAATACACCATATAAAATAAGTGAAAAACTTAACTAAAGTTTTAATTATTAAACTTTAATTTATTAATAATTAAAAATTATTTTTGCTAAAAATGTATTTTAAAAAGTCAAGCAACATCTTATTTAACACATCTGTGATCTTTTGTTTGTTTGGAGGGAGGTCATAATAGCCATGCCAACCAAGAAGCAATCACAGTGGAGAGTGATTCCCTCTTTTCTCTTTTATTATTTATGTGAGTTCAAGCAATTAAAAAAATAAAACTACAGCAACAGTTTCCTCATCTAAGATATTATGGAATTAACAATTTCTTTTTTGACCTCTCACAGGCTATTAGGAAATCTGAATGACACACTATGTGAAAAAAGCATATACATATGTAAATTATTTTGATAAAAATAGACAACTATGGTGGCACATGCCTATAATCCTTATTGTCTAGGAGGCTGAGGTAGGAGAACCATAAGTTTGAGTATACTCTGGGCAATTCAGTGATTTAGCAAGCTCCTATTTCAAAAATAAAAACAAGACAGAGGATACAGTTCAGTGGGAAGGTTCTGAGTTTGATCCCTGGTACTGAAAAAAACAGTCATTATATAAAAGTTGCTGTAGGTGATAAGTTTCAAGTAAAGGACAGGGACATTTAGAGTAGAAAAGCAGAAGAATAAATAACAACAGCAAAAATGACTTGTAAACACTTGTAAGGTGATAAATATGTGCTATTATAATTTTTCTCATTGTTTATACTTCATGATTTCAAAGTAAAAATTACAAATAACTGTTTCCAATAGTCTAATACTTAGACTTTAAGTGATCACTTTCCTTATAATTGGAGGAGTGACTCTACATTTACCAGTTAACAATACTCAAAGCACTTCTAACAATTCTTCTGAGGTAGAAATGGAAAGCATTAGTCTCTTTATAAACAAATACACTATCAAATCAGAATGGTCCAACCTATAAAGTATATGACCATAATGATCCAAAAATATCAAAAACATTAGGACTAGAGGCAAATAGCAGAGCAATCTATCAGAAATGATACCTAATTCTTACCAGATTGAAAAATTGGTTTGGCATACCATGTATTTGCAGTTCTAAAAGAGTGAGTAACAGTTTACCTTTTGTAACTAGTAAAGGAAAACTGCTAATTAGCACTTCTTCTTTCATAAATTAAATGACATTATCATAGGCAGCTAAGTTAGACAGAAATATTAAAAGTATTATAGGCAGTCAGACAGGGCCAGGCCCTTGGAGAAGCGGGTGCAAAAGATGAGATATTTTGTGGGGGAGACAGACACCTCCAGCTGTGGACAAAAGATGAAACAGATGCGCCCACCTACTTCGCTAGGGATAGACCTCAGGGATTGATATTCTAAATAGGTAGCAATTACCTTGAAAAAGCCAGGAAGAGTCACTAATCCAACCCCCTACAGGAAAGGTCCCTGTTCTGTATTCATGCCCGATTGCTACTGACTGGCTTCCCCATTTGATCCCGATTTAATTAATTTTATCTGAACAATTACGCTCGTAATCTTATAGGTTGACCACAGTTTTGTCCCACCCCATACCCACTAGCGAGTTCCCATGTTTTCCACCTTAGACCCACCTCACCTTGTAGTTTTGCTCTATAAAAGTTCCTAAAAAAACGGGTTCCTGGGCACCCCACTCGGGACCCTTTTCTGTCCCTCTCGGACAGAAGCTTGCTTTCCCTCGATAAATATATTCTTCTCTTAACCTCCGCTGTTCCTAAAATTTATTCTTCCATTTCAGAGAACATGAACTTGTCCCAGATATCGTTCAGGTTGGGAGTTTTTTCCCTCTATATCAGTATTAGCATCTCGTCTAACCCCCACCTTGAGGCATACTGTTAGGTAAACTTTACTGAATTCCTCGTCTCTTCCTTTGGTCCTCAGGTGCACTCAAGCAGGTGTTAGCAGAGTCTACACTCTTTCTAGGAACATAGGAATGTTTTTATCCTTGATTCCAATCACTTTGCTTACAGCCTGTTTCTTCATGTGTGGTCTGCAGACATTCATTCAGCTAACACATTTCACTTTTATTTTCTGATTGCTGCTGATAAATGTGAGCAGTGTCTTACCAATTCTTCTGACTCATAAAATTCGGCTAACAAATCTTTACAAACAATAATTTTAAAAGTTAACATATGAGCAGCTTAAAATCATGTGTCTTCACTGGTTAGGTTTTCTTTTCCTTAATATGTTTATTAGCTATTTTCTCCATCGGCAGTGTAGTATTTTTTGCTATGTTCAGTAAAAACAATGCTTTTATCTTATAGTTAATTTACTGTAATAGTGCATATACATAATACTAACAAATCTAAAACTTATTACAGGTAATTCAATGAGAAAATATCCTTGACCCACTTTGTACACTCATTGATCTATTTTACTCCTACATCATAAGCAATTATTACTATTGATTTCTCATATATTTTTCAACAGAAAAGTATGAGTATATGTGTTTATAATTTTGACACATACAAAACTTATGTACCTTATATACTGTTGTAAAGTCTAGCTTTTTCTTTTGACAATACATCTCATTGAGTACCTTATTTATATCAGTCCAAATATAGCTGCTTTGTGCTTTTAAACTTCATCATAGCTTTACTTCATCTTCACCTACCACTACTCATTAAATTGTCCCATATTGATGGACATTTGAGTTGTTTTTAATCTTTTGCTATTATAAACAACACTGCAAGAAATATCTTTATACATAAATCTCTGAAAAATTGCTGAAATATAGTTGCACAATAAATTCCTGAAAATAGAAATTCTAAATACAGAATTGCATGCATTTGTGATAGATAAATAGGTCATGAACAAATAAGTTAATATTGACAAGATGTACTACACATTGATTGATGTCATTCCCTTTTAAAGAAAAAATATCCTTGAAGGACCAAAGAACTGATTAATATTACACTGTGCTCAATAATACCAGTATCCTTCAAAATAAAAATGAGACTACTCAATATTTTTAAATTGACTATCTAGTTGTAACCAAAATAGTTTAATTCCAAATCTTACCTTAAGAGAAGTGGGGAGGAGTAGGCAGTAAGTTTCTTGTGGTATTTCTGTTTTAGGTTGGGGTAAGTCCATTTAAAATCAAATCAAAATTATGTAGGTAGTGCTAGTTTGATTTGGTCTAATAGAATCTACTTTACATAGGGTAGGAACAGAAGTTTACATAGGGTGGGAACAGAAGTTTGTGGCTAGACTTTTCCCATAGTAGTTTTATAATATTTTACAAGAGATATAGAACATGGCCACAGATCGACTCATATAGCCATTTTAACATTGAGTGTGGAAGGAGGATATATTGATTTTCTCCACTTTGTAACAGTGAAAACAGAAAAGTGATACAGTAAAATCTTGCTTTGTGAGCATAATTCATTTTGGAAACATGCTTGTAATCCAAGGCACTTGTACATCAAAGTGAATTAGCCTATAAGAAATAATGAAAACTCAGATCATTCATTCCATAACCCAAAAAAATTTATGTCAAAATGATTACAGTATTGTAACATAATATAATGTAATGAAGAAAATACAAGATATAAAGCAAAATAATTAACCTGTACTTACTTTTGAAAGCCATCACAGCTGGTAGTAGAGAAAAAAGAGACAGGAAAGTTATTGTATAGGATGACTTTCACTGTCAGTAATGGAGTCAGTGCTATCTGTCGGTCCCTTGAAATCTTTCTCTTCTCCCACTGCATTAATGAGGATTCTATCTGATGACACTTCCTTTTGTCTCCTTTCGATGATTTTGTGGAAATGTGAAATTGTATTGTGGTTAAAATTTATTAGAAATACTTGCCTTTCTTGAAGACCACTTACAGAACGAGTTACTACAACCCAAAATCTTACCGTACTTCAAAGTTCAGGTCTCATTTTTGTTGTTGAACTTACCAGAAAAACAAATGTTCATATCTTTGTTCAATCTTTTGTTAACATCCCAAATGACTTGAAACATGTTTACATAGTCACCGGAGTGGAAACACTCCTCAATGACTTTTTTCATGCATTAAATAAATATTTAGATTCTGATTGCCTACAGTAAAATTTGGCCTTGCCTCTCTTTTATAAAATTAAGAATTCTTTTAGGGAACTATTGTAGAATGATAAGAAAACATCAGTACAATCCACAATAATTTCTATATCATAAAGTACATTAGAGCATATTTTGTTTATTTTGAATATTCCCAGGATTCTAGACCATCAATTATATTTTTATTTTTTCAGATTTTCAATAGACCTATAAACCTTTTTTCTTTTTTTTTTTTTTTTTTTTACCTTTTGAGGTAGGGTCTTCCTATTCAGCTCAGGCTGGCCTTGAGCTCACTTTGTAGCGCAGGCTGGTCTCAGACTTGCAGTGATCCTCCTGCCTCCACCTCCTGAGTGCTGGGATTATAGGTGTGTGCCACCACACTTGGCTAAATCTTTATATGTATACATAAATTACATAAAACCTTTTTATAACATACCCCTCATAACTCATTATACATTTTCTTCTTTTAACCAATAGTGGAAGTAGGAAGATAGAAATTATCTTATCTCCTTCTTTACTGATGATGAAATATTAGGGAACCTACTCAGAGTAAAAAATTACTATTCTATGCATCTCTAGATTGAGTTTATAAGGGCTTCAGACTGGGTTTGTCATGTAAAAGCCAATTTCCCAGTTGCTTTGTTTAGGAGCAGGGTGTGAGTCTGGAGCTAAATCCAGTATTTACTTGTATATATTAAGCTTACTTGCTGAAGTACAGTTGCTTGGAAAGGACCACAGGGTTTGGAGCCCTTATAAAAGATTAATTCATAAAAACTTCATAATTCCATGAAGTACTGTTTTTTGTCCCATTTCACAGATGAGAAAACCAAGTCAGAGTCAAGACATTGACTAAATGGTCATAGTTCATAGAGCAGAATCTGAAGCCAGGTCATCTGAAACCACAGCCAGTATTGGAAGGCCTTTCCTTACATGGCCTTATTAGGAGTGTAGCCTGTCTGAGGCTCAAAGAATTAGAGGGCAAATCTTCCCTGTGGATATACTTAAGGTTTACAAGAGAAATCTCAAGCAAAGGTGGGAACAACTGGACAGCTGTATAATAGAAGCATGTGTATTCTCAGGCTTTTACCCTGCTCTTATCAGAACATGTTTTGAGGGCAGTATGTAGAATATAATGTGCATGCTATTCTAATATGGGTGTGTTGGTCTTTTATAGGTTTCAGTGAAAAATCAGTATATTTAGTTCTCAATTATTTTCTAGCTCTAATGATAAGGAGATATTTATAAATGGATTTATCA
Source organism: Chinchilla lanigera (assembly GCF_000276665.1). Classification (NCBI taxonomy): domain Eukaryota; kingdom Metazoa; phylum Chordata; class Mammalia; order Rodentia; family Chinchillidae; genus Chinchilla; species Chinchilla lanigera. Next base: position 8,763,738 of record NW_004955488.1, on the reverse strand, counting down.
TCTAGGATGTACAATGAACTGTAAGCACTAGTAATCTTTAGGAGCTTGCTTTCTCTGCATGAAAGTAAATTCAGAAATAGGAGATCTTAGCTATTGTAAAGGTTCTGCAGTATCATAAGGGCCAGGCTCCTGTCACCTTCTCTAATGTCTGTAGATGGTGGGGTTTTGCCATAGTTCCTTCTATCTTGAGTATCTTGTCTGTGTGTCTGACAAGTGGTGAAGACAAGAAAATACACCAAACTCCAACTCAATCTATTCTTTCAGTTGTTAGAGAATGATTAACTTATATCAAATTTTATAACAACATCAAATTTATATTATTAGACAAATTACATAAATAGCAATAACATAAATGTATGATATAATTATGACATTTTGTTATAATTATTAAGGTATAACATAAAAATATAATTCACCAACTTGATCACTTCAATAAATGCAGAAGAAACATGTGACCAAATCCAATATCTATTCATTATAAAAACCTTGAAAAAGTAGATATAGAAGTCTTTGTCTCAATTTGATAAAAGCTATCTATGACAAACCAGTGACCAACACCACATTAAATGGAGAGAAGCTGAAAACTTTCCACCTAAAATCAGGCAATCAGAGAAGAGAAAGAAATAAAAGAGATACAGATAAGAAATGAGGAATTAAATGATTATGTGCAAATGACATGATCCTCTACATAGAAGACCCCAAAACTCCACAAAAAGACACCTAGAATTAACAAACAAATTCAGTAGCATAGCGTAATACAAAGTCATCACTAAAAAATCAAGTTTTCCTGTGCACTAATGATAAATTCATTGAGAGAGAAACTTGGAAAACAATACCTTTCACAGTAGCATCAAGAAAAATGAAATACTTAGAAATTAACCTAACTAAAAGGAACTCTCACACACTGTTGGTCTGAATGTAAAGTGGTGCAGCCCTTTTGGAAAATAATAGGAAAGTTCCTCAAAAAATAGCACTACTTTGTGATCCAACAATCACTCTCCTGGGTATACATATAAGGGAAATAAATGACTACATTGAAAAGATATCTGCACTTTTATGATTCCTGCAATATTATTCACCATAGAAAATATTTGAAAGACATAGAGCTCTCATGCTGAATGGGTAAGGAAAAGATTTATATATATATTTATATATACATCAGAATCATATTCAGTCTTAAAGAATAGTAATGGCTATTTGTGACATCTTGAATGAACTTCAAGGACACTATGTTAAGTGAAATAAACCAGGGCAGAATAAGATAGATCCTGTATGATCTCATTTGTACGTAGAATCTAAAAAAGTTAAACTCATAGAAGTATACAGTCAAATGGTAGTTATCAGAGACCAGAGCCAGGGGTTAAGGACAGTTGGTCAAAGAATACAAAATTTCAGTTAGATAAAAATGATAAGCTTGAGAGATCATTGTACAAAAAGATATACATAGTTAATAACAACTTTACTTTTGACAATTGTTAAGAAGACAGACCTTCAGTGGTCTCATGCAGAAAAAAAGCATGTGATGTAACACATTAAATAGCTTGAGGAGCTGTCTGGGACCTTAGAACCTCTGGCTCTGTCACTGCAGGAGGCTGCTTGCACATGGAAAGCTTTGGTGAGCTGCCTGGGAGACTGGAATCTCTGGCTCCAGCCCCTGACACCACCACAGGAATGTCCCTTGGACCTGGTAGCCCAAGGTAAGCTGTCTGGGACCCCAGGACCTCTAGCTCTGCACCTCACCACCAATGTGGGAAGGTCACTCTGACATAGGAAGCCTGAGGAATGACCCTGAATATTGGAAAACCTAAGAAGATTTGAAAATGACAAATAGAAGGAGCAACATGCAATCTCAGCCCTCAACCCCACTCAGAACAAGTCCAGCAAATATCAACAGGGAAGAACATGAAAGTCACACACCAAAAATTTCTGGAATAATAGCAACTAAAGTAAAGAAGCAACTCCATCAGGCTATAGAGGAAACCATATCAGAAATAATCACTGAGGCAAAAAAAGAGGTGACAATCATAATGGAAGAATCATTAAGCATATCAAAAGAAGACATAGATAAAAAATAGAGGAGCACAGAAAAATGATGGAAACCTAGAATGAACAGTATAGGACAAAATTACAATGCATGAAACAGATTCAAAGAGATACTCAGGAAATTAAAAATTCCATCAAAAGCTGGCAAAATTGTTTGAATGAAATGGAAGATAGACTTTCAGACCTTGAAGACAGCAACGCAGCTAGTGATCATGAAATGAAAGATCTTGTAAAAATAACAAGGAACCAGCAAATAACAACTCAACAGCTGCAAGATGAGGCAAAGAAGAACAATATATGACCAATAGGTGTCACGAAAGAGCAGGAGGCAATATGAATGATATAAAAAGACTGCCGAAGTAATAGATAATTTCCCAAGCATGGGAGAAAAATCTGACATACATTAAGTAAGGCACACAGAACTCCAATTAGGTATAACCAAAATATATCTACACCTAAACATATAATAATCAAGATCCCAGAAATTCAGCAAAAGACCAGAATATTAAAAGCTGTTATGGAAAAGAAACAGATCACCTATGAAGGAAAACCCATCAGAATCACGGAACATATCTAAACAAAAACCATCAAGTCAAGGAAATGTTGGAGTAGAGTGTTTCAGGTCCTAAAAGAAAACAAATTCCATCCCAGATTGCTGTAGCCAGCAAAACTATCTTTCAAAACTGATGGAGATATAAGACACTTCCATGACAAAGATCAACTGAAGAAATACATGAGCAGCAAACCAACCCTACAAAGACTACTAAAAGATATTTTATAAAAGAGATTGTCCCTCAGACAAAAGCCTTCTATCTAGAACATATAAAGAATTAAAAAATTTCAGCCCCTCCAAATTCAAAGACCCAATCCAAAAATGGGCAGCGGAGATGAATACATACTTCTCAGACAAGGAGATACAATGGCAAATAAATATATGAGAAAATGTTCAACATCATTAGTCAT
>NW_004955488.1:8756652-8758572 GCF_000276665.1 Chinchilla lanigera | reverse complement strand
ATAAAAGCCCTACAGATAATTGGAATGGATGGACATTACCTCAATCTACTAAAAGCTGTCCATCACAAACTAACAGCTAACATCATACTAAATGGACAAAAATTGAAAGCTTTCACTCTAAAATCAGGAGCAAGACAAGGATTTCCACTGCCACCACTCCTATTAAACATAGTTCTGGAAATATTAGCCCAAGCAATTAGACAAGAGGGAGAAATAAAAGGATTAGGGTTGGGGGGAAGTTGAATTTTTCTTTTTTTGCGGTTGCCTTCTTCTTTTCCTTGGAGGCCCCAAAAACTCCACCAAAAGACTTCTAAAATTAATAAACAAATTCGGTAGCGTAGCTGGATACAATGTCAACACTCAAAAATCAATAGCATTCCTATAGACAAACAAAAATTTCACTGAGAGAGAAATTAAGGAAACCATACCTTTTACAATAGCATTCAAAAAATTAAAATATTTAGGAATCAGTCTAACAAAAGAAGTAGAAGATCTATACAGAGAAAACTACAGTGCTCTGAAAAAAGACATAGAAGAGGATTTCAGAAAATGGAAAGATATTCCTTGCTCTTGGGTAGGAAGAACCAACACTGTGAAAATGGTCATATTCCCAAAATTGTTATATAGATTCAAAGCAATCTCAATCAAAATACCATTGGTATACCTCACAGATCTTGAGAAAATATTCCTAAAGTTCATCTGAAACCAGGAGAGACCCAGAATTGCAAAAGTAATCCTGGGCAACAAAGGCAAGGTAGGAGTATCACAATCCCTGGTTTGAATTATATTATAAAGCCACTGTGATAAGAACAGCATGGTGTTGGCAAAAAAACAGACCTGAAGGTCAATGGAACCAACTAGAAAATGCAACCACAGCCATAAACACACTCAAACACCTTATCTGCAACAAAGGGGCCAAACACATTCACTGGAAGAAAGATAGTCTCTTTAATAAATGGTGCTGGAAAATGTGGTTTTCCACATGCTGAAGACTATAGAAGTTCCACAACTGTCACCATGCACCAGAATCAAGCCTAAATGGCTTAAAGATCTACATGTTAAAACAGAAACACTAGATCTACTGGGAGAGAAAGTAGGTGGAAGTTTTGAAGACATAGGTGTAGGCAGAAAGTTCATAAACAAAAAACAAACTACATGGGAAATTCTTGAAAGGTTCAATAACTGGAATCTCACCTCATTAAAAAAATTTTTGTACATCAAAAGAAATCACCAACAGGGTGAAAAGAAAACTCATGAATTGTGAAAAAATTTTATCCAACTGTCTTTCAGACAAAGGACTGATATTTAGAATGTATAAAGAGTTTAACAAAATCTTGCCTCCTAAATTCAAATACCCAGATTCAATCCGGAAATGGGCATCTGAAATGAATACACACTTCTCTGATAAAGAATTAATGGCAAATAAATACATGAAAAAAGTTTCAACATCTTTAGTCATTTGAGAAATACAAATTGAAACAACACTGAGATTCCATCTCACCCCAGAAAGAATGGCTATTATCAAGAAATCAACCAATAACAAATGCTGGTAGGGCTGTGGGGAAAAAGAAACTATTCTCCACTCCTGCTGGGAGTGTAGATTGGTGAAACCACTGTGGAAATCAGTCTGGAGATTCCTCAGTAAACTAGGATTAGAGGTCCAATTCAATACAGCTGTTTCCCTTTTGGGTATTTTTCCAGAAGAACTGAAAACATCATACGACACCAATATGTGTGCACCCATGCTTATAGCAGCACAATTCATCATAGCTAAATCATGAAAGCAAACCAAATGCCCATCAACTGAGGGATGGATAAAAAAGGTGCGGTATCAATATGTAATACAACCACCATTGTTAATTCCCTACCACTTTGTTTGTAACTCTGTATTGTCTGTATTGTGCTTGTGATATGTTGTAA
>NW_004955488.1:8753487-8756206 GCF_000276665.1 Chinchilla lanigera | reverse complement strand
TTGTTGATTTTCTATTCCCTTGTTTTGAAATTCTGTATCATTTTTATTGTTTTTATGCTATTTTGTTTATGCCTTTGTTTTTGTTATTTTCTGATATTTTCTTTTTCAAATTAGGGAACAAAAGGAATATATTATATATGCATATACAAGGATAGCTGAGATAAGTGTATTGCTGATGTCTATTGGTTTATTGAAAGGAACACTTAATGCTTAATTTTTTTCTTTTCTTTTGACAAAATTGCACGCTTATATCTGGTAATCAAAACAACTAATTTGAAGACAACATTATGCAATATAATGACCATTGCTGAATTCCTACCATCTTATTTGATGAAGCTCTGTATAGTTTCTAATTTTTTTATTACTTGTTATTGTCTCTAATTGTTTTATCAATATTGCATTCTTACATCTGGTAATCTGAGCAACTGTGTTGAAGATAATAATATATAATATAACAACCATTGTTAATTCCTACCATCTTATTTTGAAATCCTGTAGTATTTCTATTGTTTTTGTATTATTTTGTTTTTGTTTTCCTTGTTGTTATTTTATTTTTTCACTTTAAAATAAAAAATAAAGAAATAGCTTAATTTAGTCATTTTACAATATATTTCTAAACATAATGTTGTGTTGACAAATATATGTTTTTGTCAATTACTGACTTTGTAACTATGACATTTTCAAACCTAATTATGTATTCCAGCACTGCAAAGATGGGCACTTATTTGCCTGTGTGAGGAACCAAGAAATATCCCTGATGTGGAAGGGACATTGCCCATCAATGGCTTTGTTGGTTTCCTCAGCTGACTCACCCATTGGACATGGTAGCTTCAGGATTCCTTGGAACACTCTACACAGGTTTCCCAGCTAGGCATTTCATCACCAAGTCTCAGTGGACTTCCTGAACTACTAGAACTTTGATCTTTTTAATTTAATTGCCTGCTACAAAGGTAAATATAAATGAACTATAAATGGTGACAAACTCCCAAATAGCAAAAGGAAAGTAATTTATGTGGGTTATCGTTATCGATTAATTTAAAAACAAAATAGGTGTGTTAAATGACTTGTTCACACACTAAGATATATCATGTTATTTGTAGGTAGCAAGAACATCTAGACATTTCTAGATGTTTGATGTCCAAAATTTCCATTATTTAGATTTTCTTGAAGGATGCACATACATGAATGTCTTTATATAAGCACATAGTTTTTAATAGTGCTAAGCAGAAATGTTATAGTTTGTTATGTGTTGCATGATAGAGTGGTAACATTGCTTTGGTTTAATTTCAGCATGGTTCCAGATATTTTGAAAATGGTTAATTATCTATTCAGGGAAAGGTACTACTTCATTCTATAAATTCATTGCTTAAATTTTCACTGAAACAAATGAAGCACTATATCTTGTCAACCAGATGTCCATGTACTAATGCCTTGCTTTGAGTAAAATGCAGACTAGAGAGATTGGGATTTTATCCATTGATTCCTATTCTCTTTAGGGGAAAATATTGTCATAAGCACTTGTGAACTTGCATTATTTTTTTCTCCTTTTAGATGAAAAAAATTAATGGCACTACATGGTGGTAATTTATTCAGTGATCAAACTGGATATGCGGTGCTCTTTTCAATTCTTTCAAAACAGAGAATTCTAGAGACCGAAGCAGGATGATCACAAGTTCAAGTCCTGCCTGGGCAATTCAGCAAGATCCTGCCGCAAAATAAAAAATGAAAAGATTGGGCTGTAGCTCAGAGTGAAGGCTCTGGGTTCAATCCTCATTACCTAAAAAAAGAAAAGAAAAGCAATAATTCCATACCCAAGTTAAGGGACTAAACTTCATTCATTTGGAATGCTGAGGTTGAATAGATTTTTTAGCCATTTTACCTAATAAGGTGAACCATTCAGATTGGGGTCATTTAAATTATGCTTGGAGAATGATCCTAGAAGGGGTTCATAGTGCTACAGGACTCTCAAACCACAAGCAAAGGTTGTAATCATCAATAGCATGTTACAAACCCAAGATGAAATGTGAGCAGGGTGTGCTTCTCATCACTTCATAAGAAGACTATGTAGTGGAATTGAAATTTCAGCATTTCTTCAGAACTACGCACTGCCAGACACTACATAAACTGCTTCTGTAAAAGGACTATAACTTAATTGTCCTTCAATGATGGTTGTACATCTTTACTCATTTGCCTTGTGGAAGGGAAGGTAAAATTTGAATGAAATTTCAGGAATCAGCTTTGCATTTGTTTTTTCTTAGAAGAAATGCCTGTTTTCAGTGATACTTTCTAGAACATGGTTTTATCCTTAAATTTATTCTAAATAGGCATTAATAAGACCCATATTTCAGAGAATTACTTCTGGCCAGATGAACTTCAACTGATGGTGAAATTAAGCTATAATTCTCCATGGCAAAGTATGTAAAGATGTACAAATTGCCAAGATTTTCTACTACTACTAATAATTTTCAACTTATAATTTAACATTTTGTAATAATCAAGGTCTATTGTCAAATCCACAGTACAATGTTAGTTTTATAAATAACACAGGAGTAAAGCTTCATAAATAATATAGAGAAGTAATATTCTAGAAATGATATTTTTCTTTTTTTTTTTTTTTTGGTTTTTCTCCGGTACCGGGAACCGAACTCACGATCTTGCGCTTGCCAGGCAGGCGCTTTTGCCGCTGAGCTAAATCCCCAGCCCCACCTTTGTAGTATTT
>NW_004955488.1:8703784-8753387 GCF_000276665.1 Chinchilla lanigera | reverse complement strand
TTTTTTTTGGTTTTTCTCCGGTACCGGGAACCGAACTCACGATCTTGCGCTTGCCAGGCAGGCGCTTTTGCCGCTGAGCTAAATCCCCAGCCCCTAAAATGATTTTTTTTAATAGACATGCAAGTGAACAGACAAGCCCTACATTCCCACACTGTGCATTTATAGTTACAGGACATTTTGCAGAATGGATGATATAATTGGTTTGGGGAAGTACGAGGTAACTTGTCCTGGAATGGAAGTAGACATAGTGTACATTTGTCTCTTCAAGGTCTATTCTCCAGGTCTTTCATAGAAGCATCAGATATGCAAATAAATCTTCCATCTTTTACTATGAAGTCACTGTCTTTCTGCAATTGGTTCTCTAACTGGGTTGACAGTAGTCCCCTGACAGTTCCAGTCTTCACTGATAAAGCTGTTGTCTGAGCAGCTTTTGCAAATGGTCTTCCAATTCTTTCATACTTTAAAAATTGAGTAAAATGTTTCTACCAATATTTTAATAGCAGCTGGGATGTATTTCTAATAAACTGAGATATAATTCACATAGCATACAACTGTTCTCATATTTCACAATTCATATTATACAGTTCAGTGGCTTTTAATATATTCAGAGTTGGGCAAACTTCACCAAAATCAATCTCAGAACATTTCCATCATGCAAGCCATTAAGAGTCATTCTCTATTTCCCTCCACTACATTTTTCCACCCTCAGCCCTAGGGAATTGCCAGTCTTTCTTCTCTCTCTATGTATTTGCTTACTATAGATATTTTATATTAATACAGTATGTAGTGTTTTGTTACTGGATTCTTTTATTTAACATAGCATTTCCAAGATGTATCTATTTTGTAGGATATACAAGTAGGTAATTTCCTTTCATTGCTCAATAATATTCCTTTATATGGCTATATCAATTATATGTATCCGCTCATTAGCTGATATACATTTATTATCTCCATTTTGTATTGATTCCATTTTGTATTGTTATACTATAAATAATATAATTATCAACATTTATGTACAAGTCTTTGTGTGAACATATTTTCATCTCTTTTGGGTACTTATTTTGTAGTGAACTTGATAGATCTTAGGGCAATGTATGTTTAACTTTTTGAAGAATAACCATACTATTTCCTATCCACCTGCACTATTTGCATTGTCATCAATTGTGTGTATGTTTTGGTGATTTGTATGAGTTTAGAATCTGTTCATTTCTTTAAAATATTCTAATGTATTGGAAAACAAATTTTGATACTAGTTACTATTTTCTGGATTTTTGATATTGTCTGTTGTGATTGTACGTTTTCATTTCTAATTGCATCAATGTCCCTCTATTCTCTCTTTCAGTAAATTTGGCTAAGGGTTTATCCATTTTATCTATTCTTTCAAAGAGCCAGTTCTGCAACTTGTTGATTGTACTGTTTTTTATATTCTTAATTTCATTGATTTCCACTTTAATCTTTATAATTTATACATATGGGTCTGATTTATTTCACTTATGAGTATGGTCTCAAGTTGCATCCATTTACCTATAAAAATCTTCAGTTTACCCTTCTTTATGGCTGAGCAATACTCCACTATATAAAAAAAATCTTTTTAACCTATTCCTCAGTTGATGGACATCTGGGTTTCTCCACACTAATTGCCACAGTGATTGCATCAGTCTACGTTCCCACTAACAGTGAAGAAGTGTTCTTTTTCCCCAGGGCCCCACCAGCATCTGCCATCTGCTGATTTCATGATGATAGCCATTCTTTCTCAGGTGAGATGGAATCTCAGAGTTGTTTTAATTTGCACTTCTTGAATGACTAATGATGTTGAACATTTTTTTCATGTATTTATTTGTCATTTTTATTTCTTCATCTGAGAAATGTGTATTCATCTCAGATGCCCATTTATGGATTGGGTCTTTGAATTTGGGGTGATGATTTCTTCAATTATTTATATGTCCTAGACATAAATCCTTTGTCTGAAGGACAATTGGCTATAACTTTTTCTCACTCTGTGAGTTTTCTTTTCACTCTGTTGGTAATTTCTCTTGCTGTGCAAAAGCTTTTTAATAAGGTGAGATCCCTTTTGTTGATTCTTTTTACTATTTCCCTTGCAGTCTGGATTTTGTCTATGAAGTCTCTGCCTACACCTAAATGTTTAAGATTTTTACCTATTTTCTCTTCAGTAAACTTAGTGTTTCTATTTTAATATACAGACCTCTTATCTTTTTTTATTTTAGTTTAATGTATGATAATAGACATGGGTCTAATTTTAGCCTTTAGCATGCAGAAAGCCAGTTTTTCCAGCACCATTTATTAAAGAGACTGTCTTTCTTCCAGGGAACATGTTGGGCTCTTTCATCAAAGATAAGGCAGACGTGTGTGTTTGGGGATGCATCTGCCTCTGCCATTCTTCCTACTATTCCTTAGACCTGTTTCTTTGCCAATCCCTTGCTGATTTTTATCATAGTAGCCTTGTAGTATAATTTCAGGTCTGAGATTCTGATGCCCCCTGCCTTGCCTTTGTTGCTCAGAATTGCTTTTGCTATTCTAGGTCTCTTCTGTTTCCAAATGAATTTCAGTAAAGTTTTCACTCTTTCTATGAGGTATGTTAATGATATTTTCCTTGGGATTGCATTAAATCTTTATAGTGGTTTTGAGGGTATAGTGATTTTCACTATCTTGGCTCTTCCTCCTTAAGAGCAAGAGGTATTTTTCTATTTTCTGATATCCTTTTCACTCTCATTTTTTAGGGTAGTGTAATTTTGACTGTGCAGATCTTTTATATCCTTTGTGAGATTGATTTCAAAGTATTTCATTTTTGGACGATATTGTGAAGGCTGTGCTTTTCCTACTTTCTCTCTCTGTGAGTTTGTTGCTTGTGTACAGAAGTGCTATGAGTTTTGAGTGTTAATTTTGTATCTCACTACACTGCTGAATTTGGATATTAAATCTAGAACTCTTTTGGTGGAATTTTTGGGTCTTGTGTGTAGACTAGCATGTCATCTGCAAATAATGATAATTTAACTTCTGCTTTTCCTATCCTTATTTCTTTTATTTCTTGCTCTTGTGTAATTGCTCTGGCTAATGTTTCCAGAACTTTATTGAATAGGTGTGGTATTGCTTCTCTTTAAGTTTCCTTAAAGAATTTTAGCATGAGTGACATTAGTTCTTCTCTAAATTTCTGGTAGAATTCCACAGTGAATCCATCTGGGCCTGGGCTTTTCTTTGTTGGTAGTTAACTATATTTCCAATTTTATTGGCTGATATCAAGGTATTTAGAATTTTTATACCTTCTTGACTTAATTTTGGCAATTCAATTGTGTCTAAGAGTTGGTGCTTTTTGATTCATTGAGTCTTTGTTCAGTTTTCTTAGTCTGTTTTCTTGATCCCATGCATAGTCTCTGACCATAGTGCTATGCAGCTGGGAATCAATGACAAAGAAAATCATAAAAACTACATTAACACATGGAAATTAAGCAACACCCTTCTGTTTTTTTTGTTTTGTTTTGTTTTGTTTTTTGTTTTTTTTGGTACCGGGACCTTGCATTTGCCAGGCAGGTGCTTGTGCCACTGAGCTACATTCCCAGCTGACAACACCCTTATGAACAATCAATGGATCACAGAGGAAATTAAAGATGAAATTAAACAGTATATACAATTAAATAATAATGCGTATGTAACATAGCAAAATTTATGGGACACAAAGCAGTCCTGTGAGGGAAATTTATAGTGATGAGCTCACTCATGAGGCAAATAGAGCAAGCTCAAATGAATAGCCTAATATTAAACCTGAAACTTCTACACAAAGAAGAACAAGTCAAACCCAAAGCTCATATGAAGGAGGAACCTGTAAAGATAAGAGCAGAAATTAATGCAATAGAGACTGAGAAAACAATACAAAGAGTCAATAAATCAAACAGTTAGCTCTTTAAAAGAATAAATAAAACTGATAAACCATTAGCCAACCTCATCAAAAAGAGGAAAGAAAAAACACAAATTCAAGCAATTAGGAATCAAAAGGGAAAAATCACAACGGATCTCACAGAAATCCAGGAGATCATCAATACTTGCTATGATAACCTACATTCTAATAAGGTGGAAAACACAAGAAATGGAAAGATTCCTAGACTCAATCAAATTGCCAAAACTAAATCAAGAAGTTATAAAAATTCTAAATGAACTGATATCCGCTAATAAAATTGAAACTGTAATTAAAAGTTTCCCAACAAAGAAAGGCTCAAGCCCTGAAGGATTCACTGTTGAATTTTACAAGAAATTTAGAGATGAACTAATACCACTAATGCTGAAAATCTTTAAGGAATTTGGAAGGGAAGCAGTGCTTCCAAAATCAGACCTGGATGCAAGTATTACCCTCATTTGAAAACCAGAGAAGAATGAAACCAAAGAGAAAAACTACAGGCTGATCTCTCTAATGAACATTGATGCAAAGATCCTTATAAAGATACTGGCAAACAGAATGCAGCAAATCATCAAGGAGATTATACACCATGACCAAGTAGGAGTCATTGCAGGGATGCAGGGATTTTCGAATGTAAATCAATAGATGTAATGCAACATATTAAGAGAACCAAAGACAAAAAACACATAATCCTCTCAATAGATACAGGAAAAACATTTGACAGAGCCTACCACCTATTCATGACAAAAACTCCACATAAAATTACAATAGATGGCCTCTCAGTCTGATAAAAGCCGTCTATGACAAATCAACAACTAATATCGTATTAAATGATCAAATACGGAAAACTTCTACTCTAAAATCAGGAACAAGACAAGGATGTTCATTACCATCACTCCTATTCAATACAGGTCTGGAAACATTAGCCAGAGCAATTAGATAAGAGAAAGAAGTAAAAGGAATAAGGGTAGGAAAGAAACTAGTTAAATCATCATTTTTTTGCAGAAAAGCAATTCTGGGCAGCAAAGGCAAATCAGGGGGCATCACAATCCTAGAAATTATTCTACAAGGCTACTGTACAAAAATCAGCATGGTACTGGCAAAAAAAGAAAAGCAGGAGGAGTAGTGGAACCGAATGGCAGATGCAGCTGTATCCCCAAACACATGTAGTCACCTTATGTTTGACAAAAGAGCCAAACATGTTCACTGGACAAAAAACAGTCTCTTTAATAAATGGTGCTTGGAAAAACTGGCTTTTCTCATGCTGAGGATTAAAACTAGACCCATGTCTATCACCATGCACTAAATTAAAATCAAAATTAAAGACCTAAATATTAAAATAAAAGCACTAAATTTACTGGAAGAGAAATCTTGAAGACATAGGTGTAAGCAAAGACTTTGTGAACAAAATCCAGACTGCAAAGGAAATATTACAAAGAATTAACAAATGGGATCTCACTTTATTCAAAAGCCTTTGCATGACAAAAGAAATCATCAATAGAGTGAAAAGACAACCCACAGAATGAGAAAAAATTATATCCAGTTTTCCTTCAGACAAAGTACTAGTATCTAGAACATATAAAGAATTGAAAAAAATCAGACTCCCCAAATTCGAAGACCCAATCCAAAAAGGGACATCTGAGATGAATATTCACTTTTCAGATGAAGAAATACAAATTGCAAATAAATATATAAAAAAATGTTCAACATCATTGGTCACTTGAGAGATGCAAATTAAAAAAACGTTGAGATTGTATCTCACCCCAGAAAGAATGGCTTTCATAAAAAAATAAGCCAATAACAAATATTAGTGGGGTTATTGGGAAAAGGAACCCTTCTCCACTGTTGATTGGGGTGTAGATTGGTGCAATCACTGTGGAAATCAGTATAAAGATTCCTTAAAAACCTAGGATTAAAGGTCCTATTTGACCCAGCTATTCCCCTTCTGGGTATTTTCCCAGAAGAATTAAAATAGCATACTACAGTTTATAGTAGCACAATTATACCCATGTTTATAGTGAAACAATGTGTAATAGCTCAGTCTTGATGTCCATCAACTGAAGAATTGATAAAAAGGATGTTGTCTTTTTATGCAATGGAGTATTACTCAGCCATGAAGAAGTATAAATGGAGACTTTTACAGGTAAATGAATGCAACTACAGACCATACTCATAAATGAAATAAATCAGACCCATATGTGTAAGCATCCTATTGTCTCACTAGTGTGAGAACCTCAATGAGTAAATAAGATCCAAAATGTACAATACTTGGAACGAAACTCTTCAAAAGAAAAGAGAAACTGTTATGTTGGAAAAGGGAAAGGAAGAAAGGGAAAAAGAAATATATATATACACAAAACAGTTGATAGTTATACAGCTAGTTTCTCCTAGTTCATTGAAAAGAAAGGTTTGAGATAGTATTTTTTGGACAAGATATCATGCCTATATCTTTTACTCTGGATAACTACTCTGAAGACAACAATATGCAGTGTATTAATTATTGTAACTCTCCTACTAACCTGTTTTGAAAGTGTGTTTTATTGTTTTTTCTTTAATATAAAAATAAATTTATTTTAACTGGTTCATAAAAAAGAAATTGTAGATATTGATGGGTACCTTGTGATGTTTTGATATGTATATTCATTGTATGCTTACATTGGATTAAACATATCTGTCTATTCAGCAGCCATTAATTTTGGTAAAACCATTCAAAAATCTTTTTCTTTAGCTTTTTGGAACATGTCATACATTACTCTCACCCCAGACTGTATGATGGCACACCAGAACTTCTTGCTTCCATCTAAGTCTAATGTGGGAATCCCTGACTAACTTTTCCCATCTGTCCCTTCTCCCCAGTTGCCAAATATGTTGGCATGAATATATAAAGAGAATTCCTCTTGACGGTAAGTCATTTAAGTCTAAACTACTTTTTGATCTAAGACTTTTGCATTTTGTTAATTTTTTCCAAGAAGTAGTTTTTGGTTTTGTTGATTTTTCAGTTGCTCAGCTGTTCTCCATTTCTTTAACACCTGCTCTTTTTTCTTTCTTTCCTTCAGCTCTTTTCTTTGATTCAGATTTCCTTCTTTCTAGTTTTTTGGGTTTGTTTTGCTCTTTCTTGAGGAGGAAAATAAGGTTACTTATGTGAGGTATTTTCTTAACATATATTAATTATATAATGTTTTTTATTATGTTATTTTGTTATGTTTATATTAATGTTTTTATTAACATATATTAATTATACATATTGATGGGGCTCAGTATGATATTTCAGCACATGCATACAGCCTGCCCTAATAAAATCAAGCCACCTTTTATCCATCCATCCTTCCTCCCAAACTCTAATAAATCTACCATATGACCCAGTTGTTCCACTTCTGAGTATATTATGTAAAGGAAAGGAAACTGTTCATACTAAACAGCTAATTGCATTCACTTGTTTATTGTGCACTATTCAATCAGCCTAGGTAGCCAACAATAGATCAGTGGATAAAGCAAATGTGTTATGTATACAGTAGAATGTTATTCACCTATAAAGAAGTTTAAAATCCTACCATTAGTTCATGGTAGTTGGAAAGCCAAGTATCTACTTCCTTGAGATGTTATTGCAGAATATATTCTACCTGGTTGCTAAAGTTCCAATATCTATTGTATCCTAGCAAAATAGATGTTGTCTCATTTGTTGTAGATATTTACAATCATAAATTTGCTCCTAAAAACTGTCTTTGCTACATTTCATGATGTTATATTATCCTTATTTTCAAAGTTTTAAAAAGATTTCTCTATGCCATTGATTATTTAGGAATATGCTATTTAATTTCCACATATTTGTGAATTTCCCATATTTCTTTGTGTTATTAATTTCAAATGACATTGTGATCATAGGAAATACTTTGTATAATTTCCATCATTTTTTCAATGTATTGAAACCCACTCAGTGTCTTAGAATATAATATATCCTCAAGAATTTAAAGTGTGCTATATATATATATATGGCATATGTGTGTACTTAAGAATAATATATGTTCTGTTCTTGGGTAAAATGCTTTGAAGATGCCTTTGGCATGTATAGTGTAATTCTTTTATGTACTTAATCTTTTGCCTAGTTTGCCTATGTGATGGCTAAGCTGAATTGTCAATTTGAGTAGATTATGTGGTACATAGAAAGGTGAGTGGCTCATGGGGGCACTTCACTCATCAGTAAATTAATCCGCTCCTGTTCATCATAGCTGAGTGTGCTGCCAGAAAGCAGGTAACAGCTGGAGGAGGTGGATCCCTAGGGGCGTGACTTTGGAGTGTATATTTCTTGCTGGCATTGCTCCCTGGCTCTGCTTCCCAGTCACCAGATACTGAGTATCTTTTCTCTGCCGTGTCTTTCTTCAGTGGTGTTTTTGCTTTGGAACCAATTGACCATTGACTGAAACTTCTAAAATTATGACGTTATGTTGCAGATGTCCAGGTATTGCGTCCCGACAAGGAGGAAGCTGACTCATGTGGCCTATTATTGGATATGTGCCGTTAAACTATCCAATTGTTATTGTTATATAGGTCCTCGGATCTGCCCATTTTTGCTGTAGGTATTTTTGGGACTCTGTTTGGTACATGTATTAGTTATATTAATTACATATTCTTCATGCAGTGACTCTTTTATTATCACCAAATATCTCTCATTAATTTTAATAATTTGTTTATTTTAATGTGTCCTTTATTTAACGTTAGGAGAGCCACGCCACCTCTCCTAGGGTTACTGTTGGCATAACAAATATTCCTTTCTTCCATCTCTTTACTTTTGTTCTACTTATATCTCTAAGTTGATAGTGTCTTTTCTGTAGAAGGTATATAATTGAATTATTATTAAGTGTGCCATGAAAATGTATACTTTGGATTGTTTATTCTTTCACATTTAGCAATGTTGATAATAGTTGGAAGTATGTCTCTCACTTCATCTTTTTTTTTCCATATGTCTCATATTTTTTACTCTTTAATCCATTCTTTACTACTCTCCCATTAAGGATATATTTTTAGCATAACAGTGTAACTCTAATGTTGGATATTTTTAAAATTAATTATATACACATACCTTAATTTATGGAGTCTACTTCGATTCATAATGAGCATTCCTTTTGTGCTATTATAATTTCACATATTGCCTCCATCTATGTCATAATGTCAATAATATATTGCTATATTTTTTGCTTTATATGTTTTTAAGTAAACTGTGATGAGAAGGGAAAGTCAATATTTATGTGATTTACACATTGATCTCAGTTACTGTTTATGGTTCTACACATTTGGCCTCATGGATTTTACTTACCATGTGGTATTATTTCCACATTGTAACACAAATGTTGTCCCATCTGCTGTTTTTGCAGTGTCATTGCTGAAAATATTACATGTCTTGATGATAAAACCCCAGTAACTCAATTATATACATATTGTTTTATATAGATGCTTTTAAAACCAGTTAAGAGAGAAAAGACATATTCATTTGTACTTTCCTTCATAAGCATATAACTAATGTTACCAGTGCTTTTTGTGTTTGTTTTAAGCTTGAACTAAAATCTGCAATTAGTTGCTCGCTTGTATGTGGTCTGAAGAGCTCTCTTTAGATAGCTTCTCTAAACAACATGTTCTCTCACTTTTTATATTTGAAAGTCTTCATTTTGAATGTGTTTTAGTCCTTGTTTCTTTCATTGCTGAGACAAAATAACTGACACGAATGACTTAATGTAGGAGAGGCTTATTTTGGCGCATGGCTATGGTCCATGGTCCCCTAGCTCCAGGCAGGACTGCATAGCACAGGCTCATGGGAAGAAAGCAGCTTACAGAGGGAAGGAAATGGAGGTGTTAGGAGCCCGGATGGAGGTTAAAAAAACCCTTCCTCTTCATGCTTCTAGTGACCCGCCTTTTCCAGCCAATCCCCATCTCACAACAGCAAATAAGCTAAGCATCCACATGACCCATCTCCTTGAAAGCCCAGCCTCTTGAGTGTATGGGGCCACTGGCAGACATTCCTGATCCAAACGATAACAATTCTAAACTATAGTTTCATTCTATCTGAGATTATTGGTGGACAACTTTTTTCTTTGAGCACAAAAACACATCCTTCTTCTGGCCTTCACTACTTCTGACAAAAACTCAGCTGTTAATCTTACTAGTATTTTCTTGTGAGTGATGAATAATTTTTCTTTTCCTGCTTTTAAGGTTTTCTCTGTCTTGCAGCAGTTTTAATACGGTATATCTGGGTGTGGATCTTTGAGTTTATTCTACTTGCAACTTATTGAGATTGTAGATAGGTAGGTAACGACTTTCATCGAATTGAGGAAGTCTTCTGCCATTATTTTTTAGACATACTTTGTGCTCCTTTCTCTAATTCCTATTGGTGTCCTACAGTTTTGTGAGACAAATTTTTCTGTCTTGGTTCATTCCATATTGTTGGAAACTGTGGATTTTAAATAGTGTTTTAGCAACTCTGAATACGAATGCCACTCTCCCAGCTCCGGGGCCTCTTTGCTGCTGTTTGCTTGTTTCCTTGCCTAGTGACTTGGCCGTGCCATTTTGGTGAAGTCTGTTTTGTAGCTCAGGGCCCCTAATGTCCCTCCTCACAGGCTGAGCCCTGGCATGAAGAACTCTTGCTGATTCTCTCTGATCTCTCAATTAAGCTGTCTGCCACACCCTGCTATTAGTCTCCACTGATTGCCAGTTTCTTATTCTGTTGTTTTGGATACCGCCCTAAAACATAAATTGCTTCACAGTCTGCCCGGGTTAATTGTGAACTGGAGTAATTTTGGAGCCCAGATGTTGGGGTTTGTTTTGACCGCAGCAGGCTCTTAGCTTTCTCTTTCTAGCTTCTCCCTGGTGAATTAACTGGCCTCTGATTTATCTATGCTCTTAACTAAGGCATTCTCAAGTCTCCTCTCATGTGCTTATCATCAGAGTCTTCAGTGTCTTTGAAAGACCCCTTAAGCTTAAACTTCCACGCTTCTGTTTCAAATACACTGAGAAGCACCTCTGAGTTCTCTCTCTTCTGAATGTCTCTTCCCATAAGCAAAGCCTGAAGTACTACTTGGGCCACCAGGCAGCATGGTAACCTCTGGTTTTCCCTTCCTGGCATAGAAGCAGAAGAACAAGGGCTCTTGGACCCTAGATTCACAACTTGCTATGCCTGAGACAGAGATTCTGTCCTGTGAATGGGTACCAGGGGAAGAGAAAAAGTCCTTTGAGGCTCCTCACGAGGACTTGACCCTTTGCAACTCTGGAAGGAATGAGAAATCCTGGTGGTGGGCTCCTCATGGTGAGATGCCATGGTCCTTGGTTCTGTACCCTTGGCTCTCCCCTCCAGGACTGAAGCACTCGTCAAACTGAGGTGGCTGGGAGTGAAGAAGTGGTTCAAGTTGGGCCAAGCATAGGAGTCTCTCATCACTCCTATCAAGCTTTAATATATTTTATTGGGTATTTATTTCCTTCCTATAAGTCTTTAGGAAAATTCCAGATCCTTTAAATGGTTGATATTTTTATGGTCATCACCAGTTTTACTTCCTGCACTAGGAAGTCATGTCCACAAGCCTCCTCCAGCTGCCATCCTCATAGGGAAGCCGGCGGCAGTGTGGCTCAGTCCCAGTCCAGGTGCTGATGAGACCACAACTGATTTTCAGCCTGAGGTCGAAATCCCAGAAAGTAGGAGGTGGGTTTTTGTTAGCAATAGTCCTGAAGTCCAAAGCCTGGGAAACATTGAGTTCTGGTCACAGGACAGAACTTCTCAGCTCCACAAGAAAGAGAGAGAACTCAGTCTTTCTCGGTCCTGGTGTCCCATCCAGGCAGTGAGCCAGTTGGAGTTGGAAGGTGCTTGCTCACATTAGGGTACTTCTTCCTTACTCAGCCCGCTGAGGATTCAGACATCAGTCTCCACTGTAAACTTCCTATCAGACCAACTAGGGATAGTGCTTTCCCAGTTACTTATGTACTTTATACTATCCAGTCCATTTGACACCTAAAATTCACCACGATCATACGTATGAAGACAGGAATTAAGAATATGATGTTGACACATGTGGATCTGATTTATTTCACTTATGAGTATGGTCTCTAGTTGCATCTATTTACCTATCACAACCTGTAGTTTATCTTTCTTTATCACTGAGGAATACTACATTGTATGAAAATACCACATCTTTTTTATCTGTTCCTTGGTTGATGGCCATTTGGGTTATTTCCAAGATTTAGCTATTACAAATTGCACTGCTATAAAGACAACAACATGTAGTGTAAGAACCATTGTTGAATTCCTACCATCTTGGATGGTGAAGTTCTGTATTGTTTCTAATTTTTTTATTATTACTTGTTACTGTTTTTGTGGTTTGATCAATCTTACATTCTTACATCGGGTGGACTGAGCAACTTTGTTGAAGGTAACAGTATGTACTGTAGCAACTACTGTTAATTCCTATCATTTTGTTCTGAGGTCATGTATCATTTTTGTTGTCCTTTGAGCCTATCAAACTCAGGGCATTTCTTGCCCGTTATCATTACTCTATCAAACAATAATTGGATATCTTTCATATTTATCCAGAAGGTAAGTCACTCCCTTCCTCCTAAGGAGGCTAAAATTTTAATAAGCATATATACAAATACATTGTATGCTGCTGGATTAATAAAGAATAGTTATGTTCTTGAGCCTCACTTCTCTGCTGAGTAACATTTACCTTCCTAAATTGTGTTGCATCACTGGCCATTATTTTCCTCGTACAGAATCAAACCTAGCTAGGAAAAGTAAGAACAGCACTAAAAATTCAGTATAAATTAGGTGATCTGGATTCCACAACTTCAGTAATGTCCCAGTTATTTATTGATTCACAAATACATATTCACCTTTCAATAGTATGAGGAGTTAACGGGTTGATTTTGGAGATCTAAATGTTATTAGAACCAAACCCATTTATAGAAAGATTTGTCTGATTGCAGGCACATGAGAAATGCTCATTTTGGCTGCACTGGTTTTCCAGCCTCACCAGTCAAAATACGTGTGATTGTACGTATATGTGTAGACATACTACTGGCATTGTGGAGATGATTACAATCACACTACTTCACACTATTAATCAATTCAGCACAGGGGCTGGGGATTTAGCTCAGCGGCAAAAGCGCCTGCCTGGCAAGTGCAAGGTCGTGAGTTCGGTTCCCGGTACCGGAGAAAAACAAAAACAAAAACAAAAAAACAAAAATCAATTCAGCACATAAGGAAGTAGTTTCTGGGCTGATTAGGTGTGATCCTCTACAGTTCAGCTATGGATGTGGCAAGCAATAATACAGAAAAGAAATATTACTTAAGTGTTGGGACACAATGTTCCTCCTCCTCCCCCAAAAGAAAAAAAATGTTCCCAAAGGAGGGAATGATACCAGAAATAATGCGGTGATCAGCCAAATGTAATAAAAAAATGAAAGTGATTTCTTTGAGGATTTATCATATGATTGGCATACTCTGCAGAGGAGGCTAATATTTATTAGTCTGCTATTTGACATCAGTACTTTTCTACTAAATGTTGTTTATCAGGGTCCACCTGGAGTTGTCCATTCTCTATGGTTGTGTTCATTTACAACCTAGCAGCACAGCTCCAGGAGTCTCCCTGCCATTGTTAGTCAAGCTGTTCAGGAATCCCTAGAAAGATCCATTATCAGAGACCTGCTCTGGATAGATCAAAGTATTCTTACTAATACAATTTTTAAAAAAATTTTAAACAGCATAATAAAAAAGAACAATCGTAAAATACCCACAATACAGACAAAAGCATAACAAAGCAAAAACAATAAAAATGATACAGGGTTTCAGAACAAAATGTTAGAAATTAACAGTGGCTGTTATGCTACATGTTTTTATCTTTAGTGAAGTTGCTCAGATTACCAGATGATTCTTTTTTCTTTTTTTTTTTTTTTTCCAGTACCAGGAATCGAACTCACAACCTCGTGCTTGCCAGGGAAGTACTGTGCCACTGAGCTAAATCCCCAACCCCTTACCAGATGAGTCTTGGAGAAGCATATTAATATCATAGTGATGAGAATAATAATTAATATACTTTTAAAAACATACAACAGCATATTAAATATTATTTTCATCACAATGATATTAATATGCTTCTCCTACACAATCGTATGTGTATGTTCCTGTAAAACTTACCAATTTGCTGCTCTCAATTTTTTTCATGAAGAGGTATTTTTTGATGAAAATCATGTAAAGAACAGCTTTGTATCACTAGAATTTGTAACTAAATTATTTTCATTCATTATAAACATCATAATTAGCGTCTGAATTTTGGCAGAGAGGTACTATAAA
The DNA here is from genome assembly GCF_000276665.1 of Chinchilla lanigera. Classification (NCBI taxonomy): domain Eukaryota; kingdom Metazoa; phylum Chordata; class Mammalia; order Rodentia; family Chinchillidae; genus Chinchilla; species Chinchilla lanigera. The sequence goes on along the minus strand of NW_004955488.1, from coordinate 8,739,156 downwards.
ATTCTGGGCAGACAGTGTTTACTGCATGCTTGTGAACACAAGCTTGCTACAAAAAACTTGCTACAAAAACTTTCCCATGGCACCCATATCCTGCCTGAAAGGTTTACAGTTCTCTTTTGAAATATTGATGAGTCCACAGTCAACCAGATTTTTTTGTTTTAAAGAACACTTTTACATAAGGTTACCCCTCTGCGGCTAAAATTTCAGACACACAGGAATGTTCTTGAGTATGAATCTGATTTTAATGAAGGGTTTGGATCTAATAGCTTGGGCACACATTGGTTATATAAATAATAACGTTTCATTGAAAATGAAACAGAGAAATTTTATGATGGTTGATTAAATCCTTGAGGCAAAGCATCCCCAGCTCACCTCTACATGGAAAGACAGACACATTTCATTCAATGAGAATTGTTGATTAAACTCCATAACCTTTATGATTTTATGCTAAATGCTCATCTAGTCTCACTCTTTAACAGGGACAAAAGCAGTCTAATCCCAACTTCAGTCTCTATCACAATTTGTAAATTTCGGACTTCTGCTGTCTAGGTCTTATTATCATCTTAGCAAAGAAATGTTTTCCAGATCAATAATCTAAGGACACTGTTGGTGGCGGTTGGTTGTGATCCTTTTTGCAAGTCTATGGGAACAGAAAGTGAGGCAGGAGGATCATTGCGAGTTCGAGACCAGCCTGGGCTACAAAGTGAGCTCAAGTCCAGCTTGAACTGGGTAGCATGACCCTGTCTCAAAAAGACAAAAAAGAAAGAAAAAAAAAGAACTTTGAATCAAAGTTGGCAAAAGTGAAAAGAAGCCACAAATGACACAGTAGTGAATATAACTGTTGTTTCAAAGTCCTATACCCAATGTTACATTTTATGTATTAAGGAAGAAAATTTGAGAATATTTTCATGCCAGTGTTCTCGAGAACACTAGACAGTTGGAGCAAAGTATATTTTTTTACACATACCTCTCCCTCATTCAATTTTCCTTGTAGTGAACACTTTGTATTATCTGGTCACAATTAAGGAGCATATGCTGGTACCTTAGACTAATGTTATTCGGATCTAACTTGGCCTCATTTTCTGTTCTAGGATACTGTGCAGTGTGCCATACCACGCACATGTAGTCGTCTGGGCATCCTCTGTCCCTGCTTTGTGACAATTTCTAATGTTTGCATATTTCTTTATGACATTAAGTATTTTTCAGGCATGGTGTTCCCAACTTGGGCATTTTTTATGATTAAACTAGGGTTATGGGCTTGCGGGGGATGCCCACAGAGATGAAATGCCATTGACCTTAAGTCCTGACGGAGGCTGCGCAGTGCCAGCATCCCTATTTTATTGATGGTGATGTTGGCCTTCAGGGCCCGGCTGATGGTGTGCAAAGACTCCGGACTCTATAAAGTTGAAACACTTTGTTTTAGATGTTAAATTCATGTACATACTGTGGAGTTGTTATTTGTTATTCTTTGAAGCTGTTCCGCACACCTTTCTGCTGTAAGGAATGTCTCAGCTTGTGAGTTGCCCCTTGTTGCCAGGAGGTGCGCACATTTCCTCAACTGCTTGAGGGTGAGAGTGTGGGTTAAACGTTACAGCTCCAGGCAGGGAGGCAGAAGCAGGAGTAGTCCACTCAGTTGAAAAGATAGCAGAGATAACTAGTCTGCGGCAGCACTGATGAAAATGTTAGCTTTCTGGAAGATAAAACAGACAAAACACTTAGAGACATAGGTTTAGGAAAGGATTTTCTAAGTGGAATCTCAGCCACACAAGAAATAGCAGCAAGGGGCTGGGGATTTAGCTCAGCAGCACAGCATCTGCCTGGCAAGCACGAGGTCGTGAGTTCGAGTCCCAGTACCGGACACCCCCCAAAACCCTCCCCAAATAAAGAAATAGCATCAAGAATCAACAAATGGGATTATATCAGACTGAAAAGCTTCTATATAGAAAAAGAATCAGTCAGTAGAGTGAAGAGATGACCTACAGAATGGAAAAATGTTTGCCAGCTACTATTAGACAGAAGACTAATATCTACTATACACACAGAACTAAACCATCTGAAATTAAAGATCCAGTCAAGAAATGGGCAAAAGAAATGAACAGACACTTCACAAATATATGAAAAAAAATGTTCAACATCTCTGGCCATTAGAGATATGCAAATCAAGACAATGCTAAGATTCCACCTTATTCTGGGAAGAATAGCAATCTTTAGGAAATTAAACAATAACAGATGCTGTGTGAGAATTATTGGTGGGAAAGCAAACTGGTACAGTCATTATGGAAATTAGTATGGAGATTTCTCAAAAAACTGAACTTAGAAATTCCATATGACCTAACTCTGCCCCTGCTAGGTGTCTTCCCCAAAGAGCTTAAGTCATCATACTACAGCGATACAGGCAATGTTTATAGCAGCACAGTTTGTAATAGCTAAATCCCAGAAGCAGCCTGTATACCCAGACAATAGGATATAGAAAATGAGGTACCTGTATATAATGGACAGAATAGCTGACTGGATGAAGAAAATGTGGTGTCTATATATAATGGAATACTACTCAACTGTAAAGAGTGACAGATTTGAGACATCTGTAGGAAAATGAATGCACATGGGAAATAGAATGAGTGAAATAAACCAGACACACAATTTTAAATACCCTACAGCATCTCTCATTTGAGTGAGGCAAAGTACAAATAGAGAAAATGATAAAGACTGGAAAAGGAGAAGGGGATCAATTGCTTGCAGTAGAGAACTAGACCCAAGGAACAAGGGTGAGGTGAGGAGAAGCAGAGGGGAAAATAAGAATAGAGATATGCCATGTATAGGAGCCCAGTAACACCATTTAATGTAAACACTATATAAACATGAGTTAACAAATAACATCAACAGGGGCTGGGGATTTAGCTCAGCGGCAAAAGCGCCTGCCTGGCAAGCGCAAGGTCGTGAGTTCGGTTCCCGGTACCGGAGAAAAACCAAAAAAAAAAAAAAAAAAATAACATCAACAAGAATGACAGAGGGGGAGGTAGGGAGGTGGAGGGAAGGGAAAAGGGAACAGTGTGTTAGTTTATTTAGAAGCCTTAGGATACTGATCTTGCCTGTCTCTAAAAAACTATGGAATTATTCTGATTCCTGTAGTCATAGCAAAAGCCAGAGTTTGTTTTTCAGCGGTAGAAAAATCCTGAAATTGACAAATGATTGATGTAAAAAGTAAATCAAAGCACAGTGAAGGTTGAACAAATAATCATGTTATTGTTATGCCTTTGTTATGCCATTCCTCTTCTTTATACTGGGTGAACTTGCAGCTGATACACATGGGAGTGGTGTAAATGTCAGCGCATCATCTAGTGTGAACTGAAGTGGAAATGTGCAAAAATTATTGGCTTATTTTATTTGTTTAATTCTAGTTTGTTATGATGTTTACAAGAAAGAATTTTATACTTTTAGACCGTCACACATGAAATCATGCCAAAGTCCATTATTACCAAACTTTTATTGTGTTTCAGCTTTTACCAAAACTTGACATAGGAATTAGATGTATGATTTCCATTTAGACCTTTTCAAAGTTGTACACATGATACAAATGCTTGATATAAAGCATGATATAAATACTTACAGAATTTAGTTTTCCCAAACATTTTATATCATTTTTCTCTCCAGTCAAGAAAAGTTTTTAATTTTTCATTTTGAAATATTTATAGACATTCAGGAAATTTCAGAAAGATGTGCAAGAAAATTTGGGGCCTTCTTTCCCTAACCTCCCAGGAGTTAGCATCACACACAAGGGCAGGACACAGAAGCCCATGGGAAGCGTTTTCAGATTTCTCCAGTTAAACATGCACATGTGTAATGTATTGAGTGGAAATTTTTAGCTTCCAAAAATTGTGTTTGACCCTGCTGTATCCATTTTGGTGATGACAAGTGTTGTGACAAACCCAAACTGTCAGTGGCTTAACACAATTAGAGATCAGTTGGAGTTGTCTTTCACTCACAAAAGTCAAGGTAGGTGTTTTTGGCTGAGGATTTATTTCTATGTGGTCACTTGGAATCCCAGACTTCTTCTAGCTTTTAAGTCTGTCCTTCTGTAAATCTGGAACAAGGCCCATTCAACTGGCTGAGAAGGAAAGGAGAGAGGTCCGCGAGGCGGGTTCCGCTTTGACCCATATTTCACTCAGGGCTCAGTCACGTGACTGCTCCAACCGGAAAACAAGTGATGGGCCTGTCTGACCCCACGCTGACAGGAAAAAGAATAGATGCTGATTTCTGCCACTCGGAGTCTTTGATGTTAATCTCATGTCTTATTTATAGCACTTGTTACTGTTTCTCTCAATCTATTTTCAGATTTCTCTATTTATCACAAATCTTATGTATATGTTTCTGTTCTGTAAACCTTATTTTTGGCAAAGGCAAAGGAAAGTAATAAATGCATAAGCTATAAAGGAATTAGGTACGTTTTGCGATATTTCGCTTAAGATGTTGATTCATTTTTATTTTTCAAAATGTCTTCTTTTCTATTCTTCCATGAGGTCAATATTTATAATCAAAATTTATGCTGTCCTTATACAATAAAATGTTTGCATTAAAAATCAAACGCTTAGTCAATAGTCCATATATTAAACTATGTAAAGCCCAGTATAACAATATTTAGAAACAGAAAGTAACTTCACTTCTTTTCATGCCCACAGACTTTATGAGAATTGCTTTATATCTGCAATATGGATCATAATAAAAAACTATATTTTTATCAATTTCCAGGGAATTTTTTATTTATATAAGTTATAGTACATCTTACTTCTAATCTAGATCTGGCAATATTGTTAAAAGATGAAAATCTTGTGCTCTTTGGTTGCTTATCATAGCAGTTCAATAGCCTAATTTCCCGAACTCAGTGATCGTATGATTTGTTAGCCGATCTTCTGCAATTAGTTACACAGACCGCCATCTTGCAGAGGAGATTTTACAAGCTTTATGACAGCAGCTTGCTGTAGTGAATGCTTGAGTTGAAGCCTGTGGAGGCCATTTTGTAACTGAAATTCTCAAAAAACAATTTTATAATAGACGAGATGAGCACTTGAAAAGCATTGTTCCACGGAAAGTTCTTAAATAAACATGAAAGTCAGTTTTGCTCTTTGGTAATTTTAAATTTTCAAACCATTAATTTCAGACATTATATGGTGCACTAGTACTGATTAGTGTTTGAATTATTTTTAAGAAATGAAGGTACAAATCTTGAGCAGCTAGAAATCAGTGAAAAAATGAAAACATGGCACTTCTTTTAGAAGCATTTTCAACTGAAGTTTTACATCAGCTGTGAAATACACTGAGTATAACTATGCAAGTTTTTCCACTATATTGTATATATATAATTAAGGGGGAGGCTTAAAGACTTCTCTATGGTGTGAGTTAATATCTGTGGTATGAGTTAACATCTTGACTATGTAAAAACCTGAATCCTTAAGGCACATCAGGCTTTCCTGTTCTTTCCCAGACATTAACATTTCATTCTTTCCTCACTTTCATCCTTTCCTGGCGTGACAAATGTAGATTTGAACATGGAAATCATCTATGGAGATATAAGGGACAAGCATTCCAAGTGTTTTTCCAGAACAAAATATCCCCATGTAATGTTTCTATACTCTGATACTTTTTCAAGTCTTACTAACATTTATTAATGTTCTCCAACTTATTTTTTACTTCCCATGCCAGAATCTTGATCTCAAGGAGACTTTAAAAAAAACTTAGGCATATTTTTTTCCAGACATCTGATATGAATTTGCTGTAAGTTAACTTTCAATTAGCAGATAGCAGTGGGTATCATGCTTTAAAACCTTCTTCTAGTTAATGGTCTAGCTCAAACTATGGAATATATGAGTCTTTAGATTTGAAAATTTGCATCCTGCTATTTCAGTGAAAGTCAAAAGTTGTAGAACTAGCAGGCTGTGGTGGCACATGCCTGTAATCCTAGCACTCGGGAGGCTGAAGCAGGAGGATCTTCGTGAGTTTGAGACCAGCCTGAACTACTAAGTGAACTCAAGTCCAGCCTGAACTGCATAGCAAGACCCTGTCTCAAAAAAACCAAGAAACCCCCAAAAAACGAAAGTTGTAGAACTAAAATATTGTACCTTACTTTCAATTTGAACAGTTTTTATTTTGTTGATTTTTACTGGTGTGATTTCTTCCTCCACACTCTCAGGCAAGACTTTTGCTGCCCAGAACTCTGACATGGTCCAGTAGATCCAAACTGGTATTTATTTGAGCCTGAGGACATAGTAATTAAGACAAGAGATCCTCTGCTTTAAAAATAGGACCTATTATAAAATAAATATTTACGACTTTTAGATTTTTCATTGGTGCACTCTCTCAGGACATAGCTACTCTTCTTGAGGGTAACAAGTGGTTCATTATCCACAGCTTCCTTAGTTAGAACAACCGTCAGTTTGTCACATCCAGAGAAGTAAAAATGAAGTTGTATCTTTCCAGAAACTTGTAAGTTATATCTGACCTTAAACAAATAGGGAGTATAAGGAGATTCTCAGTTCCCTACACTAGAATGCAAGATACATATATTCAGATTCCTATTGTCTACATTAAGTACATAGGCGTGGAGGTCATTCTTTAGGTACTCTTCTGTGTATTGCCTGAGGCCTAACCAAGCCATGATTGTTAGGTTCTGGAGGAAGTCTAGCATAAACATTGTAAGCCCCAGGGTCAATACTAGATATATGCAAAGATATATTAGCTAAGATATATGCGAAGGTAGATAACATGATGGCTAACTGGTCAGGTCGCATTCCTATGATAATTGAGTTGTATTGTCCTTGCTAAAACAGTTGATATTCTCTAATTCCTGGCTGCCTCCTTGGTGCATTCTAAATAAAAGTTTGCTGAAGATGGTCATCAGGGCTCAGTCCTAGAGGCTGCTAGCACACAGGATTTTGGCTCTCTTGGTTTGATTTTTTCTTACTTTTTTTATACATCTGCAGGCACCTAGTTCGGGGGACCTGTTCACCCTGGACAGGGATGTATGTTTAGTCCAACATATAGGAACAATAAAGGTAACATAAAAGAAAAGGTGGTTAACTTTAATGTGAGAATTCAGGGTGAGTTTCTGAGGGGAAGAAACTCTATGGGAGTTGCACGTGGACAGGAAAATTGGAGAACCATAGTTCAAAAAGATAAAAGACACTCCAAAAAGAGGAAATATTCGTGAAGAGAATTAGTGGCCTGACACAACAGGGTCTGATGGAAAGCTGTGATTGTACCTAGTGAGGCAGGGTGTTGAGGTGGAGGGAGGGATGCAGGGAAGTGCAGGGAGGAGGTCCCTATTTTGCGTGAGCAATATGGGTTCAGGCCTGTTAGCTTGGTACACTATGAAGAACACGCTCTTTCACCTTCAAAGTTGTGCTGGTTGGGATGATAAATGACAGTGCATTACAATAAAGGATCGTCTGCAACCTATAGTGTTACTCTTCACACTCCCTGGGACTCCCAACACAGCCTCATTTCTTTTGCTTTTTGTTTGTTTAATTGTTTTTGTACAAATGTTATAATAAATTTCCTAGTCTCTAGGGAGCACAAGAGTTAGGTAGAGGACAAACCATAAAAGGCTTAAAGATCATGCTAAGGCAAATAAACATTAGAGTCTAAGCAAGGCCTGCAGTGAAGAGTTGTAAACAGAAGAATCACCTGTCACATCCAAGGTGCATCCCAGTGATAAGGTGGAAATGATCTGCCTGTGGCAGGAATGAAACAGGGCCAGGTGAGTGAGCAGTGGACAGCCAGACAGGTGAGCAGAACTTGGGCTATGACCAGAGGACCCATGAAACCGTGCTCAGCTGAGCACAGCGGATACTGCAGACTCATAACAAATCTGGATAAAATGACATGATGTTTCTTGTACACTACCCTTTTGTGAGTAGCTTGTCCTAACAATAGTTAACTGAGACATATGTCTAATTTCTTACTGAGGAGCTAATATTGCATCAAATCCTTATAAGACAAGGACCATACAACTATCTGGAGAGAAGATGAAAATAAATTTCCTTAATAAAATTTTGCACTTATTCATGATTTAAAATTCCTAGGAATTTTTAAAAAGAACATCTTTTTAACATGTGAAAAAATTAAGCAATTATCAGCCAATTTTAAGATTAATGGCAAAACATTAGAGGATTTCTCATTAAAGTATGGGGTAATATAACCATTATTGTTTAATGTTTTTCTGTAAGTTCTAGATGATGAATAATATAGCAATAAAAAAACATAAGGCTTACATACCAAACACAGATAAGTTGACGATTTTTAGATATGATTGACTACCTATCATTTTAAAGTAATCTGTGAGAAACATTTTCCTAGAGTTTAGAAGAATGACAATGTATGTTGTAATAAGCATATGTTAAGCAAGAATGAACTAGAAAACTTTTAAAAATAATGTAAAAAGTTGCAAGATGAAAATAATGAGCATCAATAAAAAGAAATCTACTTAGAAATAATTGCAACCAAAATTAATATGAAGAAAAATATAAAGTTTTCCTAGAAATGTTGTAAAAACTAGGAGTATGTGGATTTGCACATGATAGACTTAGATAAAAGATGCAATATAGAATTAGGTAAAAGGATTAGCTATGATAAATATGTTCACTAACAATTTAAAGCAAACCTTATTTTATCATTCTTTTTGATACTTTATAATGTATAGAAGGCATAAAAATGTGTAAGTGCAGACAGAAATGCTGGAAAAGGAATAGAAGCAAAAGGGGTATATGATGTCATACTATAGGATAAAGATGCTAAAAAAAAAACCTGTTATAGTTATGAGTAATTGTGAAACTATAGATAAACTTAAGAGTTGAACACAATTGCAAATCATGAATAAAGTTGTTTTCCATTAAAAATCTTTAGCTCACAAATGCATCAACATAAACTGTACTTGGATTAAGGATAAGCATTTATAATTAAACCTAGGTCACTATTTATTTAATTTGCTATGGAGAACAACTTTCTAAGTGCATGAAAGTACTTTAGGGGAAGAAATGGTGATGTTCCAATAGAGAGAAAAAAAAGTTTTAGTTTTTTATTGGTCCAAAAAATACACACACATATAATGGAAAAAGTTATGTTGTACAGAAAAATTGAAATATTTTATGTTTAAAGCTACCAAGAAATAATTATGTTCAACCTCAGAAAATTTTAAAAATCTTACAAGAGTTAAAAAATATAAATACAAAAATCAAAAGGAAAGAAGAGCTACAACAAATGCCATGATATGTAATGTATAAATAGCACCAATGAATCACCAAAATAGATAAACTTTCTAATGGAAAAGTGCTTGCTTCAGTGGTATACTAAAATTGAAAGTAATAGGTAACATGCAAAAAAATTTACAATGTTAATTAAATATATGAGAATATGTTCCAGAACTATATTGAATAGGAGTGGTGACAGTGGACATCCTTGCCTTGTTCCTGATTTTAACGGGAAAGCTTTCAAGTTTTGACCATTTAGTATGATGTTAGCCATTAGTTTATCATAGATCACTTTGATCAGCTTGAGGTAAAGTCCATCTATTCTGATTTTCTGTATGGTTTTTTGTCATGAATGAGTATTGGGCTTTATCGAAAGCTTTTTGTGCATCGATGGAGACGATCATGTGATTTTTGTCTTTGGCTCAATTGACATGGTGTATTACATTAATTGATTGATATATATTAGACCATCCCTGCATTCCTGGGATGAATTCCACTTGATCCTGGTGTATAATCTTCTTGATTTGTTGTATTCTGTTTGCTACTATTTCATTGAGAATTTTTGCATCTATATTCATTAGGGAGATTGGCCTGTAGTTCTCTTTTTTGGTTGGGTCTTTCTCTGATTTTAGTGTCAGGATAATACTTGCCTCCAGGAATGAGTTGGGGAGAATTCCTTCCCTTTCAATTTCATTAAAGAGTTTGAGAAGAATTGGTGTTAAATCTTCTCTAAATTTCCTGTAGAATTCAGCTGTGAATCCATCAGGACCTGTATTATCTCTAATGTTTTATTTAATAATTTTTAAAGTTCTCTTTAACGGTTTGAACAATCATCCACTCTTACATCTGGTAATCTGAGCAATGTAGTTGAAAATAACAATATGTAATATAACCACCACTGTTAATTCCTATCATTCTGTCTTGAAACCCTGTATCACTTTTAAAGTTCTTGCTTTGTTTTGTTTACGTTTGTGATGCTGGTATGCTGCTGTCGTTCTTTTTTCTCTTCCCATTTTCTACTCTTTTTAAAATAGAAAAAAAGAAAATATCTTCTATCTTTCTAAAAATTACATAAGTGAAAATTAAGTCAAAGATACCATTTACCACTTACCCAATAATTACAGTTTAAAATACAATAATCCCCCCCCCCGCAAAGCTACAACAATTCCTACATGTGAGATACATTGGAAATGAGTACTGTATATTCAGGGGTGAAAATCAAAACGTTTTAGGACTAATTCACCATGAAGCAGACCAACCAAATAAACATCCAACCGATTAGCTCTGCATATATTCTAGTTGGAGCATAAACTTGTGCAAGCATTCTGGTAGATAATATGTCTAAGCACATCACACTCTTGGATGTAGAAGTTTTTCATGCATGCATGAAGTATTTTTATAAAACTCCAGGTTGCTCTTCAGAAATGCTTTGTCAGTTAGCATGTTGATCCACAGTAAATGAATCTGGTTTTGCACATCCTAAAAAAAAAACTAGATGTTTTAAGATTTATTTTCAGTTACTTTTAATTTTTTGCCAGTGTGATAGGAGAAAAAATCTTGTTGGGGTATCAGTTTGGTTTGCGTTTGTTTAAGTACTGCTGCTTCCATTTCTTCTTTTGTGTACTGACTTCTTGTTTTCTTGCTCTGTTATGCTAAGGGTTTGAATCTCTGTAAGAGTAGAAGAAAAGAGATTTAAATGATTCATCTTCCGCTCCTATACTGATACCAATTACCATTCACGGTGGAAACCAGTCTCCTTTAGAACACAGTGTTCGGAATGGCAAGCTCTGAAATGAAAGAACATGCTATGTTCCACTTTGCCAAGAACAAACCCCTTAAACTAGCAAGCGCATGCGTCACAGCTTACGGGGGTCCGTGTCCTGTTGGGTGGAGTCCTGCAGCCTGCCTCCTGGGCTCCTGCAGTGCTTCATTTTTCCTCTGGCCTCTGCCAAGGCAGACCACACAGGCTCCTGAAGGCGGTTTTTTTCTTTCTTTCTTTTTTTTTTTTTTTGTAGGACCTTAAGTAAAGCCCAAATTGCAGGGTGGATGGTCTTTAGTTCGAGGCATGAATAATTTCTTTGCCGTCTCTTTCTCTCTACTCGAGTTACCATGTGGAATACCATTCTGGCCAGCCTGGAGCCGGTGGTTCTGTGCTTGTATCCCAAAGACATGCAGAGTTGTTTTTGCTTTTTTTGGTGGACTTTATGATGGCGGGAAGATTAATGAATGGATACAGAGGTTGGCCTAAATGGGCTTGGGGTTTCCTGAATTGTCACTTGAAGGACAACCTTGCACTTGCGTTAGTAATGGGCCATTTTAAAGGCTGCTGATTTGGGGAAATGAATTAAGTTTATAGCATTCCGTCTGCTACTGAATTCCGTCTTGTATCTAAAGACGGAACTATGGTACTATGCTCTGCTCCTGGCTCTCCCAGAGGGGTCTCAGAAGCACATTTCAGTCATGAGAAATGAGGACTAATTATTTTATAGTCTCAAGCGGAATAAACTCTGCGCTTTCTCCACAAGTTTTTCAGTAGTTGTCTTATTCTTGGTTTGCCAGTACCTGGTGGTGTAGAGGGCTTTAAGCCATGTTCATAACAATATGAGGCAGCTTTTATAGTGCAGATGTTGTCATAGGAAGCTGCAGAAGACATTTCAGAAAAAGGCTTGAAACCTGTGTCTTCCTGAACTAGTTACTTATCCTTTCCAAATTAATTTCCATATATCAAACAAAGGTATACTATTTGTCAAGTCTATCTCAAAGAAAGAATGTTAAAGTGTTATGAAACATATTATGTGAATGCACGGTATTATTATCAACTGACAAATGTCGCACATGAATGACAAAAGTTAGAAGAGATATTAAAAAATGTCACTTCCGGGCTGGGGATTTAGCTCAGTGGCAAAAGCGCCTGCCTGGCAAGCGCAAGGTCGTGAGTTCGGTTCCCGGTACCGGAGAAAAACCCAAAAAAAAAAAAAAAAACCCCAAAAAAATAAAAAAAATAAAAAATAAAAAATGTCACTTCCATAATACTCCTGAGGGTAAATGAACGTTAAAATATTTGCATATTTTAGTGCTTTTTAACTTTTGAGTTGCATTTCTTAAATCTTGGATTATTTTATCTATCACTTACCCTTATAACAAAATTTTCATTTTAGGTTACTAGCCCTGAAACCATTTATAAGCTTTTATTTTTTTTTAAGATAGCAAACTCATCAACTTTAATTCATGCTAGTGCTTGAGATGATGTATGATTTTTCCTAACAATGGAAAATAGAAATTTGGAAATAAAACACTCGTGTGCATAAATGTGTGTATGTAAATGTGCATATATATGTACATATGTGTACATTTGCATGTATAATATACACATGTGCAGAAGTTTTACAATATATGTCAGCAAATCTAAATGGCTAGTATAAAAAATATATGTTTCAGTCTTGTTTCATGCATTACAGCCACAAAATGTCCCCAGTTTTAATGTTATTATCTTATGCAGCATTCCACGCCTAAGTAATTACTTTATATTCTGGTCTGCCGTGGTTAGTTCAGATTCTAAATGGCTGACGAATTAAGACTAAAATGAACAGAAAATTTATGTTTCGCTGTCTCCTACAATGATGTCAAATGTTTCCAAGCCAGTTTTGCAATTCTGTCTCAGTTCCTTTTATTCATGTTTTTTAATTAACAACTCACGATATAAAGATTCATATGATATGAATTTGTTTTGTTCTAGAATCTCAAAACTGTGTGTTCCACAAACTAACTTACCACATCCAATGGAGATTACTGTGCCTCACATTCTACAAATTGAGACGCCAAAGCACAGACGAATTTCAAAGCAAGATCGTAGAAGATACACGTCACTGACTTTGCAAACATAAAGCTAACATCATCAGTGAGTTTTAAAAACAACAAAGAAAATGTAAGGTACTCTGATTATGTCAATGTAGTTTGGTGATATCGTCACACAGACCCCCAACCCCTGGTGAGTTCACTAAATAGAAAAGTTTAATCATTTTGTATTTCAATCAGTACAGACATCCTGAATCCAAAATGTGTATAAATTTAATTTTCACATCTGAATTGTTCTTTGAGAGAATTTGCCTTCCAGGAAAAACATACTGATTATTGCTCCTGACACTTCACATACTGTTTTTACTTTTACTCTTCTGTCTACACTAATTTCTTGTACTTACTACTTCTTTATTTCTTTTACTTTGTGAATTGCCTCACAGACTAAACTTCATTACACCAAAGTCTTCATCAGGTAAATATTACACACGTGGTTTAGTAGAGGTATGCTCAATTGGATTGAAATATAGGGATTCATAACTCAGATATCTCTGTAAATGCCAGATGGACGGTTCAAAAAAGGGCACGAGAAGGGGCAAAACAAAAACATATAGCTGCTCGCTGGGTCCATCCCTGTGAAAGGCTTTTCTGAATTTGGCAGCTTGCACATTATATTGACACCTGTCATTGACCACACCAATGTAATGGCGGGTGGGAAATTTGTATGCCTAACCAGGCGCATTGCCCATCTTGATAGCAGAAAGGAGAATGGATACTGAGCAAGCAACGAGTAGATTCTGACAGGAGACAAACAGACACAACAGGCTACAATGAACAAAACTGTAAGATGCGTTTACTTGTAGAGTACAAGGTCAGTTCTAGTACAGCATCTTCCAACCCGTTTCTTCTCTTAGATGCTCTTTATTTGCAGTGGCTCCATCTCCATGAAGTGCGTCTTCCTGTCAGATGTCCAAGACAGAGATCCCAGAGACTTCTCAGATTCGAAACTTTCACACACATTCTGAGTTAACCCATTCACACATCTGCAGTTTCTAACTCCATTGTCTGTTCTTCTTCATCGTTCCCCTCTCAACTTTCTTATGGATTCCAGACAAACTGGCTGCATCCACGACATGACACAGGCTAAGCCAATTCCATCCTCCTGGGTATAAGGAGTGGTTGGAAAATGATGACATAGACTTAATTTGTATAAAACACTATAAATATAGAGTGACTTCTTCTGGGAATGCTGAGATAATGATGCTCTTCTGTTTCTTACAGCCAAAAGCATCTCAACTGAATTAGTCAAATTTTTGTTTAATTGAGAAAAGTAAGTAGTGTACCCAGAAGTCCCTACAGTAAATAACTGTTACCCTGGATCATGTGAGCATGAGGAAATGGAACAGTGCTTTGGTTATCAAGGGGCTGCTTCAATACAGTGACCATTAATTTTGCATGCCACCAGTTTATGCCTCTTGAACTAACATAATTATCAATAGCTCCACATTTTATAACCAAGTATCTCAGTTTGGACAATAAATTATATAATCACTGTGGTGGATTGACAACTGGTGGTCAACTTATAATACCCAGCTGAACTGAGTAAGCGTGGTGCTGGGTGTGGGAGGCCCACCTGGGGATTGTTGCCAGCAGCGTAAGAGGCAGAACTGGAGAAGTACTTAAGCTGTAGGGAGCTGGTAGAAGCTGTTGGGAACCTGTTGGAAGCAGATAGAAGCTGCAAGGAGCTGCTGGTTTTCTTGGAGGAGGTTGTCATGCTGGCTTTCCTGATGAACTCGGCTGTTTTCATCCTCTGAGGAGCTTGGGACCTTGTTGGCACTGAGAATGTCTTCGGTTCACTCTGGGGGAGTTCTGGTCCTCACTCTGAGCATCGCATGCTGGCTCTGGAGGGGAAGATGGTGCAGAGCTCAGTGCTCTGGAGAAGCTTGTCTCGTTGGCTTTCCTGATGGGAACTCAGCTTTCCTGATCACTGGAGGAGCTCAGGACCTCACTGTTGCTGAGGATGACTTGTAATTTTCAGGGAAGCTCTGGTGTGTCATTTCCTGGCTCCACTGTACAACCCTCAGCCTGCTAGCACAGATCCTTCGTCCCGTTGGCACAGACTTTCTAGCTTCCATCACTGACCTTTGGGCCTTCCCAGTGCAGATCTGTGAAACAGGCCTGCATGAGATGTAGTTATGGGCTCTGGGCCTCCAGTTGGATTCATGGGAGGCATCGCTATGAGCTCTAGGTCTTCAGCTGGACTCATACAAGACATTATCTTGGGATCCAGGCCCTCTGCTGGATTCCTGGTCTATAGTGTGTGGACAGATTTCCTGCACTCTCTTGTATATGATTCTTTGGGTGACTGTTATAAATAATCTTATAAAATATATGTCCTGTGTTGTATTGTTCTCCTTACAAAATAAGTTCCAAACCATAACAATCATTGACTAACAAGGTATTGAATGCTCTTACAACTTTTGATCTTTGGTATCAATTACAGGTTGAAATAAAATAAGAAATGTCTTTGTATACAATAACTGAAAAAAACCTTTCTCCTAAAGAAGTGGCTATGAATCTCTGAGCAGTGTTTCTGGGTACCCGAACACTCATCACTCAGTGATCTTTTCAGTATGCACCCAGAATGACCACCTCAGCAATAAAAGGCAGGAACACTTAATAGAAAGTGTTACGACACCCCTGGTAAATAGTTCAGTGAATGGAAGTAACTTGTCAGCTTCCTGCCAAAAGACAACGCTATACTGGTGTTTATACATTCCAAGATTTTTTTATACCTTCAAATCTTCTTTTCTGATGTGATATTTGATATTTAGAGAAATGCCTATGAGTATTTTCACTAGTCCATTAGAAAAGTCGGAGAGAGCCTGGAATGAAATTAGGAAATCATAGTTCATGTTTAGATCTCTTAAAAAGTTGCTTTGGCAGAATGAAGAGGCCATATGGTTTAACTCGTAAGAGACTGGAACAAGAATTTGGAGACACAGGTTTTGAAACATTTTCTGTCTTGTTCATTGCCATCTTCCCATGGTTTAGAATAGTGACAAGATGGCCATGGTGGGACGACAATTGGTGAAAAGAATAAATAGTCAGAGGGCAAGATGTAATTCCTTGAGCCATGTGGCCTCTCCAGTTTCCTTATCTGAAAAGTTGAACTAAAATTAGGTACCACCCTCACAATGTGTTAAGAAGATCTAGTGAGCACGTTTGCATGAAACGTTAGCAAAAATATAAAATTATATAAAAATGCAAAGTTAATTGTATACAAAATAATATAAGTGTTACAAAATCTTTCAACTTCTACTTGGGTAGCAGGTACACCTGAATTAAAATAATCAATACACATGCTTGTACATGCTTGGTTATTATTTATTTCTTCATTTTAAACACACATTTAGACTAATTAAATTTTTCATCAGAAAAAACATAATATATGGGAAAATTCTACCTAGGAATGCATTGAAAAACTAATAATTATTACTATGAATCCTTGAGTTGAGATTCTATATATCCATGAATATGGCATCTGCTCCATGTTTCTTAGGTATCAGAGAAAGAAAATATTGACGTTGATTCAAGTATTGAAGAGTTTACAAATGCAACTTATAAATTCTTTCAGAAAATATGCTTCATTGCACAAGAAGCACAAATATTAAAGCACAAACCACTTTTTGCTTATGCTTTGGAACTGAAATAAAAAATGTTTCTAGAGGCTATAAATATGTCACTTAAAATTCACTTTCTGGGGCCCTAAGTTTGAAAGAGAAATTTCAAACGAAAATTGCATAGTATATTTGTAGAACTACAAAATAAAATATATTACACTGAATAAAAAATTATGGTAGGCAATCCAGCTTTGCTAAATTTCAGTAGCCTCATGAACAAATGCCAATCTGTCACGTGGTGCTTTACTGGTAGTCACCTTTCCTGTATATCTGATTGCTCTGTTAGAGCTGTTCATGAGAACGTATTGCTAGCAAACTCTTTCGGTTTAGAAAAAGGCAAAGAATTTCTTTTGACAACCCAGGTTCCAGTCAAAGCAACCTAGGCATCCACACAGTTTTCCTTGAGCTGGGCAAACAACCCATAGAATTAAGCTAGGCAGGGGAGTACCAAGCAGCTGGGACAAAGGGAATTTTGGGAACCAAAGAACAGAATCCTAAGATAGTAAAGCACCTAGCAAACTGCTGGGATAACAGTTTCTGCTCTACCTCCTTTTGCCAGCCCTTGGCCATTTTATAGTAGAGACAAGGAAATATAAAAGAAGGCATGAAGAGAAGCCTCATGATTGTTAAGGTTTGAAGAGAAACAAAAATAAACCCCCATTTGTAGAAAGATACTCCATGGCAGAAATATACATAAGTACTTCTGTTCATTATCAGACTAGAAAATCAGCAACTGAGTTTTTAATTACATTTTTATCAATTTTCATGAATTTGATCCAACGATCAAGCATAGCATAGAAATTAATTTGTATTGTCTTAAATAGGCACGATTTATTGCCCATGCCAGTATAAAAGCGGTCAATATTAAAGTCTCAGCGATTTTAATATTCCACATTGGAGAACAGCTTTGCTTAGCCACTGGACAGTCATTTTTAGGAAGGGGTCAGATGTTAAAGTCGTGCCTCACCCTGCATATCAGGTCTGGAATCTTGGTTGTGTTTTAAATTTCCAGTGAGCTCATCAATACCACTTTTCTGCAGCCAGGAAGACCGCAGGTCCAGGACCAGGAATGCCACCTAGGGAGGAGCCAGGAGTCTACACAGAGAGGCTGTGCAACAAGAAGAGGTGAGTAGTAATCGACCTGCCCGGTGGAAACAGGAAGGGAGGCAGAATGGGCGGCCACAGGGCTCAGGCAGAGCAGCAGGAGCGAGGAGGTTCGCAGTGTGGACAGCAGTACCCACGGTCTGGGCCATTTATTGAGGGCCGTGTGGTCAGAGTGCGGATGGGTGAAACACATGGGCTTTGGAGCGCTGGCTGTTTTACTAGGCAAGAAAATATACTGCATGAGCAAGGAACAGTTCTTTGCCTTACTGCAGTTTAAAATGTAATTGTTAGGTAACAATACAGGAATTCCATGAATCTTCGCCGACTATTTTCGATAGCAAGTTTGACTGTTTTACAGATGAGAATGTGTAATCTTATTGACCTTAGTCTGGAGAAGAAACTAAAAAAACGGGCCATTGTGTCCAAAAAAGGCAAAGGATCAAGGGATCCAGGAAGAATCTGTTATTTCCTTTAATCCCCTAATAGTAAGGTTTTAAGGAGCTCTTAGGCATTGATCAGAACCATCTGACAGCGGTAAGTGGGTCAGGTCTTAGCTCTCTGTCCCAATTTGCCGTCTGTCCACACAATGGAGTGTGTGAGTGAGTAAGCCTGAGAGGGAGCTCTTTTTTGGTTTCTCTAAAAGGAATTACACATGGGCATTCATGGAAGAACAGTTAGGCCTTTAATACCACAAAGGATCTGTTCCATACAGATACCATAATGTAGGCATTGTTCGTGATCTCAGAAGAGCAGTTATATCAAGCAGGATGAGGGGCTTTTTCCTCTTCTGTGAAGTATATCATTTACACACCCCTGGATGTTTTAGTTCTTCAGACTATGCATGAGTCAGGGGTTTTGGGTGTTTTATTTAGAAGTACCAGATGTTAGCCTATAAGCAACTATGGAAGACTGTGGATGACTTTTGCAGTGGAAAAAAAATAGAATTTTTTTTTTTTAAGGAAAGGAATAAGCACTTGCTTAATAAAATGAGATAATCAAAAGCAGAAATACTTTCAAGCCTTAGTAAAATGTATCATGCAAGAAAATTGTTTATTTGGTTAGCATATAAAATACCAAGTAGAAGTAGGCCAACTGCAATCTTTCCATACCCACATTAGACCTTTTTGCTGGGTACAAATGATCACTAAATGAATTCTGGTTAAACACATGGTAGATTTGTTCCACTTTAGATTTTTTTCTTAGTAGAATAAATTTGTAGTCAGGTAGTTCTCATTTTAAATAACTACTAGTTTTGAACCCTGTACAGCTACGATTTCTTTTAATAAGTATATATTTCCTTGTATTCTTTGAACTTTCTCTAACACACATAAAATCTAGTCACTACCACTATATAAGTTTAACATATAACATTGGGAATCAATGTGCAGGGCTTTCAATTCCTATTTATGGGCCTAAAGACCCCCGGGGGATTCTTGCTTAAACTTAACTGTATTACTTAATGTCAGACAGCATCCCTCTGAGTGACATGCTCAGTTTGATAAATGTGGCCTGAAGAAGGCAGCATACTAGAAGCTGGACTTGGAGGAAAGCCCTTTGGGATTACTTAGGAATCCACATTCAGCTACTTAGTGGACCTAGCTGCTTAACCTCTTCATCTCATTTTCCTAGTGTGTACAGAGGACAATAATGTGCCTGCTCAATGAAAATTATTTCTATATACATTTTCTGTCTGGTAAACTATACAAAAAAGTAAAAAAAAGAGTGTTATGTTCATTTGTTTCAATGTAGCCTCCAGAAATAAAAGAGCATGAAGTCCACAAAACATTGGTGACAGTGCTAGAAACACTGTAGCTTAGTACCACCAGATAATGTGAATATTAGTGCTCAGATCAAGACACTTAATTCAAATTACAAAAGAAAGACATGCAAAGCATTAAGTAGTCTTTAAAAGCTAGAAAAGATTAATATAGGAAAGCTATCTTGCAATAATTTTGAATTAAACTCAGTTGTTAAAATGTGGTAATTGAAAAACTGAGGCCTATTGTAACAACTCAGATGAATGAACGTCACCTTAACTGGAAAGATAAATACTGCATAGTTTCACTTATATGTGGAATCTAAGAAAAAGTTAGTCATGAAACAGCATAGAATGATGATTTCCAAGGCCTAAAGCATGGAAGAAGTGGAGAGATGCCATTTAAGAGTTACCAAACTTTCAGTTATAAGATGATTAATTACTGGAAAGCGTACAGTGTGGTGATTGTAGTTAATGATACAGTATTGTATAATTGACATTTTTGGAGAGAGATCTTAAGTATTAACACACACACAAATGATAACTCTGGTGATGGATATATTAGTTAACTTGATTGTGATAATCATTTCAAAATGTATATGTATAGTCAGTCATTATGCTGTATGTCTTGAACATATATGATTTTCATTTATCAACTGTACTCTAATAAAGCTGGAAAAATAGGTCCTAAGTTTGAAACTTTAAACTTGGCCAGTGTGGCAGAAAGTCAGAACATATGAAAATATTTATGGCTGCCCATATAGATATTAGTCATATTTATCTGTTATCCAACTAAGATAATGGTAAAGCAGAGTGTTAGCATAATTTGGGAGCTAAGAGAATATGAGGGTAACTTTGGGTACCAAAAATGAGTGGAATTCAAGATTTCAAGCTCTGTCATTTTACACATCAAACTATACTCAATGAGGAGGGTAAAAGTCATCTCAAGGAAGAGTAATCTCATGTAATATTTATATGTTGCTCTTCTACAAGGATTATGCACCCTGATATGCTCCTCTTTTTCAGAGCTCTGGAAAATAATTAGGGTTTGAATTATCAAAGGAGAGAACTTTCCTCCTCTATCTTGAAAATCTATGTAGCATCAGATCCAAGTTAAGAACTGTTTTGTCCCAGTCCCAACATCACCTGTGTGTTTTCCAGGCAAATAACATTAGGGAGGAATAAATACCTTCTCAAGTAAGTCAGGAACTTGTGCCTTTTTTTCTGGTACCCAATACATGTTCCAGACAACCTTCTAGGAGATATAGGAGCTATCTTTTCTGTGTTAAAGGAGCATACTTAAGGGTATGGAAATATTTCTATTTATGAATTATTAATTTTAATTTTATGAATTTTATTATATTAAACAATGAATACTTAACAGGAAAAATATAAAAAAAAGTATGGAATTTTTAATGTTTACTAAATGTTTTTAGGAGTATCAAAATTGTCAACATCATTTGTTTTTGGCTTACAAAGTCTAAAAAAAACAACAAATAAATTCCTCTATCAACTACAATGAAAATACCAATAGAACTCTACAACAAAAATAATCTTTGCTTCAACTGTCACGTGCAAGGCAGTTTTCACATATGGAAACTACACATTCCGTGCACAGGCATCACATTAATAGCATGTATGTTCTGTGTTCTTGTCCATTTTTTGTAGGAACAGTTGAATTCGTCTTGGTTTTCCTGTTGTTGTGGTAGATCTTTATGGTGTTGTACCTGCCAGTTTACCTATGGGTTCACCCATGCGCTCCACAATTTTTTTGTGTAGTTCCCTCAGCAGAAACATTTTGCTCTTTCACTGTTGTAAATGATCACTTATAAGTTCTAGTTTCAGTTCTCTAAGAAAATTCTTCATGATATTTTATACTGTTTATTTTCTCTGTCAATTATCATATTATTTATGCCACGCATGTTTAGGATAGAGTAAAATACAACCACTGGCCAATGCTTTGCGTTTTGAGTGACAGTAGTTGCTGCATAGCGCATGAAAAGCATCTACCCTGGCTTTGGTTTTGTTGTAAAGTTACCACTTCAAGCTTCAGTTTTGTTGCGGTCTCTCTGTCAGTTTTTCCACTGAGGAACAATGTCAACATCAGAAGTACCAGTTTTCTTTTCTTTTCCATAGGCAAAGCCAATGTTATATCTTTCTGAAATCCAAAATCATACTATACAATTCTCTGTTTTGAAATCACACCATTTCATTAGGAATTTCTGCTTTGTTCTTGTGTACAGTTCCTACACTGGTCAAGTTGTGTTCTGTCAGCAAATGTGACATCAATTGGAAACTGGTAAACCAATTGTCAACTGTCATATTCCAATTAGTTTGGGAGATGGGAGCTACAAGTCTATTCACAACATCAGTTGATTTATTACTATTTGAATAAAGACATGATGGCTGAGGTAAAGGATAAATTTCTAAACTGAAAGTATAATATTTCTTTGCATCAGCAGGGCATATATTTTATGCTATATTTTGAAGACTTTTTTGGTGTATACTGCCTAAAGCTGCAGTGATCATGAAATGCTGCAAGGTGTTCATCAATAATCATGCGTTCAGATGCTATGCAACTTGCTTGACATTTTGGGACAAAACTCTCAGACACTGAGAAGATAGCAGCCAGGTTATCAGTTTTTGTTTTTTTTTTTCCTTTGCAGATGGTCTTGTCGTGAAATCTCAGGCAATTTTGAAGGAAACCAAGTCTCCCTAGTGTTAATGTTATTCTACAAACCTCAAGTCCACATGCATTGTTTTTCCATAAGTATTTTACATTCCTGTGAGTACCATGAGAAAGCCCTGCTAAGTACAGTAGACCTATGAATGCCTACAGTTTAGCTAATGAGGTGCCATAATAAATACATTTTTGAATATGGCCCTTGGTGCATACAGAATGTTTAATTTGTATTTAACATTTGTGCATGCAGCCTTCATCTGTTATAAACAATTTCCAACATTGAATGGCAATGCTGGCATTCTATCCAATAGGTCTCATCCCTACCAACACCCTCACTATGTATTGAGACCTAGTTCTAACTTTAGATTGTTCAGTTTCATTATGTGACCATTTTGTACCATTTCAACTAGTCAAATATGTACTCACAATGCTGTTTTCTTTATCGTCTGAATCAGAGGATCTTCATACCTTGTGTCCATATTGATCGACTCTCGCTTTATTTCACTGTCACAGGAACTTTGGCTTACATGATCAGTGTCAAAGCCATCATCATCATCATCATCACCATCATCGGGGGCTGGGGATTTAGCTCAGTGGCAAAGTGCCTGCCTGGCAAGCGCAAGGTCATGAGTTCGGTTCCCGGTACCGGAGGAAAAACCAAAAACCAAAAACCAAAAAAAAAAAAAAAAAAAAAAAAAAATGACCATCCCCATCATCACCCTCATCATTCGTGCATGAGTCACCTGAGGATTCACTTTGACCTCCTCCAAAACTTACAAATCTGTTATTACATGTGCCTTTGTACTGAGCTGAGCTACTTCTACAAGAAAAATCAAAGGAAAACTTTTCAAAAGCTAACCCTAAATGCACAGAAATTTAGCAATGAGCATTTCATGGGTAAAACTCACTGTCCCTGCTTTGGAGCTCTTATACCTACCTTGCTGTTCTTCTGCCAAGTCAGTGAATGAACAGATGGGTTCCTATTTTCTCCAGGGCAGCCACTGTGAGCCACATCCATATTCCATTATGGTAAATTATATGTTTACAGAACAAAAGAATGGTATGGGTGTATTCTACAGCCCCCATGACTCCCTGGGAAACACACAAAACTGTTACACAGTAATATTATATGAGTAAAAATTTCAATTTGACACTTTTGCATATGTGCACACAACTTACCATTCATCATTTCAAATGGATAAACACAAGAATGGTTTCCTGTATCACCCACATGCAGCTACTGAGACACATAGCCAGCTATTTTAATGATATCATTTTAATCACAATATTGTAATGGCTTTTAGGAAGATTCTGCAAAATATTGCCCATGGAACAAAGTCTGGAATGTCACCTTATATAGAAAAGTGTTGATGCAACACATCTACATCCTTAAAAAAATTTTTTTTTTATCTGTCCCAGTTTTTACATGGCAACAGTAGAATTGTCAGAGTGAAGGAGACTGCATATTCCAGAAAGTTTAGAAAACTTGTACTTTGGCCTTTTAAAGAAAAATCTTACCATCTTTGCAATACAGACAGCAATGTCAGAAATGCGGTCTTATATTTAATCTTAAAGAATTAAGGATAGATTTACTTGTGAATGAAACTGCTTCCTCCAACTTCCAGTATGTAGAAGTCATTTAAAATTTCACAAATCAAAAAAACAAAGAAGGAATGGAAGCTATGGAGTGATGGTTTCTCAACTTTCATGAGAAATCCTCCTAACTGTGATGTTAATATGCTGGATTAATAAAAAATCTCTGTTTAAATTTAAGTCTCTAGGACAGAAAATATGATTGGTAATGTAGGAGGTAAGTGGGTTCCTTCCATCCCAAGAAATATCCCATTGTCTTTGACATGTCTCTAGGAAAATCTGTTATGAATATATATGGCAGCTAACCAAAAGACGAATGCAAGAAGAAACTTGAGAGAAAGGGAACCATTGAAATTCTAAGATAATAGCACTGGCCACAGTGATATGATAATATACTTGAATAATAAAAATATATTTATTTAGTAAAATAATCTAATATTAATAATCACATTTCATAGTTTGAAATTATTAGAATGTAGAGAGCTAGACAAAATAATAAAATCCCTAATAGCTCTGAAATATAGGTTGCAGTCAAAATTGTTCTATACTTGATATTAATAAATAGAAAATATAAGTTAAGGCTTTTTCTCAAAAATTTAAATACTTCCATTACAGAATCAAAATGTTTATCTATCTATAATTATGGGAGAAGATTAAAGTTATTATATTATAGTTAATATTTAAAAAATTAGAAACCAAAAAATATAGCATGTGAGCTTTATAGTTTAAGCTACCCTGAACACATGCAAGGATTTGTTTGCTGTAACTGCAAGCTCCTAAAAAGCTTAGAGACAAGGATGCATATCACATAATACAAAAAATTAGCAAACATAAAAATAGAAGGATTCATAAACTTGAAATAAGGTTATTTTTAAAAGTACCAGTAAAATAACAAAAGCCAGTGGAAGTTATAATAAAATTAAGAGAAAACTAGAGGCAAAAAGGTAGAAAAGATAATATACAACTAGAGGACCTGGGCTGTGGTGGCATATACCTATAATCCCAGTATTTGGGAGGATTAGGCAGGAGAATCTCTACAATTTTGAGGCCAACCTGGGCTACATAGTGAGATCAAGACCAGCTTGAACTATCTAGTGAGAACCCGTCTCAAAAGAAAACAAAACAAAACAAACAAACAAACAAAAAAAAAACAAAGACAAAAACAACCACAGACTATATATATTTTATAGTGTGAGGAAAAGTGATTATTTTTTCCTCATTGATTTGAGATGTGTAAAAAGACATAAAAATAAAGTGATTGAACATGCAACAAAATAGCAAAGAAAATAGCAAATAGATAACCATGCAAACAATTGAAAAAATTTTCAAAGAATTACAAATGAGTATAACTCCAGATCCAGTATGGGACATTCTTTAAAATTTCAATATAGTGAAAAATATTTCAAAGGATTAAATATAATATATAGACACTGATTCTGTGCTTGAAGTAATATTATCATGATACTAAAAGCTGAGAATGGTATAAAAGAGAAAAATATACGGCAATTATACTGTGCAATGCAAGAATTCTAGAGAAATGTTTGATTAGCACACTTCAATAGCTTTACTCTAATAGCTAACTGTCTTCCAGAAATGAAAGTTAGCATAATATAACCAATATTACCAGTTGAGTAGATCATTAGGAATAGGTAAATGATAATCAGATTAGTATTGAAAGTACAACTAGACAACTTTTCACACTGTGACTCTTTTATAGTAGTTTTGCCCATTGTAGCTTGGTTTTTATTTGTACATGTTTACAATACATAAAGACATTCATACCGGGGATTAATAAGTGTACATAACACAACTTAATTATTTTTACATTGTACCTTAAACAAAAGAAACTGCATGGCCAAAAATTTTGGGGAAAGGCAACATTTCCTTGGTAATATTCAATTTATAGTATTTTATTTTTAATTAAATTTGTGTTTTAAATGATAAAAAATAAAAATTGTACTGATTAGTGAGGTAATATAGCATTTTCATACAAGTATTCATTGCATAATGTTCAGATCACATTAAACATGTCTATGACCTCATTTATCATTTGCTTATGCTGAAAACTCAAATTCCTTTCTTCTAGCTTTTAGAAATGTACTGTACATCATTGCTTTCTATACTCACACTACTGTGCAAGAGTATTTCTAGCTGCAACTTCGTATCCCTGATCAGCTTTTCTCTGCTTGTCTCTCCCGACTGCCCTATCCTCTGATAGTCACCATTCAACTCTCACTTCCAGGAAATACCTTCTTTAGATTCCGCAGAGTGCAGGCCTTGTCTTTCTGTGCCTGGCCCTTTTTCACTTACCATGATCATCTCTAGTTCTACCCATGTTAATGCAAATGACATGGTTTCATTCCTTTTATGGCTGAATAATATTATGTTCCATCTTTTATACTTACATTTTCTTTATCCATTTATTAATCAGTGGACACTTAGGTTCTTTCTGTTCCTTAGCTATTGCTAATAGTGCTGTAATAAACTTTGGAGTGGAGATATCTCTCTGACACACTGATTTCATTTCCTTGGGAAAAATGTCCCCAAATGGACTGGCTGGATCTTAGGGTAGTTTTATTATTAATGTTTTGAGGAACCCCCATACTGTTTTTTTTTTATCACAACTGTACTTGATTTACATTCCCACCAACAATGTGCAAGGTTTCCCTTTTCCTACATCCTCACCAGCACTTGTTATTTTTAATCATTTTGAAATCAATTCTTCCTGGAGTGAGGTGAAATTTCATGGTTCTTTTATTTACATTTGTCTGATGTTTAGCTATATGGAGCATTTTACAAATTTATCTGTTGGCCATTTGAATACCTTTTTTGAAAAATGTCATTTAATTTTGCCCATATTTTAATCAGGTTATTTATTTATATTTTGTTAATGAGTATTTGGAGTTCTTTCTATATTCTGAATATCAACTCATTGTTACATACTTGTACAGTATGCAAATATTTTCTCCCATTCTAAATTGCTTCCTTTGCTAGGTCAAAGATTTTTAGTTTGATGTAATCCCACTTATCTATTTTTGTTTTTTGTTTTTCTGTATTTTGGGGTAGTATTAAAAAATGTCTTGCCAATTCCTATGACCTGAAATGTTTCCATAATGTTTTCTTCTAATAGTTTCATAGCATTTAAGAGGCTACAAGAAGCCTACAGTAAGTAGGCAAGATTTATTGTTCAAACCAGCATTTTTCAAACCAATGGAAAACAGAATCCATTTATTCAACCACTTATTAATATTTCATAAATAATACTCCAGAGAACAGGTTTTGGTAAATATTGTACTAGATATATTCCATTGAAGTAATAATAAGCAAGGATTCATTTTACCAGTGCTGTTTAATGTTGATTTGGAAGTTTGAGCTAATGTCCAGCTCTTGCTTTTCTGAAAGCTAGAGGTGATGGTCACAAGAACTTCTACAGATAACAGCAAAAGATAGAAGTACCTGAGTCTTGTCTGCTCTCTTCATTGCTACCCATGTGGGAGATCCTTCTTGCCACTCAGAACTCAGTTTGAAGTCACTTCCTTGGGGGAATCTTCCTAGTCACAGCCTGATGATCTCCAGTCCTCCAGTTATGGCAGTAACTTTCAACCTCCTTTCCCTGATTAATTTTCATCTTAGCAATGATTGGTTCAGAAATGCTCTTGTCTATTTAGAATTCCAGCTACATAGTAGCATAGATGTCTGTATTTCTAGAGACTGTAATGATTACTGGCCTGTTGTAAATACAAAAAAACCCCATTGGTTAAAATATTAAGTGCTCTTGAGAGCACTTTCCATTACTAATGGTCAAAGTCGGTACCATCTTTGTGGAAAGCAGTTTCCCATTATGCCTTGAACCTCAATGGTTTCCATACCTGTTTACCCTGTAATACCATTTTTAGGGCAATAGTTTTTAAAAATTAGGAGATGAGAGGAAAATTATATATAGCTTTGGCAATATATACTAAATATGAAAATCTCTCTCTATATATATAGATAGATATAGATAAAAAATCTGGTATGCAGTTTTCTTGATGTATTAGAATTGCAAAATTAGAAACTCCTTAAAGGTCCAACAAAGGTAAAATAGTTAAATAAATTGTATTTTCTACATAAATAGTAGTATTGATTTCATCCTATCTCGGTAATTATACTTAAAAAAAAATCTCTTCTCCACTGGATATAGCATAATGGATAGATACTGGACCAAAGGTAGGTTAGTGGAGTATCCTTAAAATTTGAATATTTTCCAATCGAGACAAAGGAAGCGGTTGTTCATTCATTTCATTGTGATTCTCTGACAAGACTCTCAAGCAGTTTTTGCTAAGAGTATCTGGTTCCTACAGTGGCTGATATCCTACTGGAGACACATTGTAATTTCTTTCTTGTTGTCAAGACATGAAATTACTTCTATGATAACTTGTAAGTAGTAGTTCACTTCAGAGTACCCCTCACTACCTCAGCTAAACTATCTCTCCCACAGGTCTTCATAGATGGCCCGGTGGACCTCCAGTAACAGAGTAATGCCAAGACAAACCTCCATTGGTTGCCATCTATTGTGAAAGGCAGGGTGTTCTCATTCTATTGGGGATATTTTGAGTATCACTTCTATTTCCTGCTCTTAATAAGTCCTTTCGAGTTGACATGTTCATTCATATTTTTTCTTAATTTCATTTTTGTTATATTAGTTCAATTCAGTATTTATGGCTGGTAAAAATAGTTTTCTTGATGTATTCTAAGCAATGTTAAAAAATTATATGGGAAAATTTTTAAAAAATTTATAATTTCTTTTATTTTTTGGTTGATTTATTTATTTTAAAGACAATAAAAAATAAAAAGACATTAAAAATGATGCAGAATTTTCAAACAAGCTGATAGGAAATGAACCATGGTTGTTATATTGCATATTTTTATCTTCAAGGTAGTGGTTCAGATTACCAAATATAAGCATGTAAAATTGGTCAAAAAATTAAGAATTATGTAAAATTTTTAATGACAAGTTAAAGAAATAAATATGCAGAACTAGATGAAACCTAAATTTATTTAAATTATATTTTGAAATATTGGCACTTACCAAATATTGATATGCATATATTCCTAAGATATATGCAAAATATACCAAAATATTAAAATGATCATGTTTTGGTATTGGGATTAAGTTTATGAGAAATATTTATTCTTCATAGTATTTATTTTTAAAATTGTCTGCATTTATATATATGTGTGTGTGTGTGTGTGTGTTCGTATGTGTATAAATTTTAAAATAATTAGGATGGATCTGAGGTCCATCAAGGGGTTTCAGTGTATTAGGCATTGTTGTAAGTAATTTTATATCCTTATGATTAACGATTACCACATGCACTGGTATTTTAAACCTGTAGATGGGAAATAATTGAATAACTTCCTTATGTTCACAGGATGTAAATATTTGTGAGATGAAGATGAAAGCCAGATACTTTAAAGCTTACATTTTTTCCACAAAATTATGGCACCTCATCAATCAATGAGATGTCCTAGATTAAAGCTGCAAATGTCCCCTGGAATTACTGTAAGTGCACGACAAATCTCCACCTCATGTCTATGCCGTGCACACCAGAGATTCTTGCTGATTGTGATATGAACTGAGTTATGCTACCTCATACAGTCTTACAAGACGATAACATATGTGATCACCTAAGTTTTAGATGTTATCCACATTCTCAATTTACATGATTTTCTAGGAAAATATTAATCATCTAGCTATAGTTAGTCATCGCTGTAACACTGGAGTGTGGCTGGGAAAAATATCTACCCAGGGCTGTGGTAACAGGGGTATACTTGGGTTTTAAAGGCAAAAATGTGAGAAACCTGGTGATATTGTCCATAAATAAAGCTTTTAAGTAGATCTCTTCTTATATAAATGTTGATAAAAAAACCCCATTTCCAAAAATTGTGAAAATAAATCTCACTTCAAAATGCTGAATTAGTGTTTATAAAGCAGAAGATAGAAAGTGTTATAGCTGGGAATGTAGCTCAGTGGCACAGCCCCTGCCTGGCAACTGCAAGGTCCTGAGTTTGACTCCCAGCACCAAAAACAAAACCAAAGGCAGTGTTATGTTGGGAGAGGGCAGGAAAAGAAACTGAGATATATTTGTGCATGTAACAACTCCCACAATGAATGTAATCACTATGTACTGCAAACGTACTCATAAAACTACAAACAAGCAAACCTCCTGGTGACCAAAGGCTGGCTCTAAACTGAGCCCCTCAGTGTGCCACATTTCTCAGCATGGATGCTGATGAGAGCCTCTCAGAGTCGGGGATGAAACACCACACAAGGACCTGACTAAAAATTATGTTACGACACGAATGAAAAACAAAGATGATTGTGTTAAATCGAAATACATCTAAATAAGCAGATCCAATGTAGATAGAGAGGTAACCATAACAACTACAGTAAAATATAAATCTCAACAAGTGCTACAGGGAATATAAACGCAGGTCCTGAACAAAGAAGAAAATGCAGTAGGAGGCTACAAGGTATGGGAAGCAGAGTCGGTCCTGGGAAGAACTTCTGGACTCTCGCTTTCCCTGCCAGCCTCCCACGTGGAAACAAGAAACACTCCAAAATCAGAGCACGGTGGAGTGGAATTCATTGAGGAGCAGAATTTTTTTTCTTTCTGGTATTGGGAATCGAACTCACGACCTTGCGCTTGCCAGTTGGGCGCTGTGCTGCTGAGCTAAATCCCCAGCCCCGAGGAGCAGAATTTTGACAGGTGGAGTCTGCGAAGATGATGTTGCATGTGGAGCAAGCAGCACCAGCAAAGATCATAAAATCAGGCGAGCAAGACTGCGTGATACTCTGCTGGGAAACAGGAAGGGAGTCTTCAGTATTTTATTGTCACAGAAACTCAAACTGAATTAGAAGCCTTTGCCTTCTGTTATTTGCCTCTGTCTTACTGTGTGTGTGTGTGACTCTTAGTGTTATTTTAGATCATAAGTGCAAAGAACATGAGAGACATTCTGGAACACAAAACAGGAAGATAGTATTGCACACTTTAAAAAGGACAGTGACAACGATGTAGAAAACAAAGCTGATGAACATTTTAGCCATGTTAATTTCCCTTGCATAATGTTTACAAATGCAAAATAAAGTAACATGAAATGAAGGTATCAAAATAAACTGTCAGTAAGATTAAGCATTTTGTTAAAACATTTATTTATTTGAAGTATTTTTATGAAGTATGGATTACCAAATTGAGAACTGTTCTCAAAGTTACTCATGGAGTGGGAATAAAATAAACAGGTTTCTGCTCTCTTCAGAAATTATAATCTGGTGTGGTAGACAGGTAAGTACATAAACAGAGGGGAAAATGATGGCAGATGCTGGTGAGGCCTATGAAAACAGATAATGCAGAGACATGAAATCATTCTGGGGATTGACTTGGGTAGAACCTTTAAAGAGGCCTTTCTAACAATGAAACTATTAAGCTAAGCCATATGAGGCAGAGTCATGCAAGTAGGCTGGGGAATGCATGTGGAGAAGGACATTCTATAGTTTACCTTTCAATGTATTACCTATGTGGGACTTTGAGCCTGACAAAGCCATGTTATTGTTTGATTCTGGGGGAAGTCTAGCAAAAGCATTAGTGTAAAAGGAAATGAAAGCAGGACCTTTGTCCCTGTGGAAAGCTGCTGGGACAACACTAGATGCTTTGCTGAGATATGCCGGAAGAAATGATAACATGATGGCTAGCTAAGTGAAAGTCTAGTCTCTGTGATAATTAAGCTGTACTGCCCTCACTAATCCTGTTAATGATTCTTCCCTATTTTCTTGTTCCTGCTTTTGTGTACATCTCAATAAAAGGCTGAAGAAAATTGTAATCAAGGCTTTGGTTCTAGAGGCTGTTAGCCCCCTGATTCCATAACTTTGTCTCTCTTGTTTTACTTTTCATCTGCCGCGCCCTGTTCTTGGGACCTGTCAGCCCAGACTGATCGGAGCATCTGTCTGTCCTTCCTTCCTTTACCAAACGTGTAGCTCATGTTGTATAAATCCACGAGCTCAGTTTTAGAAGAGACAGACAGGTCAGATGCATTTCCTTCCTTCAAGGAGCTTCCTGTCTTTGGTGGATGGGTTGTAGCTTTGAAATGATGACTAGCAGCAGTATGCTGGCATCTTCTCTTTCTAGTAGTCTGTGAGAAAATTTACAAGTTGGTGGGTTAAGAGTGGGTAGCTTGAAATCAGCCATAGCAAGAGTATTCACATGAAAAGTGGGTGATCACTTAAATCAAAGTGTTTTTCCTCCCAGATGGTGAGGAGTAAATATTGACAAACAGCTC
This sequence comes from Chinchilla lanigera, assembly GCF_000276665.1. Lineage (NCBI taxonomy): Eukaryota > Metazoa > Chordata > Mammalia > Rodentia > Chinchillidae > Chinchilla > Chinchilla lanigera. The sequence continues at coordinate 8,706,990 of NW_004955488.1, read as the reverse complement.
ATTGCTCATGACGAGGAGCATTTCATGATAGGAGGATCTTCTGTAGCCTACTATCAGCTGTTTAAATGGGGTGTGATTTTCAAACAATATGAAAGGATTACTTCTCTTACCATGTCAGTATTGCTAATACAATAGTGCTTTCCATAGCATTTAGGATTTAAAAGTTGAGACTGTGAACTTGATAAGATCACAGACAATATGGTTCTTAGTTGCTAATTCTGCCTCAGCATCCAATGTACTCCTGACTGTTGCTCTTCTTAGAGCTCACTACCCAACAGAATTTCCATCTATTAACAAGTATAATATCTTCCATCTTAAAAGAACAATTCTTCCTTCCCTCACAGTCTCTTCCTTCAGTAGCTCCATTTCTTTATGCCCCATACTGTCTGCTCCAAAGTCCTTATTGCATCATCTCTGGAATCCAGAACAGCCAGGCTCCTTTCTCTACCCCTCCACTTAACTGTTCTTGTGAAGGGCACCAGTTATCAAGGATGATTTCCTATCCTCATCTTTCTCAGTCCTGCTGTGACATCTCACACAGATGATCGCTCACTCTTCCTCTAATACTTGCTGTGTGAAGCACATTGTCCCCTCCTCCTGTCCCACCAGCTGCGCCTTAGTTGTATACTCATCCTCACCCCAGATTCCAAACACAGAGGCCCCTAGGCTCAGTCACTGAGAATTTTCCTTCTGTACTGACTTTGGCTGATACTTGTGTGATGACAGCTCCCAAATACATACCTCCAGGCTGACATGTTCTCTGATTTCCAAGCCGTGGAAAACCTTTCTAGAATATGGACTCAGCTCATTCTCCATCTCATCTTCCCCTTACCACACACAGGTTCACACAGTTTATTTTTTCTTTAAGAAAAAAAAAAACTGAGTCTTTCCTCAGGATTTTTCATTTCGGGGTTCCTCTGTTCAAGTGTCACCCTCTCTTTTTGAATGGTGATACTTTTGCATCAGATGAGTTCGCCTTTCATCATACCACTTATTCTCTGTATCACTGCTTACATGAGAGTATGTTCCAGAATATTTTCAAAGGAATTAACACAATATTATCTAATATGCAGAATGGTCTATGGCATAGTTAAAGTGAAAAGGTAGCACTTGATATGTGACAGAATATACATGTTGTCAGTAAAACAAACTCACTGGCAGAAGAAATCTTTCCCTCTGTGGTTCTGTTGTCTGTAAACAGGGCATAGCATGTAGAAAGAGCTTAAAATGTATTTTGGGGATGACAGAAAAGTTGTCTGAAAATTAGCGATCTCCTCATGGTTTTCTTATATGGTTAGTTTTCACCCTTTCTCATATACCCACTTTTCCACTGGAGGTGCAATAGTTCAATCTAGACTATACAGCAATAACTTCTGTTAGCCAGGACTTGAATTGAGATTTTTTTTCATGAGTTTTTGTTTTTTAACTTCAAAAACATTTTCCCATTATATGGACATCACTAATAATAATATACTTTAGAAGCCCATTATTTGGGGGTATGGCTCTTCATTTTCTTTTTTTTTTTGGTACCAGGAATTGAACTCAGGACCTTGCACTTGCTAGGCAGGCACTTGTGCCACTGAGCTGTATCCTTGGCCTGATATGGTTCTTCATGCAATGCGGTTTCATTAGGCGGTTCTATTGTCTCTGTACTATGAGCTTGCCACTCTGTCAGTGCTTGGTTTAGGTGCAAAGACAAAATACAGCTCTTGCATGCAAGGGACTGTGCCTCACCCAGGCAGAGATGCACAAAACTAATGCAATAATCTCTTGGAAAATTATGCATAACTAGCGCTGTAAAAACTTCATATTTTAGCTTTAAAATTCCATTTGCAGAATGAAATTTTATACACACACACAGTCGCACTTTGTAGCAGCATTAAGTCTGTTGCGCTTGATCTTTTTTCACTTTGAGTATATTTATACCCCAGGGTCAGATGTAATCACAGAAACACCTGACATTACCAGAAAATTTTATTTTCTACTTTGTCAAAATTTGAGCATCAATCCAGCGCTGTACGAGGAAAGAGTAGCTTCATTTGGAAGTTTCTTCACACGTACTTGCTTAAACAGAGTCAGTGGAAAAGAGAAAGCAAGGGCCTTTCTGTTCAGTTATTCAATTTTTCCATTTTGGGAAAATTCTACTTATTCTTTACTCTGGATATCAGCTATTCTTTTCGCTGATGTGCAGTATCTTTCCATATGCACATTTTTTCCAGTATCACATTTGGCCAATGAATAACCTCACAGGTAATTTATTTTGCAAATAGTTCCTATTTGATCTACGTGGCATGACAAATAGCTTTCATATTATTTAGCTAACTAGGGTGGAAGGTTGGAAAGGAAATTCTATTTGACAGTCCTTGTCAGTGAGCTAAAATTGTGTTTAGTGTATCAGAGTGTTAAGAACAGAACTGTTTGCATAAAGAACATCAAATTCTATTGGCTACTAAATTCTTCTGTCTAACAGTAATGCTGATGACGTGTCTATCCTTGAATGTATCAAAAACTGTGCAAGTGCTGATTAAATAATCTCCAGCATTATTGTTCTTGCTGAAAATTTTATCTCCAAAACAGTGTGGACTTGAAGTTGTCCTCAACCAAAAACACAAAAAGGTTTTCTTATACATTTTTGTATCTAGCATCTACAATCTGTTATAATAATGTTGAATAATTTAATTAAGATTCTGAATATGTGAGTGACATTGAAGATTAAAAGTTTAAAATGTTTCTTTAGAACACTCAAGAATAATGAATTCTTAAGGATGATAATAATTACATATTCATACTACATATCCAGTCTCTTTTGCAATGTAAATTATACCTTCAACAAATCTTTAATTAGGAATAAATATAAAATTTAACATCAATGACTAATATTTCTTCAGGCATATTGATTTGTACATTTAAAAATAAGTCATACTTGATTGTCTACAAATACACTCTTCTCACCTTTCCCTCAAATATCTGGGGGTCTGCGGGGCACTCCAAGCTGTGCAGTGGGTCGTATTCCAGGTCACAGGTGAGCCCACCGTTTTTGTGCTCCTAGTTTTGGTGGCTCTGGTGAAATCTGTCACTACCACTGCCAAAGTAATAAATGTGCCATCAAATCCCACGTTGCAGGGAAAGAGAAAACTCCAATCTCTAATTGTAAAAGAAAATTGTTTATGTCAAAACAGTTTACAGTATGAACTACCAAATATCCA
>NW_004955488.1:8691769-8701868 GCF_000276665.1 Chinchilla lanigera | reverse complement strand
ACTAATTTCTATTGGTTAGTGAAAGGAACAGTTAATGTGTAACCATTTGATCAGTCTTACATGCCTATATCTGGTTATCTGAGTAACCACTTTAAAGATAACAATATGCAATATACCAACCATTGTTAATTTCCTATCACCTTGTTTTGAAATTCTGTATCATTTTTGATTGTTTTTATGTTGTTTTGTCTGTTTTTTGTTATTTTGTTTTTGTTCTTTTTCTTTAAAATAAAAAAAAGAAAAGTTGTGTATGTCAAGTGATTTGTCCTAGTATAGGAAAGCTAGCCACTACAGCCATCATAGTTTTTTTTTTTTCCCCCTTTGGTACCAGGAATCGAACTCAACACCTTGTGCTTGCCAGGCAGGCTTATCATAGTTTTCAAGAAAGCTATAAGTAAGGATGTTCTTGTTCAGTGTACTGGCTTTTAAAACTTGATGGTTAATTTGAACAGTGAACAATATTCTTACTGTAATACAGAAATATACCCTAATTACTATGGATTCCAGGTAGGAAAAGAAAAGGTGTGTACTTTTTAAATAAAGCTCTACTTATGCAGAGAAGGCTACTTTTTAAGCTATTTCAGTTCCAAAATATAATTTAATAATTGGGAGGAAATTCAGGAAAAATGTATAATGAAATCATATTACATTTACGACATTAGTTAACCAGTCTACAGAGTGAATTACCCCTTCTCCATCATTAGCGAGTACTGCTAAATTACTGTTATGGGTCAGTTCTTACCCGAATCTCCGGTGTGCACATCTTTGGTAGGGGAAAGCTTCCAGAGGAATTCTAATGTGGGTTGGAATGTCCTAGTCTCTTATTTCAAACTGAAGCAAGTCTTGCCATGTACAAAGCATAAGTAGAATGAAGAATATTATTAACATTTCCAGTGTACCACAGCATGAATAATACGGCCTATTTACAGGTAAGAGTGTAGGTGACAAAATGACTTCAAGGAAATGAAGGAATTGGAAAGGGTGATGGGAAAGACAAGAGGTACCTTGGAGACCGTAGATACCCTACCATCTCTACCATTCCCCACTAATACAATTTGAAGAGACATACTAAACAAACAAAAACCGTTCATTTGCTATGCACATATCTCTTTAAAAGAAATCCTCCAAAACAATAACAAAAATGCTTCTCATAGTACTTGTTATAGTTTGTGCCTGGATGTCCCCCCAAAGCCTCATGCAGTCATGGGTGCAGGCTTCTAGAATTTAGGATTGATCCATGGTCCAGTGCTGGGATATGGGTGTGAGTGGTACACCTGCCCTGGGGCGGGTAGTTTGCATACAATATAAGGGAGGGAAAGAGGTTTGCTTACTGCTCCTCCCTTTTGCTCTTGTTGCTTTGCTGTCTTCTGCCACCATGAATTATTGCCCTCTGCCATGTGCCACTCTGTCTTGGAGCCAGCTGAATATGGACTGAAACCTCCACAAACTGTGAGCTAAATAAATCTTTCCTTCCTTAATTTTGGGTGTCAAGTACTTTGTCCCAGCAACGAGATAAAAGTAACCAAGACAGTACTCTAGATCTATCCATGAAAGCCCTCTCCTTTCAGTTTATCATGGCCAACATGTCCTTGTGGGAAAGTCAGGTAGCTCTCATGGGCCTCTGGAATCTTGCAGTACTAGAAGAAAATTATTAAAAAAAAACAGACAGTGAAAGTTTTGGGTAATGATCTAAAACAGAAAAATGAAGATTTTATAAACAAAATAAAATTTTGAAGTGAGCAGTCAAGCTCATCATTTGCCATAGGGAATATTTTACTTTTCTGAATCTGAGAATAGTTTACTGACAAGAAAACTCAGCAGTATAGGACTCAGACAGATTTCACCCTGGAGCAGAGAAATAGTCATCTCCCTAAAATGGTTCTCATTCCATGAAGTTCAGGTTTGAACGTGAGACTCCAATTTAATGACTCCATTAATACAGTCAGTGACAAATTATAGTCGGTTGTACTTATTTTTCCCATGAGAAAATGAATGCAATGTTGTTTTCCAATTTAAATTTATTTTTGACTGCTACCTAGAAATAAAAATGTTGCATATAACAGGGTAATATGTGATGTTTTTATACTTGTATATATCAGTCAATATTTAAATCAGGTTAATCATATCCCCTCTAATATTTATCATTTTTTCATAAAGAAAATCAATATACTACCTTCTAGATTTTAAAAATATATAATATATTTGAGATTATTTTAAAATGTACAGGAAATGAACAGCACATTCAGTGCTGTTATCTATGGTCACCTACAATGCAATAACATACCACTCATCTTAATATTTTCCATATATACATAAAACACATATGTAATTTATATTTCTATTTAAAATTACATTGACTGAACTTTGTTCTCCATGGTTTAAACAGAATTTGGTCTGATCATATCAAATTATAATCTACAGCACAAAAACTTCCTATAAGAAATGAAAGCAACTTTGAAGATAACAATATGTAGTACATTAACCATTATTAATTTTCCATCATCATGTTTTGAAATACAGAAATACAGAATTTCAAAACATGATGATAGGAAATTAACAATGGTTATTGTATTACATATTGTTATCTTCAAAGTTGTTTTCATTTTTGTATTGTTTTATTTTTGTTCTTTTTTTCTTTAAAATAAAATTTAAAAAAGAAATAACAGACTAAAAAAAATGAAAACAAAATGAGTACTAAAAATAATGGAAAGTTTAATATTAGAATTTTGCATGAAACTCAGAATGATTAGTATAACTTCAGTCGTTTTATTGCATCATTCAAATATCTGAAGTTTTCATGTATTCAACCAAGGCAGACACCAACAAATTTTACATACAGATAGACAAGTTTCACATCTTCAAAGACTTTGAGCTACAAAATTTGAGCGACTCTGGAGCAGAGGGTTTGAGCTTGCTGAAGTGTCTTTGTGAGAATCCACCTAAACTTATTTTCTGAATCTCAGGTCTTCCTTATTGCATTAATAATATCCCCTTCTTATTGTGGACTGATTAGACCTGTAATCTCCCAAATGAGTGGACAGTGAAAGCTTAAATACATGAGACAAATGAAATGATTTTAGGGCTCTAGGAGGTTCCAAATCCACTCACAGAATTGGAGATTCTGGGGTTTTAGACCAAGAACTTCTCTAGGTAGCCTGTATTTATTAGGTTTTCAAACAAAGGAGGGGAATCCTGAGGAAAATGCAGGAATCTGGGCAGGACTGGGGACTCCCTCTAAGGACTTCTCCAAGTAAAACATAATGTTAATTTAGGAGACCTATGTTATCTCCGGGAAAGTCTTCACTGCAGGAGTGAGAAGTCTGCAGCTACAGTCTTTTAGTTAATTGGGGCTGGAGCCAAATGTCCCCACCTGCGGCCTTATCTTACCCTTTGTGGTGTCCCAACTTCACGGCCAATACAGACCTCAGCCTTTATCAGTGATTCATAGAAGTTCACTTACTCTGAGTCCGCTGTTCATCTCCAGACAAGGGGCCTAGACCATGGACAACTCACAATTAAACACAGAAAGCCAATTGGTTAATACTAAATCCTGCTCAGAGCCACTTTGTTGTAGTCTCTATCACTTCCCGATAAGCCCTATTATGTGACTTGAACAGCAATTGATCCTCCTTGCAACCTACTCGTTCAAAGTGATGAGCAGACTAAACAATAAAATGGTAAATGTTATTCCACACAAGGGCTCACTTGTAAGTGGAAGTGATAAGAATTCAAGAGGTTTGCTTAGCAAACTGGGGATCAGGAAATTCTTGTGCTCTGGATATAATTCATTATAAGACTTTTAGAGATACGTTTACACTGTGATACTCCACCTTAAAAATAATCTGCCACTATACCCCATGGGACAGGTCTAGTATAAATTGTATTTTTTGTAAATAAAGTTTTACTGAAAAACAATCACACATATTCACTTCTTTATTGTCAATGGCTACTTTTGTGCTATGACAAAGTTGGGTATTTATTAGAAACTGAAAAAATGAAGATATTTACAATCTTGCCCTTTTGAGAAAAAGTTTGTCAGTCCTTGTTTTAGTATCTATTATTTGTTACACAAACAGATTTGATGTTATCACACTGAGCATTGCATACAAAGTCTTATGTGCCAGGTTCTGTAGTAAACTCTTCCATGCTTCTTTGTCTGTGCTCTGTGAAGTATTCATCTTAAATGTATGAGAAAGGGGAGCCTTGAGAAGTTTAAGTACTTGTCTGTGGAAAAATGGAGTCAGGATTCAGTCTCAATCTGGCCCCAAACCCATGTGATTCATCTTCCAGGGATCTTTTCTCCAATAAGTCACTGCATGGTCTTCCAGGTAATTTGCCAGATTTGGGCCCATGGCAAAGGGTTCCGGTGGACCAAGTGTCTCAGCAGCCTGCATGTGAAGTTAAGTTTCATACAGAGCAGAGGAGAAAAACAGTATGTAGTATGAAGAGTTCAATCTGAATTTTCAAATCTGTCCTAACACAGTCTGTTTTAAAACTTTAAACAAGCTCTATCTGGAAACCACCATTTGTTTATTAATTAGTATGTGTTTTTTGGCAAGCCACATACATGAATGTTTTTCCCTGCTTCATCTTGTAACAAGGAAGTATAGCCACAGGGATAGAGGACTTTCATGGGAACATCTGTACGCTCAGTCTTGTCTGGCCAGTTTAACTCTCTAAGTGTATTGCAAAAAAAGAAAGATTTCTCTAAAAGCAGATAATCAAAGCATGGCGAACTGTATCTTTTGGCAGAAGAGTGTTTCTTCTTCAGAGGTTTGTGCTCTGGGGCCAAATAGTCTAGGAAGACTGACTGCCCATGGCCCGTTCACTGCCCCCTGTGGATTACCTATTGCTTTTCTCTATGAAACATGTGCCTGACCCATTCTCCAAGTAATTTCACACATGCCCTAGGAATTATAAGCAAAATATCTAGACATGGTCTTTCTCTTCCATTCCAGAACTGCAATCATAACCCAGAACTTTTGCCTTCATGGGAAACTGGCAAAGTAGGGCTCTTATTTGTTTACTCTTTTAACCCCACATCAACCCACAATGAACCTGAGATAGTTCTGAGAATATCCACAGCAAATGACAGGAAGTCCCATCTGAGAATAGTAACTTGGCTCTGTTTTGGTCACTACTTGAAGCTGACATTTCCACACAGAAAATCTCATATTGTGGTGGGGAAGGGGAAAGGAGGAGGATGTTGTTACACTTTCATAAAACCATGAAATTTTAAAGGAAAAGTAACATTAAAATGATGCAGTCTTACTCTATAATTTTGCAAGAGGGTAAGCTGGGGACTTTATCCCAAACTAAGATGTGAGGGGGAGGCTACCCCAACCCCCCTCTTACCCACCATCCCAGGAAACACCCTAGATATCCTTAGAAAGACATTATAATACCTTCTAGATTTCCTGGTCATTCTAAGGCTTTTCCCTTTAGGATTCTGGGATTAAGAAGATATTTTAGGTTTACAAAAGAAAAATAAGATTGCTAAAAACAAAACTGGCCATAACAAGATGGCCAATAACAATCATATAATCTGAGTTGATATTATTACTAATATGGATTCATAGCACTTATGACAAAAGGAGATTAAATTATGGAATTTTGATGTAAAAATCATTTGTAAAAACATATAACTGTATTAGCTAAATGTTAGGTTAAAAAAATCATTAAATTGTGATTGTTTTCTATTTGTGAAGTCAGTCTCAATGTATAGCAAGTGATTTTCTTTTCCCACCTAGTGGAAAATCCAGTAAAAACAAGGCTTGGATATGGAAACTTTTACTTCCTTCATCTTTTGTCTGTCTTCACCCTTCCCTCAAAGCCAACACTTGCTGTTCCTCCCCATTCCTCGTCCCTTGTGTCTCCACCCAAGAGGGAAATGTTCCTCCAGCATGAAAAGGGGAGACTGAGATCAAGGGATTTCTGAAATTGTTGTTTCCCAGATGGAGCCTTCTTTGCAACCATGGCAAAAGTTCAAATACCCAATGATACACTTAAAATTACGTTGACAGAACTCAAGGGCATAGTTTCACTAATGAAAAGCACAGGTCTCCTAAGTACATATTTCCTCATTTGGTTTCATGCCTTAGACCAAGTTCACATTTTTTGCTCACTGTTTCAATGTGTACAGAGCTGCTAGCCAGACTGTGACACCCTGCTCCCATGTTCCTCCCACAAATTAAGCCACAGAGGACATTTTCATGCTCATATTCGTCATTTACGTGTCCTCATGGTATTGTGTTTGATAGTGGAAAATATTATCGGCACATTGTTCTGGTTCCCCCTTTGGCAAAATGAACTCTACTTAATAGTATCTTATTACATTATGTGAGACAAGGAGACCTCTCCCTGAGTCATCTGGTCTGGCCTTTCACCACACATTCCAAAAAGCAAAGTGGAGAGATTAACCGCAACAGTAGCAGAGGCAATTTTTGAGAGGAAATGTCTCTGTTTGAGGGAAAGGAAAAGAAAGAGCAAAAAGACAGTGAGGTGGAGGGGGGGGAATCGGCACCACTGGGGATTAAGGAAATGCGTATAGGTTATTCATTATTCACCTCCTTGTTTGTTCAGCTCAGTAAATCAAACACAGGAAGATAAGGAGAAGGAGACCAAAGGAAAAGAATTAGAAACCAAAACTTTGGAGTCGATTTTGATCTTGACCTGTCTTCTGCCTCATTTTCCTGGGGTTCTATTTGGGAGTCAGGCATTTGTGGGGCCTGTAAACTTCCAAGTTTAATTTTTAGTCTTTGTTACTGTGATAATTATTGTATAGATTTTCCCACTGTGTTCAAGGATGTTATACCTTACACAATCCATTTTGCTTACTAAACCAGTGGATAGTGACCCCAGATGTTCTATTTGTCTAGAGAATACTAATATTCATTTTGTTTGCTTGTTTGTTTTCAGAGATGGGCTCTTGCTGTGTAGTTTAGGCTGACCTTAAACTCATTATGTAGCCCAGGCCAGCCTTGCACTTGTGGCAATCCTCCTGCCTCAGCCTCCCAAGTGCTAGGATTGCAGGCATGCATCACCACACCCAGCTAATCTTCTTTTTAAAGAAAAATAAAGGATGATTCTTTTTTTCATCTATTAAGTGAACCTATCATGATTTAAGTAATAGAAAGTCTGATAAAAAAAAACAGTCATAATAAAACAAAGGGATACAATTTGTAAATATTCTTAAGATAGCTGTGGAACTATTTTGATGGTAACGGGTGCATGATGACACAGGTACACAGGGTAAAACATGGTGCAAGTAGCATGAAACAGAAATATATTTTCAAGCTTTTCCTGCTTTTTCCCATATACATGAGAGTTGTACATCTGGGCCCAAATCACCTAACACTGCATGCATTAGAATTTATCTCCATTGCTAAGTAGCATGCAGTTAAAGAGCAGCTGCTGGACAAAGTTTCAACAAGAGAGTTTCTACCATTCGCTGCCATTCTACTGCAAAAAGGCTTGGCAAAGCACTTGAGCTGAGTTTTTACGTCTAACGTACAACCTACATGGAATAGGGGAGAGGCAGAAATGCAATGGCCATTAGCCTGAATCAATTCTCCCACCTGGCCCTCAAGGGGGAAAGCATTGGAAAAGGAGAATGTAGCACCTAAGACTTGCTTCAGTTTCTCTAAGATCTTGATTACTTCTGGAGCAGAGCAGAGCAGAGCTAAGAGTTTTTAATGGAAAAGTCACAACCAATTCTCCCAGTAGGAGGCAGCATGGCTTGTGTAGGACTCTTCTAGTGGTTGATAAAATGGTCAACTTTGACAGTTTATCAGTTATTTATAGCCACAATAATGCCACATAGCAAATCCCCCTAAACTTTGGTTGAACGCATAAACAGTTAGCTCGTGACAGGTCTTCCGGGCAGCGATGTAGACTGGGTTTAGCTAGGGCATCTTGGGTAACTCTGCTCCCCTTCATGTCCCTGTCATCCTTTAGCAGGCCGTCCCATGTTCTCACAGTGGTGGCAGAGGCTCCAGAGGACAAAAGTGACAAAAAATAAGCACTTTTCATGACTCTTAGTGGCAACTATGTAAAAATCTCATTTTAGCAAACACAGTCCCGCTATTAAGCCAGAGTGATGGGGAAAAGTCACCCCTTTGTGTCAAGGAGCATAAAGTGGTGGAGGAATTGGAACCATCAGGCATAGTCATGGGGGCAAAGAGTGAACCCTCAGCATTCCTAGGGCACTGAGATGCTGGCATGAGACACAGCAGCAAGGAGAGAAAGAGTTTGAAAGACAAGCTTTTAGTAGAATTAGGAGACCTCTTGTCTGAGGTGAAGAAGAAACCACAACGATGTGTGGGAAAGCCACCTGGTGTTGTGATTGGCAGCACACTCGCACTGTGGCAGTTTGGGGAAGGAATGAAAAACACTCCCTGCCACACACACATCCACTAGAGCTGCCGTGTGAGGCTATTACTATTTCAACTAATCTTGGCATCATTTTTAAAGTTTTGATGTAATTATCTCCATTTTATAAATGCAAAAAGAATACTAGGTAATTTCTTGAACTAACATTGGCATTGCCCTTCCCATCTCCGAAGCTCCTGCACTTTGAGCTCCCGCTCGCTACCCATCCTGGCTCCTTCAAGTGTGAATCATCTCCTGCCAACTTTATGTCCAAAGAATTTCCTGAGGAATAATGAGTTGTGAAAATCAGAACTGGTCAGGAAAAAAAAGCGCATATCTAGGCCCTGCCCAGATGGCTGTGAATGTTTCCTTTCGTAGATGAAGAACATGTACCAGGTCCACAGAGCACAAAAGGCAGCGGCTGGAGGGGAAGTAGAATTTATGTTAAAGCCCTACAGGGTGACAACTGGATGTCCTTGCCTTGAGGCTTGAGAGCCTCATCAGATGACAGTGGGTGTGGCCCTATCTGAGACACCTTTTGGACCCATTCAAATGACATGAGTCATCGTAGCCATTAGCAACATCTTCTCTACTGAAAAGTTGGTATGGGGCCAGGATGTTCAAATACAGCCTGTGGTCCATGGGTTGGCAGCAAACCCTGAAGCACTCAAAATCAGAAGCAAGGGAAGACAAGTTATTTTTAGAATCAACTAGGATGTACCAGTTTTAACTAACAGAGAGTTGAATATTTTCCATAACAAACAAGAAATAGGAAAAGTAAAAATGTTTCACTCAAAATGATTATTAAGATTGTTGGTACAAATTTTAACATTGTACATAGGAGGGAGTAATTGTCCAATTTTACATTCCATGTAAATGCTGATAAACCCAAAACACTTCACTTTTAGTATATGTCACTAAGAGGAATTACTAACTGTAATCTAAAAACTGACATGAAACATTCACTCAACTCAAACACTTCTTTTAGAATATTGTTCAACATTATGCATACTAGATTTGTTAGTTGATTTTTTTCTTGAATAACCTTTCTGTTTGCATTTGTATATCTTTTGTTAAAATAGTGATAATTTTACTGTGTGTGCCAAAGAACTATGCATTCATATAGTAAAGAATTCATGTAATGATGGAAAAAATAAGGCACTTTTCTGTCAAGATTTTATACCTAATGGGTGGGACATATTTATATACAAGTAGTTAAATGTTTTTTGTATGTACCTGCCAAACTTTTTGAGAAAGGGATAAATTCATTTAAAAGTTATTTGTCCTCTAAAAAGTAGTACCATTAAGGGTCATTTTAGAGTTAGAGACAAAGCTGATAGTGCTTTTGGCATCTGAAAGGTGATGGTATTTGGTGGTCAAGGAGCAAAGCGAGATTACTTTATCCAACATTAATTATGAGTATTGTTTTGTTTTGTGGTGAAGCAGACTTTTCCAGAACAGAAGCCTGGAATTTGGAGTTGGACATCTGGGTCCTGACAACCTCTTGCTATATTAACTGACTCTTGTTCACTACTGTGCTTTAGTAAAATAGGAAACATAACCTTTAGCCTTGAAGTCACTCTGAAGGTTGATTGATTGCTTGACTGATTGATTGATTTGTCCTTTTCTTTGAAACAGGGTCTTGCTATGCAGTTCAGGCTGGCCTTGAGCTCACTTTGTAGCCCAGGCTGGTCTCAAACTCACAACGATCCTCCTGCCTCAGCCTCCC
>NW_004955488.1:8690465-8691669 GCF_000276665.1 Chinchilla lanigera | reverse complement strand
AGAGATTGTACCCAAGACTTCCAAATTTTATTTGACAGTTAAACTGAACATCTAGCTGTATCCTCAGCTATTTATTTATTTATTTATTTGAGACAGTCTTGCCTAGAACTGGAACTTGTGATCTTCCTGCCTCAGCCTCCTGAGCCACGAGGATTTTAGGTGTGGGTGACTGCACTGGGGTATCTGCCTTTTATTGCCATATAAATTGAACACACACACACACATACACACAGATATTCTCAGAACCAACTGCTTTTAGCAGCTTTTCAGCTTCACATTGAAATGGGCTTTTGTTCTTAAAATTCACAAGGGGGAAGACCATCATGACAATGTTGAATCTGTGACAGTTTATCTTGGTAATCTGTTCCTTTGAGAGGCAGCAGCAGAGCCTGGAGCTTGGGAGGCTCTACCTTTTCACTGCTGATAGGGGAAGGGAAGGGCCACGTGTCCTTTCCTTCTACTTCACCTCCACCAAGACATTCTGTCTCATTGTAAGCCAACAGCAGTAGGACCAGGTACCATTGGATCGACACCTCCAAAGCCATGAACTGAATAAACCTTTCTTTAGATTGTGTATGTCAGTGCCAAAGACTAAAACAAGGCTCATGTCTATCATCATACACCAAACTAAAGTCAAAATGTCTTAAAGATCTAAATATTAAAACAGAAAATGAAATCTATGTAGGAAGAGAAAGTAGGTAGAAATCATGAAGACACGGGGGTAGGCAGAGAGTTCATGAGCAAAAACCAAACTGCATGGGAAATGCTTTAAAGAATCAACAACTGGGATCTCATTTTACTGTAGAGCTTTTGCAAATTGAAAGAAATGACAAACAGGGTAAAAAGAAAACCCATAAATTGGGAAAAATTTTTAGCCAACTGTCCCTCAGACAAAGGACTCCTATCTATAACATATAAGAATTAATAAAATATCAGGGCCCCAAAATTCAAAGACACAATCCAAAAACATCTGAGATGAATACATACTTGGGCATCTGAGATGAATACACACCTCTAAGATGGAGAAATACAAATGGCAAATAAATATATGAGAAAATGTTCAACATCATTAATCATTTGAGAAATGCAAATTAAAACAACACTGAGACTTCATCTCACCCCAGAAAGAATGGCTATCATCAAGAAATCAACCAATAACAAATGCTGGAGGGGCTGTGCAGAAAAAGGAACCCTTCTCCACTGT
>NW_004955488.1:8678111-8687534 GCF_000276665.1 Chinchilla lanigera | reverse complement strand
CTTGAGCTCACTTTGTAGCCCAGGCTGGTCTCAAACTCACAACGATCCTCCTGCCTCAGCCTCCCGAGTGCTGGGATTACAGGTGTGTGCCACCATGCCCGGCTCTGAAGGTTAGCTGGTAAATCTGTGCATGTTGCACAGCATCCAGAACACATGACTAATCCTCTTCATGACTAATCCTCCATTATCAAGTTTTCCTGTTAAGATTTGAAGTCTCATGCCTCTGTTTTGTCCTGTTCTTTCTCTTTCACATCTTTGATCTTTTCTCCTCTCTAGGTCTCTTTCTTTGGTGGGACTAGTCACATATCTTTAAGTTTTACTCAACCCTCCAAAATTCTTTTGATATTGTCTCTTCCATTATATTACAGTAGTTATAATTTTTGTTCTCAGTCTTATTTTAAATATTTGAAAGAGGCACATGTATTTGCTGTTGCTACTATTATTTCTCATTCATCACAAACAGCACGATCTAATAGTTAATATGAGTTCCAGCCACAGATGAACTGGTAAAAATCCTCATTCTGCTACTTTTCCTATCACGTGTGATCTTAGGGCATTTACTGTCTTCTCTGTGCTTTATTTCCCTACTAAGAAAAATGAGGATGAAAAGTGCACCATGGTGGCACACGCCTGTAATTCCAGCACTCTGGGAGGATGAAACAAGTAGGTCCCAAGTTTAGCCTACCCTGAGCAATGTAATGAGACCCTGTCTCAAAATAAACAAATAAAAAGTGCTGGGATGTATCTCATCGTGAAGGCCTTGAATTCAATTCCTACAATGCCCGGAGGGGGAGAGGGAGAGGGTCAGGGAGAGGACAGAGAGAGGAACAGGGAGAGGGAGAGGGTCAGAGAGAGGGACAGGAAGAGGGTCAGGGAGAGGGATAGGGAGAAGAGAGAGAATAGGATGAGGATGACAGTAGCACCTATTTTATTGAGCAATTGTAAGGGCTAAATGCACTTATATGCAGGCAAATTTAAAAAAGAATGGCATTCAAAACATATGCAAAAATAGTAACTATTATTATTAAAATTCTTCAGCCAAGTGGAAATTGGCTTCTATCTTTGTCAGTCTTTGAAATGGCTCTGTCAGGTGTCACCAGCACGCTCAGCTCAAGATTGGCAAATGCAGTAGCGTCTTTTCTGTGTCCACTGGGTTTCTCTGTGGTACTCTACTTAACTTTTCTCCTTACCTGTAAGTTCTCCTCACACTCATTGGATGGTGGTGTTTGTTTCTCTGTGAGAAGATCTGCACATCCAGTTGCCTCTACTTCTACAGGTACCTCAGAAGCAGCATGCCCCAAACTGAGCTCATGGTATTCACTTGCTGAGAATCACTTGTTTTCTCTTTTCCCTACCCTTGCTGGATAAATTTCTTACCCTACCCTTAGAATAAGCTTCAGAGCATTACCAATTATGTCTTCTCTTTTGTATTCCTTATCTGCTCTTGCACTACATCTTTAGCTTTCACTCACAGTCAACCAAGGTGGACATCAATGGCTTTCCCTCAATGTTATTTTTAGTTCAGATCTTAATAATTTCTCAGCTGAAGTCTTGCAATAGCCTTCTCATGAGGTTCCTTATCTACCCTCTCAGGCATTCCAAATCCATTCTCTACAATGAAGGGATATTTATCTTCAAAAATGTGAATTTATGAGTCATTCTCTTTCTGTAACACTTCAAGGTAAACCTGAATCCTTGTATACTATTCAAAGTATGAGTAACCACCACAAATGATCCCATAAGTGACCCCCTCTCTGTCCACCACCCCCTGCGATTCTGACAGAAGGAAAGAATGAAGACTTGGTGACTTTTGAAAGCCAAGTGAAGAAAAGAAACAAGCTAAAGGAGATTATTTATGTTTTCCATGGCACCCAAGTCTGGATCATTCACCCCCTGACTTACTCACTTTTTCAACAAGTATTATTTTCATGAGTTTCTGATAAGGACCAGAGTGCTAGGGAGCCAACAAAAAAACAATGTCTGTGTAAATGTAGGTATATACCAAGGAGACAAAACAAGCAAATTCTTCTTTTCAAGAAGAATAACCACAGATAAATTTATCAACCTGTAACATATTGAATAGTAACAAAGAATAAAGGACATACGGAGTTCTGGGGAGAGGATGGTAGGAATTTACTATTTATATAGAGTACTCAGGCACAGTCTTATTGAGAAGGTGATGTTTCAGTTGCAAAGCTAAAGAAAGCGAGGGTGAGCAAGCTGTGTCAACATGCGTTAGGGACAGCTCAGGCAGAGACCCTGCAGCAGTACAGGGTGAGGCTCTCTGAGCAGATGGAGTGGGGGAGAAGGTGAAGAAGCTCTGAGTGAGAGGTGGTGCAGGACCATGGAGTCTTGAAGGTCAGCTAAATGTTTAAGGGCTGCCCTACAGGGAAACAAAGCATTCCCACAGGGATTTGGATAAGGAGTCACTCAGTCTCTCTGAACTTTTCTTTTTATACCTTCTTTTTTCTTTTTCTAGCACACAACTTTCTTGCAGTTCTTCGTTCTATCTCTTCCTCCGAATCTCTCCATGTTCTTCTGCCTCTACCTGGAGCATCCTTCCCAATCACACTGGCCTCCTGTGGCCAGCAGGTTCCTTGTAGACCTGCAGATTCCATCACAGGTAGGATGGGAGTATCTGTTCTTCTACAAGAAGACATAACTAGGTGACTTTTCTAAGATCCCTGAGGTTTTTTTTCCCCTCAGGATGCCTTTGGTTATACGTAATAGAAAACCTAACAGTTGCTAAAGTTATAAGAACACAAAAAACTTGCCTATGAGATGGTATCCAGTGTGTTTGCTAATGAAGTTCATGAGGGATGCTTACAAGGATGCAGGATATTCCCATCATACTTCACCTCTCAGTGGTGCCTAATAGGTGCCATCTTGGCCTCACCACCATCTGACCTCAAGTGATAGAATCCAAAGCAGAGACAAAGGGGCGATAGGCCAACAGCTTTTCCTTGGCAGTGTCCTTGCCTCTTGTCAAAGGAGAATATGTTTCCTAGAAGCTCCCTAGACATCTCTTCTTGTCTAATTAGCCAGGACTAATTCATATTTATTATAGGAGGTTGTTTACTGGTGTCTCCCAATCACTGTACCCTAACACCCAGCACAAATGCTGACACATAGCCTGTACTTGGTAAGTACTTGCTGCATAAAATCAAGTTTAATGGATTTAATTCTTGTTGTCAAGAAGAATGAGAGGCTGAGGGCTGGGAATTTCTTGAAATAGTTACACTTTTCAAAAAAGAAATGAACTGTGAACTACAAATGAATGAAAATGTTGCCAAATCACATTATGGTCCAGTCTATGTCAGAGAACAGCAATAATAATGTTCCAATCTTCACTGTAAAGTTTCCAAATACAAACTCACAAATCCCTAAAAGGTTGAGATTAAGTTGACATTATCCAAAATCATGGAATTTAAACATGCATGGAATATTTCCTCCACCCTGGTTTTGGTTCATTGATAATAATCTTAAAAAAAAATACTTTCCGAATTCAACTGAACTGACTCTGAACTTCCCTGGTCAATGCAGACCATGAGGCTGTGACACAGGTCAAGCGCAAACACAAATTCACATGCACAGAAAATGTTGGAGATCCCTATCTTTGATAATACTATTGGAATTTTTACAGTGGTAGAGGTGTAATAGTATCTGATAGTGCAACAGAAAAAGATGACAGAAAGTAAGCGACTTCATTCAGTGGAAGGAAGTTTTTACAAGCATCTCTTCCCTTGGGCCAGTGTTTAGGTCAGGACCTTTACTAACTGCCTCCCATCATGAGCAACTTGTAGGTTCCCAGTGCTACAGTCCCCCAGGAAATGCCCTTCTATTTTCAACTCCATATCCACCAGCTCTGTGTTAGTGTCCCTGTTTCACGTCAGGTTGTTTTTCAGCCAGGCCTGACATACTCATGCCTTATCACAAAAAGCCACTTGATTTATCCATTCTTTTGCTCCAGGTCTTCTGTAGCTTCTTGCTGTGGGACCCCCACCCCCACCCCTACTATATTAGTCAGCATTCCTTTTACTAGAACACAAGAGCCATACACAATTTAAAGATGGCTGGGTTTATTTTTGCTCTCAGGCTTGGAGGGTTTCGTCCATAGTCAGCTGGCTCCAAGGCAAGGCATATGGCAGAAGGACATGTGGAGCAAAGCTGCTTAGTTCTAGCGCTGCTAGTTGGGAAGCAGCACCAGAGAAGGAGCCAGAAACCAGATACAGACCCCAGATTGTGCCTTCAAGGCTCACCCAGACATACCCAGAAGTGTTTACTAATGCTGCAGGTAGCTCCCAAGCCAATCAAGTTGGCATTCCATCCTAACCTTCATGCCTGGCCGGGGCAGCTCCACTTGAGACCCATTCAGTCTCTATAACCTGCATCCCCGGAGAGTACTTATTTTACATCTTAAAGTTTTACAGTAGTCTTCCTATCTTTCTAAGGACTACTTGGCTCTGCAGAAAGGATCTGAGACCAAGAGAAAGACAGATAGAGACAAAGAATGAATCCTGGGCTGGTTGAATAGCTAAAGTAGTTACATAGCACCTAATAATGATACTGAAATATCCATGGGAAGTCAAAGGGAACCTTGTGGTACTCAGTGGACAGAATTTTAAGGCTGTGTAATGTCTCTCGTTAGGAAGAGCAGCAACTGTAACTATCAGAACAGAGTGACAATCTCAGACTCAAATTATAAACATTAGAGAATTATGGGCTGACCAGAAATTGAGGTACAGTGATTAATTTCTTTACTGTAAGAAATTGCTCTTAAGTTAAATATGAAATGGCACAGAGATGGAAAAAGACCAATAAATCACATAGATCCAGGCTCTGGGCAGCTATTGGCTGGAAATATTTTTTCTTATTCAAAACTAAGTGTTTCACAGTATTTTAGTTGTGGTAATTTGGGCTTAGTTCTAGAATTATACTGCTTAGTATTTGAACTTTGTGTTGACTACAGTATATCTAAATGTGAGTGTGTGTGTGTATGTGTGTGTGTGTGTACACAGTGTTTAATGAATCATGTATAGTGTATTTATTCTCTATTACTATTTTCATTGATTCTTAAGTTAAAAATCACCTCCCTTCCCAACAACACCCATCCATCTTCAAATGGTATCTGAATTTAGCAGCATTCACAAAACCACTGAGCAGATTCCAGCCAGGGTGAGCTGCCACCAGAACATCCTCCTTTGCAGAACTCTCCCTTGGGGCTGTTTTCTCTTTCAGTGGGTCAGACCATGCAGCTGAAAAACAGCAAGCTTCACCTGTGAAATACAAGCAGTGCATGATATATATATATATATTTTTCCAGTACTGGGAATCAAACTCACAACCTTGCGCTTGCCAGGCAGGTGCTGTGCTGCTGAGCTAAATCCCCAGCCCCCGCATGATATTTTTGTAAGGTCTATTCTGATTTGTAAATTAGATTGGAAATTATTTAATTAGCAAGTCATTTCTACTTTGGACTAGGTTTTTTATAACCATTTCATTAAACCTTAAACATGTTGTTTAAAATTACAGTGTTTTGGCTTATTTTATTGTCAGACACATGGAGCAACATATATATTTCCTGAATATGGGAGTTATTTTTATCACATGAGATCTTATCAAAATAGACAGATTGTATATGATCTTGATTTGAGGTCCATCTGGGCTACAGAATGAGGCTGTCTCTAAATAAATAAATAAGTAGTATCCTTCAACAAGTTGAATTTAATTTAGGTTTAGTAAAAATAAAATAGTTTTTATCTTAATATTTGAAAGTATTTACTCTTTCCTTTTACTAAGTAATATAGCTTCAAACTTAGCCATTAATATTAAAGAGAAAAACAGAATATTGGCAGAAATATTGTGGAATATTTTACTTATAATCCATATAACCATAGATACTACCAATTTAGTAAAGTAGAAATTTTATTTTATTTTATTTTATTTTTGACTTTTTGAGGCAAGGTCTTGCTATGCAGTTCAGGCTGGTTTGAACTCGCTTTGTAGCCTAGGCTGCTCTCAGACTTGCAACAATCCTCTTGCCTCAGCCTCACAAGTGCTGGGATTACAGGCATGCACCACAATGCCTGGCAAATAAAAGTTTTAAAAACCATGAGTACATAGTTTTTGATTCATTAATGGAAACCTTTTAGACATACACTGAAAAACATGCATAAATTTAAAATCATGGTAATCTAATATTGATATCAGTTTGACAGATATTTTAACTATGTTAAAAATATATAATGACTAGCACATTTCTCTAGTATAACACATTTCTATAACACATTTTTAGATACAATTAAAGACTTTCTCAGCAAAAGCAGTGTATAGTCTATCTCAATAATACCATAAGAGGGGATTGGTGTAATTTTGACAATAAAAGCTGTTTTTAATCTCCTTGCTAAGGAGATTAAATCTCCTTTGCTAAGCAAAGATTTTTAATCATATAAATTTGCAGTATTTATCTTCTATCTCTTTTGGAATACTTTATTTAGTTTTCCTCCTTACTGTTTGTCTTAGTTATTTTTCTCTCATTACTGAGACAGAATGCTTGATACTCAAAGTTAAAGGAGAAAGGTTTTACTTAGCTTACAATTTGTAGAGGTTTCAGTAGATAATCAGCTGGCTCCAAGGCTGGGTGGCATGACAGAGGGTGATTACAGAGGGGAAATAGCTCATAGCAAGCAGAAGACAGCACAAGCAAGCAAACAATGGACAAAACAAACTCTTCTGTCCCTTATATTGTATTCAGGCTATTGGATTAGGACAGTGGACTGGTTTAATAATCACACACCCAACACCCTTTAATCCCAGCATTACACCACGACTCAATCTCAGCATCACACACTCTAGATCCTGCCACATCTTAAAAAGTCCCATCTATGATTCATGAGGCTTTGTGGGGACAGCTAGACACAAGCCCTAACAACTTTTAATTTACTCTTATTAACTTTAATCACTTCGCATCTGAGTGGTATCCCTTTTGGTGTGGAGTAGATAATTCTCTGTACATTTGAAAGAAACACACACAGTATTATTAATTATCCTGATTAAGGATGTGATATGTTAAAGGTAATTTTATTTTCTGGTAGACATAAGATTAATCAATAGAAACTTTTATTTAAACAATATCATTTGCCGTTTTAATGGAGACATTCTATCAAAATGGATATATTGGTGACTGGAAAATTTTTATACTCATTTATGAACACCTCAAGTATCTTCATAGTGAGAAAGGTCTAGGGCATTATGGATGAATCTGTGGAATGCATTTTTTAAGACAAAAGATGTTAATGTATGAGTTGTTTTTTCTAAACTAAAACCTCAGCATTCAGGTTGGACTGCAGTGTTGGCCCCTTGTGATAAAAAGTGTGTTTTGAATTGTAGTCTGGCACTTGGTCTCTAAAAGGTTTTCCATCACTGGTCCAGGGAATTAGAATCTTCCTCTTAAAAGGTATCTTTGTGGCTGGGCATGCTGGCATAGCCTGTAATGCTAGCACTGGGGAGGCTGAGGCAAGAGGATTGGCATGAGTTTAAAGTCAGCCTGAGAAACACAATGATTTCAAGGCCAACCTCAATTGTCTTACCATTATATTTTAAATTTGAGTTTAAATGATTCTGTTGATGTGAAAGATTTGGCAGATGGTCTTTCATCAATTTTTTACAACAGAATGTATGATTCAAAGAGATTTCACTTTAGCCAAGTACCGAGTCCACATTACATAACATTTCCAGAAGTATCAACAGCTCATTGTTTATGAAACTCCCTATTAATTAGTTTGACACCAACTAAAAAAGAGTGGTATTTGGTTTCTGAATCACTTTCCCTACACTTCTAGGTATATTTTTCCCAAGTACTAAACTCAGAGATTTTTGAAGACAAAAGTCAGTGATAGAATAAAACAGAAAGGAAATTATATTTTAAAGCCAATATTTCTCATAGAATCATAAAACAATTGCAATAAATTAAGGAGAAGGGATGATTTTATTTGGGAGGAAGAGTTTGATGACTTTGAGAATGAGATTCCAATACCAGAGGACTGCCATAGACTGCTTTTATGGTCCATTTACAAAGGGCCAGAATCAAATATTAAAATAAATGTAATTATTTTGAGAGTGAACGTATACGAGTGATGAGGACAAGAAAAGAAACTTGTACCCACAGTTTCAGAGTGATATGCAAGTGTGCAGAGGAGAGCAATGCTATTGGAAGACAAGAAGATGAAGAATGTTGTAGAACCTAAGGGGAAGAATAGGATTTTTAGAAATTTTAGACAAAGTCCAAATTGGTGATTTAGTGGTCTTCAAACTTTTTCTTCCTCCTCCAACAGCTTTGAAAAGTCCTCACCTTATATACATTTAGCATTTAAAACTTGTCAACATAACTGTATATAACTATACATTATATAATTTATATATTTTACTGTTGTAGTGTGGGGTATTGCAAGGGAAACAATACAACACAGGACACATTTTATAAGATTATTTATAATAGTCATCCAAAGAATCATATACAAAAAGAGAGTGCAGGAAATCTGTCCATGCGCTAAAGACCAAAGAATCCAGCTGAGGGCCTGGACCACACAGTAATGTCCTGCGTGAGTCCAGCTGAAGACCCAGAGCCCATAATAATGCCTCCATGAGTCCAGCTGGAGGCCTATAGCTCACAACAATGTCTAATGCAGGCCTGTTTCACAGATCTGCACTGGGAAGGCCCAAATTGTCAGTGGTGAAAACTATAAAATTGTGCAGCGGGATGAAGGATCTGTGCTAGCAGGCTGAGGGATCTGAACTGGAGCCAGGAAATAATGCTGAAAAGAAGACCCAGAGATCCCCTATAAAATACCACAGCCATCCTCAGAAACAGTGAGGTCTCAAGCTCCTCTGACAATGAGGAAATCCAAGTTCCCATCAGGAAAGTCAATATGACAAGCTCCTCCAGGAGACTGAGCAGTGCACCATCCTCCCCTCCAGAGGCAGGAAGCAATGCTCCACATGAGGACCAGAGCTCCGCCACAGTGACCCATAGCCATTCTTAGTGACAATGAAGTCCCAAGCTCCTCCTCTGATGAGAACAGTCGAGTTCATCAGGAAAGCTAGCATGACAAGGTCCTCCAGCAGAATAGCCCAAGAGGACCAGCAGGTCTGTAACAGCTTTCCAATAGCTTTTTAACAGCCTCTAACAGTTTCCCAACAGCTTCTCTTCTTCTTCTCCATTTCTGCCTCTTATGCTGCTTCCCTTACCCAGTACCATGTTGGTTCAGCTCATCCGGGTGTTACAAGTTGACCACCAGTTGTCAATCCACCACATCTACCTATAATTTGTATATCTATATAATAACTTATATACTATAACATTATATAAATGATTCCATAATTATCTTTTGTGTTGATTTAATCATTATATTATATAAATATTAA
>NW_004955488.1:8667887-8678011 GCF_000276665.1 Chinchilla lanigera | reverse complement strand
GTCAACCAAAGACTCATTGACAGTTTCTTTCAGCATAGAAACTTGAAAGAGTTAATTTAAACTCGGAATTTATAATATTTTAAATGATATTGATATAAAATTGTGTACAACTTTTCTCAGTGTAAAAAAATATAAATAAAGGAGCTTGATGTTCATCATTTCTTCTTTAACAGTTAAGTTTATTGTCTTTGTAAAAATGTCCAGAGTTAGTATTTGCATTCCACTTTCATAGATTTTAATTTTAATGTATATGATTTTTTAACTCTCTCTTTCATTGATTTCCTATCTTACATTTCTGTAACACAAATGTTTACATAAAGTGGAAATTTTTCACTACAGGTGTCCATGCAGCTGAATTCATAAACATGTTTACAATATTAATATAGCCCTACAATTATATCTGTTATAAAATTAACCAAAACTAAAAATATACTTGTAAACTTTTGTAGTTGCTACATTTAAGTAGCAAAATTCAGGAGGCATTTTAATTTAATAAATTAGACTAGTTCATATATCTAGCAATGATTATTTGTAACAGAAAATAAGATTTAACATTAGCTCTATGCGTGTTTGTAATTTTCATAGAGGTAGAGTACCCTTTATGCATTGATAAATGGGAATGTGTTAAATTTTGTTCACATCAGTGACTGCATAAGGATGGAAAGACTGGCTTTGACTATACTACTCAGTCATCTCAATCTCTGCACAGTAATATCTTGCATTGCAAATAACTTGTTCTGTGACTGTTCCACAAGATGAACAAACATTTCTAATGAATTTTAGCTTGGTAAATGAGTGATAACCTTCAACACAAGTAGTATGTGATGTCCAACATCACATGATCACAACAGAGCCAATAGTTCTCCTCTCTCTTGCTGTGACATTGTGGGCAATCCGCTCCCAATGACAAGAGGTTATGGAGGAGATTTCATCTGCAGAAGAGGATAAAAAGACAGAGTAATCTCTAACTTCAAAGGAGATTAGAGAGATGTGTACAATGTGGGAAACAGTGAAAAATTTTGTAGAAAAGCATCACCTGAACAGGCTGTATAAGCAATGAATCTGTACAACAACAATGCAATGTCACATTTCTGCAAAATCCTCAAAAGGAAGCAAAAGCAAGTGCCATTGGACAGGTTGCTTGTTAAATTTACACACAAAGGAAAAGATTTTATTGGGCCAGTGGATAGCCATGATTCCCTTAACCACAGTGAAATCATCCTATGCAATAACCAACTCTTTTTTGTATCCTTTACACTAGAGCAAAGATTTTCAAAAGTAAATGCAGGTTAATTTGCTTATTTTAAAAATATTTTATATGATCTTTATTTCTTTGAATCATATTACAGCATTATAATAGCTTTATATAAATATTTTGGGGTTGTGGAATGAATCATCTGAGTTTCCATTATTTCTTACTGGGAAACTAGCTTTGGTATACAACTGCTTTGGATGACAAGCATGTTTCCAGGAGGAATTCTTCTGTTTTAATTTTAAAGAGAATAATAAAAAAGGACAATAGCAAAATACCAACAACATAGACAAAAACAAAACAAAGCAAAAACAATAGAAATGATACAGGGCTTCCAAACAAAATGATAGGAATTAAAAGTGGCTGTTATATTACATATTGTTATCTTCAACGAAGTTGCTCAGATTACCAGGTGTAAGAATGCAAGAATCAAAAACATCATACCAGAGCGATATATGTGCACCCATGTTTATAGCAACACAATTTGTCATAGCTAAATCTAGGAATTATTCTTGCAATCCAAGCCTTTACTGTATTATAATGCCAATAAACCCAGGGCAATATCTTTCCAAAATTTATTTATAATAACCTATGAAGCAGTTATTAATTAGGTTTTTCATCAAATTCTTGGACAACTAAAAACTGATTTGCAAAAGGTTTTGTTACGGAATAGAAGTTTACATCTTTGAATAATATCAACAAAAGGCATTGATATGACTTTACAAAGGTATTACTTATGGTAGTACTCTTTACGTATAGGTCTAACATTTCACAGCATATGTTCAGAAACAGTTGACAAACTGTAAATATCATGGATTTTAGAGCACTTTAGCCAAAGCAATGTTTTATTTTATTTTAAAGAGAAAAAATTAAAGTAAAGATAACAATAAAATAGTTTCAAAACAGGCTCCTAAGACAGTAACAATATTTAATACATTGCATATTGTTACCTTCATAGTAGTTACTCAGAGTACAAGATCTTGGCATGAAATATTGTCCAAATAATATTAGCACAAATCTTTCTTTTCAACCAACTAAGAGAAACTAGCTGTACAATTATCCTATCTATCTTATGTGTGTGTATGCATATATATAATAATATATATATATTTTTTCCCTTTTCCCTTCCT
Source organism: Chinchilla lanigera (assembly GCF_000276665.1). Lineage (NCBI taxonomy): Eukaryota > Metazoa > Chordata > Mammalia > Rodentia > Chinchillidae > Chinchilla > Chinchilla lanigera. The sequence continues at coordinate 8,675,629 of NW_004955488.1, read as the reverse complement.
TCCTTTTCCATTTCCCCCATCACAGTTTCTTTTTTCTTTTGAATAGTTTCTTCCCAATTCACAATATCTATTCTACATTTTGGATCTTATTTACTCATTCAATTTCTCACACTAGTGAGACAGTATGATGTTTACACATGTGGGTATAATTTATTTTACTTATAAGTGTGGTCAAAAGTTGCATCCGTTTAGCTGAAAAAGTCTCAAGCTTATCCTTCTTTATAGCTGAATAGTACTCTTTTATATAAAAAAAAACACATCTTCTTATCCATTCCTCGGTTGATGCGCATTTGGGTTGTTTCCAAGATGAAGTTATTACAAATTATGCTGTTATAAATATTGATGAATATATTTTGCTGTGGTGTGATGTATTTAATTCTTCTGGGAAGAAACTTGGAAGTGGAATGGCCAGGTCAAATGGGCTCTCTAATCCTAATTTTTAAAGGTATCTCCACACTGATTTCCACAGTGGTCGCACCAGTCTGTACTCAGTGGAGAAGAGTTCCTTTTCCCCTACAACCCTGCCTGCATTTGCTATTGGTTGATTTCTTGATGACAGCCATTCTTTCTGGGGTGAGATGAAATCTCAGTGTTTTTTTAATTTGCATCTCTCGAATGACCAATAATGGTGAACATTTTTTCATATATCTATCTGACATTTCTTCATCTGAGAAACATTCATTCATCTCAGATGACCATTTTAGAGTGCTCTGGATTGCCTAAGGTGTGTGTGTGTGTGTGTGTGTGTGTGTGTGTGTGTGTGTGTGGCGGGTCCCTGCAGGGCATTTGAAGGCAAGCCAAGGTTGAAATCAGTAAGAACAATAATAATAGCTCATTTGCTCTAGGAATTCAGAATACCTACACAAATGACAAAATCTTGGATTGCATCATGTATGTATAGGGTAACACAAAATGTCTTGCCTAGGCTTTAAGTGATGTTAATTTTTCCTTTTATTTGCAGCCAGAAGTTTATGATATCCTCTACTTCCTTCTTCCAGGAGAGGGTTTTTTAAGAAGACTGATAAATGAAAAGTACAATTTTCTTGTATAGCTTGGGAAGTGAGCAACTAGGAAAAGAAGTTATAGTAAACCAGAGTGATGCTTGAGCACAGGACCAGCTCTTTATGGTGGTGGGATGGGGGAAGACACTGAAAAACTGAAATGTAAGGACACTTGTTAAAAAATTATTAAGAGTCTCAAGATGGTGACAGAGAAGTTTAAATAAAACATCGGACCCTGTGTTTCTCTGCAAATCGCATGCTCAGCACTGTGATCCTGACTGAAGCCTTTGACATGCATATGTAGTGGGCGAATCAGGCTCAGGAGAGAATCCGAGGAAGGGAAGATATGGGAAATTGACTCTGTTCTCACTCTCACATTCCTTAATCATTTGTAAAGCCTGGTAACTTTAGAGGTACGTGAACTCCAGCTTGCAGAACTTAGGTTTTAATCTTTGAAGTTCCCTGCCAACTAAATGCTCAATTATATGCATGGCTAAAAAATACCTTCGGAAGGTTTACTCTCTTTCAATCTCCTTAAAATAGAAAATTTCTAAAATCAAGACATATTTGACAATATATGCCTTCTGTTTACAATGTCTCAATTACTTCCTGATAGATCAAAGAGGATATCAGAAAATGGAAAGATATCCCTTGATAGGAAGAGCCAACATAGTGAAAATAGCCATACTCTCCAAAGTGTTGTACAGGTTTAATGCAATCCTGATCAAAATACCCTTAGCATACCTCATGTAACTAAAGAAAACATTCCTAAATTTCATTTGGATGCAGAAGAGACCTAGAATAGCAAAAGCAATTCTGGGGAACAAAGGCAAGGCAGGAGGCACAATCCCCAACTTGAAATTATAGTACAAAGTTATTATGATAAAATCAGCATGGTCCTGGCAATAAAACAGACCTAAGAATCAGTGGAACAGAAGATGCAGACAGAACTAAAACAACATTTAGCCACCTTATCTTTGACAAAGGGGCCAAACTTGTTCACTGGAAGAAAGACATCCTCTTTCATAAATGGTGATGGAAAAACTGGCTGCTTACATGCCAAAGACTAAACCTAGACCCGTGTCTATAATCACGCACTAAACTAAAGCCAAAATGGATCAAAGATCTAAATGTTAAAATAGAAGCACTGAATCTACTGGTAGAGAAAGTAGGTAGAGATCTTGAAGACATGGGTGTAAGCAGAGACTTCATGAACAAAACCCAAACTGCATGGGAAATACTTCAAAGGATCAACAACTTGGATCTCATCTTATGAAAACCTTTTGCATAACAAAAGAAATCACCCAGAAAGTGAAGAGACAATCCACAGAGTGGAAAAAATTTTAGCCAACTGTCCCTCAGATAAAGGACTTATATCTAGAACATATAAAGAATTGAAAAAAAAACCACGACCACCCTAAATTCAAAGACCTGGTCCAAAAAGGGGCATCTGAGATGAATACACAATTCTCAGATGAAGAAATACAGATGGCAAATAAATATATGGAAACATGTCCAACATCACTGGTCCTTATTGAGATGCAAATTAAAACACCAGTGAGATTCTGTCTCACCCCAGAAACAATAGCTATCTTCAAGAAATCCATCAATAGCAAATGCTTGTTGGGCTGTGAGGAAAAAGGAATTCTTTTCCACTGTTGGTGGAAGTGTAGACTGGTGCAACCACTGTGGAAATCAGTCTGGAGATTCCTCAAAAACCTAGGATTAGAGTTTCCATTTGACCCTCTATTCTCCTTCTAGGTATCTTCCCAGAACAATCAAAAACATCATACCACAGCATTATATGTGCACTTATATCTATAACAGCACAATTTGTCATCGCTAAATCTTGGAAACATTGAAATGCCCATCAACTGGAAAATGGATAGAAAAAGCTGTGGTTTTTTTATACAGTGGAGTACCACTCAGCTGTAAAAAAGGATTATCTTGAGACTTTCTTAGGTAAATGGATGCAACTTGTAACCATACTCACAGTGGAATAAATGAGTCTTGCATGGGTAAACATCATATTGTCTTCCTACTGTGAGAAGCTGAAAAAGTAAATAAGATTGAAAATGTACAATTTTGGAAAATGGGGAGAAACTATTTAAAATGAAAGAGAAGCTGGGATGGGACAAAGGAGAAAAGAAAGAAGGGAAAAGGAAGAATTAAAAAATATATATATATTCAAGATAGTTAAGATAACTATACTACTAATTTCTATTAGTTCATTGACAAGAAACACTTGTGCTTATATCATTTGATCAATTTTTCACACCTACATCTTTTATTCTGTGCAACTGCTTTGAAGATAACAATAAACGATGTAATAAACGTTGTTACTTTTCTGTCTTGTTTTGTAATTTGTACCATTGATTTGATTGCTTTTCCTCTTTGAAATAAAAAAGTTACTTCCTGATGTCAGAAAACTCCAAGATTATTTATCTTTTCTATCCAATTACTCTTGTTGACTGCACAGAAAAATTATAGCTCTGGATAGACCTTAAAGCCTTATAGTCTTTAAATTTATGAGCATTATTAAGGACTTCAAACACTGAAAATGAATTTGTAGGGAATGTTCATGTTTGAAGGCATCAAAAAAAGTAAAACTGAACAACAAAATAAAAATAGAATTATGTGAGACTGAGATCACAGAATTAAAATGTGATTCCATATGGCCACTTTGACTGTGGCCCAGGATTGTCAGAAGGGGTTGGCTAATTCCTGAAGAATTATAGGGTAACTGTGTGCAAGTTGACCTCTGGGATATGTGAAAACATGGACACTGGTGTCTAGGATAAATGTTGAATAGTTAAACAACTGCTCTCCAGTGCTGTCATCTGTGCAATTCATTTTGCTTGAATGTTCTACAAGAGGAGCATTTGAAAATAATCTATCACAAGGTTTCCCAAAACAAATTTCTCTACCACTTCCTTCTTTGTATTGAATGCCTGGAAGATATCTATCTTTCTTGAAGAGCTTTCCAAATGGTTCTGGGGCACCTTCTCATTCTCAAGTCGCTGATGGATCATGAAGTATGGCAAACTGACTCTTAGCCTCCAAGTGTAACCCAACTCCTGTCTTTGTAAATGAAATTGTCTTGGAATACAAATGCTCCTGTTCATTACCCATAGCCTACAGCTGCTTTTGCATTTTAGGTGAAAGAGACAGTGTGGCCTGCAAAGCGTAAAATCCTTGCTAGCTCACACAGAATTGAACAAGCTGACTAAGGTCTGTCCTATCTTTGCAAGTGACCATCAATCCTTTCATCCCAATAACTACTTCACTACTCCTAAGAATGGATTCGTGAAACCATAAATGATTTCATGCTTAGCAGAAAAGTAACACGAAAGCACCTATTTGTGATGCAAGGTGCCTCTTGATTTGTGTGCAGAATATAGGCTTTGGCATGAAGGTCAAGATTGAAGGGACAATTATGCACATAAATTCTAAATCTCAAAAAGTGATGGTTAACCCCATAAAAATGTTGCTGCCAAACTGAAAAAAGTGACTTTATTAAAACACTTTGTAAACTGAAAAGTTCCATAAAAATAGTGGATGTTGTCACTGACAGTTTAAGTCCTGCAAGTGAAAGAAACACTTCATTCAACTATGCATTCACAAAGGTAAGGATATTGCTATGTTTTTTTCTGATAGTCCCAGCCCCAAACGCAATGCCTGGCATATTTGATGCTCCATACATTTTTCCTGTCCAACTCTTTGCTGACTGATTGATAAGTAAATGCTTTACAGGTATTCAGCAAGTAAAAATGTGGGTAATGAATATAAAAATGTTTTCTTTCCTCTGCACCATTCTTGATTATTTTATAAAATGCTATTTTTCTTTTACTAAAAAGTTAACAGTACATTCATCTGGGTTCCTGTAATATTTTGGAAAATAACTTTGGTATAATTTTACATATTTTAACTTTTGTTGGCATTTCATTGTATCAAGGACAAAATAGTTTCTTTATAAATTTTTGGTTGCATCAGATCGCATTAAATGTGCTTCTGTGTTCCTTTGTCATACCTCCCTGTTGTGAAGACTCCACTCCATTTCATGCTAGTCTACAGATTTGCCAACTGAGGCATGATGGTTTTGAGAGGAATAGGTAGCAGAGGAAAGAGATTAGAATTTCTATTCATTGCTTCCAAAGCAAAGACATTTGAGGTGTATATATGAGAGAGACTTCTCTTACCTATTCTGACAAATTTCAATTCTGAAATACAGTTTGGATTTCATTCTGTCATATCAATTTAACATAAAATTTATTTATTTTTATCCCATTTGAAATTAGGAGGTGTATGAGGCAACTAGCTTTCTGGAAAGCCAGATAACTGACAGGAAAATCCAATATGAGACTCTTCTGCTGGTCATGGGACAAAGCTCAGTGCCATGTGAGGAGGTCACTCAGCCACTCTTGACATGGTTTTTGCTCCTGTCTAGGCTCCAACCACCAGGACCCTTTTGCAGTCTCAAACCTACATTTTCTCTTCTTGATTCTGCTTCAGTCATCTACACGCCACTATCCCTTTCTTATGCCTCCCTGCCCTTGAGCAGTTCCAGGGGCTCCAAGTGGGAAACTGAGAAGGTAGCTGAGGTGAGAACTACACGGTCAACACGAAAACTTCAGAACAAGGTGAGTAGTGACAGAAAACATAGAGAACTCAAATTCCTCATATCCTCTAAGTTGTGAGAAACATGCTCTTCAGGTGTTGGCAAGTCATCAATGTCATCAGCAGGCTAATAAAATAAAACGTTTGCGTAGGTGTGCTGAACTAAAAGGTTGCTTCCTTCTTAAATTTACCTTGAATAAAGTTGTGCTTGTTTAACCTCTTTGATTCATTCCTTTATGCAAATAGTCCAGACTAAAAAAAAAGAGCTTGTCCAGCAAAATCACAACAGGGACACTAAACACCAGTTTGGTTTTCATAAATATTTTTCAGATCCTAAATACACTGGAACATACCCACACCCTCCAAAAGTGAGACTACCAGGAGAAGCCTTAAAACTGATTGTATACCAAAGAAATTTGAGCCTGTCTATTTTTCCTTTCTCATCCAGCCTGGCCTATCCCCAAACACACTTCCTTTGTTAATTCTGCTCCTGGTCACTCGTGGGAGGATTTCATACTGTTTCACATTTCATCTGTGTGCTATTTCTTATTGACACTTGGCAGTAGGGATTTGGCTTGCCTTTGTGACGTGGGGATGAGCAAGACTAGCAGTGGAACTCAGGAATGTAAACAGGGAGGCTTAGGTTAATTTCAGTCACGCCAGTGCAGCTCTGCCAGTGCATACTAGAAGGTCTTTCCTTCGGGCAGAAAGGGGAAGAAAAGTATGTTGATGTCTTCTAAAAACCTAGTGTGTTCTAGGAAGTGATTCCTGCTATTACAAACAGAACTCTTCTTGACAATGCAAATGGGTCAAAAAGCTCTTATTTCTTGAGGAAAGAATATTTTATTTTCACTTTTCTTCTTTTTGTTATGCATGTATCTAAAACTTTTCATTGAAGAATATACAAAGAAAAAGTGTTTTCCTTATAATTGCCATCTTCATTACAGTATCAAAATTTGAAGGTCATTTAAATGACTTTAGTTATTTCCTTTGAGGAAGTTATTAATTTTCAACAACTTTCCCCTAAAAGCTTTTGTCTTGAGGAAGTATATCACTAGAGTAAGCAAAGGTTAAGTAAACCTCTTGGAGATAATCAGATTACATCTCTTCCTCAAAGAATGGACCTTTCCCCCACAAACAGCTTTTTAAAGGAAATAAGCAGGGGGAAGCACCAAGACGGCAGAGTGAGAAGCAGCAGAGAAAGAGCCTCTCTGAGATTCGCTATCCAGATGCTTGAATATAGCAACATGACGAAGACAACAAGGAGGGAATTGGGCCCCCTGGACCCAGGAAAGATCTGAAGAGTGAATTGAAGTCAACAGAGAGAGTGAAGAGAGAAACTACAATGAAGAAAGAGGTAGCAGGCAGTGCTTTCTCCCTGAGACAGGACTCATTGCATGAGAGGAATGGTTCAAACTTGTGGACACATGGTGACTGCTGGTGACCCCAGAGACCTCCACAGAGAGACACAGCAGTAGAGAGGACCAAGGAATATGAAGGACTGCACTAGCTGGTGGTGAGTGCTGAGGTCTCAGTCATCCTGTGTGGGAGAGACTAACTGGCCAAGAGCCATCTTGGTGAGGAATAGCTGAGCTCAGAACTCATAGTGGTGACTGGGTTCATCTAGAGGATACTACCTGGGCTCAGGCCCGTGCATAGACGGTTGTAGGCCAAGTGAGTTTGGTCTTCAGGCTCACTGAGATTATCCACTATCACACCAAAAAGCTACTGCTGGCTTTCTGGGATAGACTGGTATGGACTGAGACTCTGTCTCCACACATTGCTTACCAGTGACAGCAGACACAAACATGGAATTGGGCATTTTTTCTCTCTCTCTTTTTTGTTGTTGTTGTGGTGGTTTTGTTTTTGTTTTTTGTTTTTTTCTTCATTATTTGATCTTGTTTTCATATGAGTGTGAAAGTGTTTTCTAGCCTCTTTGTGGCTGTGGTTCTGTTCTGTTCTTTCTACCTCTTCTTTCTCTCTTTCCCTGCAGTCTTCTGGACCATTTTCCCAAAGTTAGCAAAAACCCCCTTTGTCCTTCAGCCTTGCTTCTAATCTCTTCCTTTTATTCCAGCTCTCTATTTTCTCCCTAATGCATTTAAAATTCTAATCCCTGAGGGCAAA
>NW_004955488.1:8657728-8666622 GCF_000276665.1 Chinchilla lanigera | reverse complement strand
AAAAAAAAAAAATCTACAGCCCAGCATATCATAGTCAAGATTGCAGAAATTCAACAGATTAATAAAATCTTAAAAGCTATTAGGGAAAAGAAACAAATCACCTATAAAGAAAAGCTTCTGAGAATCAAAGCTGACTTCTCAGCACAAACTTCAAGTCAAGGAGAGCTTATAGTAAAATATTTCAAGTAATAAAGGAAAACAACCTTCAGTCCAGATTGATGTACCCCAAAAACTATCTTTCAAAATTGATGGAAAAATAATATACATCCATGAGAAAGAACATCTAAGGAAATTTGTGACTACTAAACTAACACTGCAAAAATGTTTTGAAGTACATTCTAGAAAGAGATAAGAAAGACTACAATTCCATGAACCCCAGCAGAAGGAATCCACTAGGCAAGGCAAACAATTAAAGAGAGGGAGAGGAAAAAGAGAGGGAGCCAACAATAGGGAAAATAACATGACAAGGATAAGTTAATACATATCAGCTATAACCATTAAAGTTAATGGTCTCAATTTATCAATCAGAAGACACAGACTGGAAGAATGGCTCAAGAAGCAAGATCTCACAGTGTTCTGCATACAAGAAACACATTTAGTTTTAAAAAATTCATAGACTGAAAGTCAAAGGATGGAAAATAATACTCCATGAGACAGGAAACTAGAAAAAAAGCAGAGGTAGTTATTCTATTTGAAGACAAAGTGTATTTCAAGCCAAGGCTGATTAAGAGAGATAAAGAAGGTCATTACATCCTTGTAAAGAGAACAATCCAAGAGGAAGAGATAGCAATCATAAATATATATGCAACAAATACCAGTGCACCCAACTATATAAAAGAAATATCAACAGACAGGAAAAATCAAATAAGCACTAATACAATTGTATTGGGTGATCTCAGTACCCCACTGTCATAAAAGACAGATCAACTAGACAAAAAAATCAACAGTGAAATATAATTTAACCAATGATTTGACAAAGGGACTTAGTTATTGACTACAGAGTGTTCCACCCCACAACATCAGGATACACATTCTTCTCAGCTTCATGAGGGACATTCTCCAAAATAGAACACCTACTAACTCATAGGACATGCTTAAGTAAATACAAAGCAATTGAAATTATTCCACACATATTGTCAGACCATTGTGCAATGAAATTGGAAATCAATGGCAAAGAAACTACAAGAACTTCATAAACACATGGAAATTAAATAACACTCTTTTGAACAACAAATGGGTCACAGAGGAAATGAAAGAAGAAATTAGATAGTTTCTACAATTAAATTATAATGATGATACAACATCGTGGAACTTATGAGACACAATGAAAGCAGTTATAAGAGGGAAATTTATAGCAGTGAATACCTATACCAGGAAAACAGAGCAAGTGCAAATAAACAACTTAATGGTGAACCTCAAACCTCTAGAGAAAGAAGAACAGGTTAAGCCAAAGGCTCATAGGAGGGAGGAAATTATAAAGATCAGAGAAAAAATTAACCCATTGGAGACTAAAAAAGAATACAAAGAATCAATGAATTAAAGAGTTATTTCTTTGAAAGCTTAAATAAAATGAACAAGCCCTTATCCAATCTTGTCAAAAAAAGGAAAGGAAAGACGCAAATACACACAATTAGAACTGAAAAGGGTGAAATCACAAAGGACCTTGAGAAATCTAGAAGATCATCTATTCCTATTTTGAAAACTTGTATTCTAATAAGGTGGAAAATGCAGAAGAAATGACAGATTCCTAGATACATATGAATTACCAAAACTGGATCAAGAAGGTATACAAATGTTAAATAAACCCAGATCAGTCAATATCAGTCAATCAAATCAAACATGTAATTAAAAACCTACCAAGAAAGAAAAGTCCCTGCCTTGATGGATTCACTGCTGAATTCTACAAGAATTTAGAGAAGACCTAATACCACTACTTCTTAAACTCTTAAGTGAATTTGAAAGGGAAACAATACTCCCAAATTCATTCTTAGTAGCAAGTATTACCCTCATATCAAAACTGGAGGCGAACCCAACTAAGAAATAGAATTACAGGCCAATCTCCCTAATGAATATAGATGAAAAATCCTCAATAAGAACTAGCAAAGAGAATGTAGCAAGTCATCAAAAAGATTATGCAACATGACTTAGTGGGATTGAAGTACTGCAAGTGAGACTAAGAAAACAATACAAAGAATCAATAAATTGAAAAGTTGGTTCTCTGAAAGCTTAAATAAAATTGATAAAATATTAACCAATCTTATAAAAAACAGGAAAGCAAAAAAAGACAAATTAAAGCAATTAGGAGTGAAAAGGGGGAAGTCACAATGATCCTGCAGAAATCCAGAAGATCATCAATACACACTGTGAGTACCAACATTCTAATAAGATGTAAAATGCAAAAGAAATGTACAGATTCCTGGACACAGTCAAATTGCCAAAACTAAATCAAGAAGATGTGAAAATTCTAAATAGCCAGATATCAGTCAATGAAATTGAAAATGTAGTTAAAAATTTACAAACAAAGAAAAGCCCAGGCTCTCATAGATTCACTGCTAAATTCTACAGGAAATTTAGAGAAGAACTAATGCCACTAATGCTGAAACTCTTTAAGGAAACTGGAAGAAAAGCAATACTTCCAAAATCATTCCTGTAAGCAAGTAGTACCTTGATTTCAAAACCAGAGAAGATCTCTATCAAAAAAGAAAACTACAGGCCAGTCTCTCTAATGAACATAAATTCCGAGATCCTCAATAAGATACTAGTAAATAGAATGCAGCAAATCATCAAGAAGATTATACACCATGACCAAGTAGGATTCATCCCAGGGATGCAGGGGTAGTTCAACATATGCAAATCAATAAATGTAATACACCATATACAGAGCCAGGGACAAAAATCACATGATCATCTCAATAGATGCAGAAAATGCATTAGACAAATTACAACAATCATTCATGATAAAGAAACTTATAGAAAATTGGAATAGGTGGCCTTTCCCTCAATCTGATAAAAGCCAACTTTGACAAACCAATAGCCAACATCTTACTAAGTGGACAAAACTGGAAAGCTTTCTCTCTAAAATCCGGAATAAGAGAAAGATGTCCATTACCTCCATTCTTATTCAACAAAGTCCTGAAAACTTTAGCCAGAGCAATTAGCAAAAGAAACAAATGAAAGGAACAGCAATAGAAAAGGAAGAAGTTAAATTATCATTATTTGCAGATGACATGATTCTCTACATAGAAGACCCAAAAAACTCTCTTAAAAGATTACTGGATTTAATAAGCCAACTCATCAGCATAACTGGACACAAAGTCAACACTCAAAGATCAATATACTTCCTGTACATGAATAACATACTCGCTGAGAGAGAAATTAGGGAAACAACAACTTTCATAATAGCATGCAAAAAATGAAATATGTCGGAATCAAACTAGCAAAGGATATAAGAGACCTGTACATTGAAAAGTACAGTACTCTGACAAAGGAGATTGAAGAGGATATCAGAAAACAGTGAAATATCATTTGCTCTTGGGTGGTAAGAAACAATATAACAAGAATGGCCATACTTCCAAAACTGTTCTACATATTTAATACAATTCATATTAAAATTCCAACCACATATCTCACAGAATTAGAGAAAATAATCCTAAAATTCATTTGGAAACAGAAGAGACCCAGAAGAGCAAAGGTAATTCTGGGCATCAAAGGTAAGGCAGACAGCATCATTATCCATGACTAGAAATTATACTATAAATCTACTGTGACAAAAACAGCATGGTGCTGGCAAAAAAAAACAGTCCTGAGGATTCACAGAACAGATTAGATGATGCAGAAAGAACTCTAGAAATACTCAGCCATCTTATCTTTGACAAAGGTGCCAAACACATTTACTGGATGAAAGCTTCTTTAATAAATAGTGCTGGAAATACTGACTCTGCATATGCTGACTATTAAAATTGGACCCATATCTTTCACCATCCACTAAACTAAATTTGAAATGGATCAAAGTTCTAAGAATTAAAATAGAAATATTAAATTTGCTGGAAGATAGAATAGGTAAAACTCTTGAAGACATGAGTGTAGGCAAAGACTTTAGGAATTAAACCCGATCACACAGGAACTATCACAAGGAATCAGCTGGATCTCATCTTATTTAAAATCTTTTGCATGATAAGAGAAACCACCAACAGAGTGAAGAGTGAGCCCACAATGTGGAAAAAATGTTTGCCAGCTGTTCCTCAGATGAAGGATTACTACTGAGAACATGTATAGAACTCAAAAAATCAGACCTCCCAAATTTAAGAACTCAATCCAAAAATGGACATCTGAGATGAATGCACACTTCTCTGATGAAGAAATACAAATGGCAAATGAACACATAAAAAATGTTCAATATCACTGGTCATTCAAGAGATACAAAGTAAAACAACATGGAGATTCCACCTCATCCTGGAAAACATGGCTGTTATGAAGATATCAACCAATAACAAATGTTGGAAGGGCTGTGGAGAAAAAGGGACCCATCTCCACTGATGGTGGGAGTGCAACTTGGTTCAACCACTGTGGAAATCAGTGTGGATATTCCTCAAAATAGGAAGATCAGAGGTCTCATTTGAGCCAGCTATTCCCCTTCTGGTTATCTTCCCAAAACAATTAAAAACATCATACCACAGCAGTACATGTGCACCCATGTTTTTAGTAGCACAATTTGCAATAGCTAGATCTTGCTCATCAACCAAGGAATGGATAAAAAAGATTCAGTCATTTTATACAATAGAGTATTACTCAGCCATAAAATAGGATAAACTGGATACTTTTATAGGTAAATGGATCAGACTTGAGATCATACTCACAAGTGAAATAAAACAGATCCACATGTTTAAAGTCATATTGTCTCCCTAGTGTGAAAAGTTGAAAGTGTAAATAAGATCTAAAATGTACAATAGATATTTTAAAATGGGAAAACACTTCAAAATTAAAGAGAAACTGGGATGGGGTGTGGAAAAAGAGGGAAGGGAAAATAAAAAAAGAAATATATATATTGCTTCATTGAAAAGAGGGGTTTGTGCTAATATTGTTTGGATAATTAAATGCCTATATCTTGTACTCTGAGTAAGTAATTTAAAGATAACAATCCTTAATGTATTGTTCTATTATGTGGTTTTGAAATTTTGTTTTATTTTTTCTCTTTTAAATAAAAAATAATTAAGGAAATCAGTACATAAAAGAGAAAACCTAAAGGAATAAAAATAATTTCTGCCAGAGATACTATTTTTGTATCATATTACCAACTATAGACCAGAAATAGAATTAATAATCAAGTATGAACAAGTGAACACATAAAATTGTCAGAAATTATTTACATTGTTATGGAAGTACTAGAGTTTCTGTCAATTTTTTCACAGTAACACCATACATTTCTGTAATTCTTTGGAATATGTAAAATTTTCTCATCTCCTATGTCAGGCGAGTCCTCTAGGAAAATCTTCTTGTAGGTCAAAAGCAGATATCTCTATTAATCCAAATTGTTATTGAACATTTTTATTATTCTATTTCAACTTTAATCTTTAATTTGTAAAAATTTAATTTTCACTTTTAAAAACTTAGTACTCTAACCAACTTTATTTTGGCTATGAAGTTAAAGCATAAATGATACAGTTATAACTAAAGTAGTCTGTATTCTATCTGGGTTATGAAGAAAATCTAATCTGTGTCATAAAACTATGCTGTCATTAAATATATCTTTGCAATAGTTATATAACAAATGTAAAATACTCAAAGCATTATATATATATATATATATATATATATATATATATACAAATTTATATGAATTTGCCACATGCATAGTTAAAGAAGGCCCCAGCCTGTCCTCCAGCAAAGATATGAAATGCCCATATTCATTTCAATAAGCTGCTAATACTTATAAACTTATATATTGTTGCATTATGAGCGTAAATTATTCTAAATCTCAGTTCTCACTGGGCTCACATTTCCACAGAGCATACTTGAGCGTGTTAGGGGGAAGCAGCTTTATTCAGAAGTGTGTCCAATCCTGAGGCTCTGTTACAACCACCATGTTGAAGGCCCCAAATTCTGTGCAGTTAAATTTGCAAACTGCATATTAAACTAGTAATTGCTGAGCACATTTGGCAGGTTGTAAGATGCCAAAGGATGGGAGTGTGAGGTGTAGGGTTTCAGGGAATGGACAATGGGACAGCACAAATAAAAGAAGCAAGGTCAGCAACACAGGAGCTGTGCTCCGTCGCAGGGTCAAGAACAGCACTCGTGGGACCTTGAGGAGGATGGTGACGCTGGTATTCCCTTGGATCTATGCAGACCTGGTCCTAACTTGCTTTGCCTGTGATCCATTTAGCCTGCAGTGGATTTCTGTCCTTTGTGATGAATCCACAGCAGACTTGGCCTTCCCGACAAGGTCGGTGAGTGACTGGTGGTCAGAGCCACTCTGAGAATATTGTGCCTGGTCTCCAGCAGCAGATGAAGAATACAGTGATGCTCTTTCACATGACCACTGCCATGAACCCTTCTGATAAGCAGTTACCAAACAGTGCTGTTCTAAAGTTGCAACAGTGGATCACACTAAACTGGAGAACACCATGAATTAGATGCTGGTCTTCTGGCATGTAGAAAGCATGTGTTGGGATGGTGGGGTGGGCAGAATTGAATATATAATGGAATAAATGACTTAACTCTTTGAACTATCAGAAAGTTTATTTTGCTAATTTAATGAAACATTAATTTGCCTCGCCACTAAAAAACTAATATGAGTTTGTAGAGAAGCAGTCAGTTCTTGTAATCCAGAGAGTGTAAAAACACGAGCAAGTACCTATAAAGTTTTGGGTCACTATAATTTTCCCCAAATTCAAAATGATGTCAGTCGATAAAAATGAATTGCTTCACTTTCAAGGTAATTCAGTTGCCATGTGTAATTGCAGTGACTATAATATCTTACTAATTGACATTTGTCTTTGTGGAAAAAGTTCAGTGTGCGCTGTGGAATGCCCGGCATCTCCTCCTTCTGAAACTTCATCTGATCCCAAAACCATCTGCTCCTAATTGGGTTCAGTGACCAAAAACACACTGAAGGAGGCTTACTTCATTAGGCCTAGTTCCTATGTTGTTCTTTATACATCAGCCACAGTTTATGGAAAACTTTATATAGAACTCGCAGTTTTGTAAAGGTCTATTTAAAGTGCAAAGAGCTGAATTTAAGCAACGTTTTTAACCCAGTAGCTGTCAAGTTCTCTTCCAGCATTTATGTGGCTCTTTTAAGAGTTAAGGAAACAAGAGTTTCTTCTGTATCTTAGTTTATATTATTATTTTATCTTCCCACCTCAGAAGTGTTATTGTAAAGCAACTGAACTTATTCACCATGAATAGACTGGGTAGATTTTGCTAGGTTCCCTTTGATTTCTAACCTTCAGTTAATTCAGTTCAATTTATCTAGTGTATGAAGAATGCTACTATATGCCAGACATGCTCAATATGTGAATATGATTGACACAGCCTTTCCCTTCCCTGGATTTTCAGGTTCTTGGAGAAGATAGATGTGAAGACCCAAGATAGTTCTGAAGCAGGGAGATAGCAGGACACCTGAGGAGAATGAACCACAAGCCCTCTGAGCTGGTGTAGTTGGGCTTAGGTCTGGGTGTCATTTTCATATAGGGGATAGGGAGTGGCAAAGCTGGCTTTAGAAATGAGCTGGACCTGTCAATTACCAATTCCAGGATAGTGCCTGGACCACGTAGTTCTATTTATTTTTTACTTTAAAGATAAAAGAATAAGAACATAACAAACACACAGACATTTACAAAATATCACAAAAACAATACAAGTAATACAGAATTTCACAACAAGGCGATAGGAAATTAAGAATGGTTGTTGTATTACATATTGATACCTTCAGATTGGTTACTTAGTTTTGCTTTTATTCTCTTTTTCTCTTTGGTCCAAGTTCACTCTTCAGAGCTGGTTTTTTTTCCATACGCATTCACCTTGCACTTTTCAAATAAATTTTAGTACCATTTTTGGCTTGTCTTGTTCAATTCTTTGTTCAAGGCAAGAAGGATCTGGAACATTTTTGGTTGGCCAGCCATTTTTATAGGAACTACCCAGTAACACATTTCCCTAATCCAACAATGAACTCCCAACAGTAATCTAAACAAGTTTCAGTAAAGCGTGATACGCTTTAGAAAGTGTTGAAGATGAACAGGGCACTGTATGAGGGCGAGAAGATTTCTGAGTACCACTTGCCCATAAAGGGAGGAGATTATGGGGAGGGTCCTGGCGAGGAGAGCAGAAGATAGCCAGGGAAAGGCCAAAGAAAAGGAGCCAGGAAGAGTCAGTGAAGGACAAGATGGCCAAGGCCAGGACACTGGATAGTCAACAAACAAAGGCCTCCTAGGATTGGTGAGATTTTCTTGCTCAGAAATAAGATGCTCATATCACTCTGAAGAATGTTTTTGTTCTGTTTAAAGCTACAATTAATTGAGCTTCAAAAGTATACCTCCCACCTACCCCAAACTCCTATAGGCCCAATTCTAAGCCAAACTTTCCTGCTTGTAACCTCATAGGCTGATCTCTACTTGGCTGAGACATAGTCATTTTTGTGAATAAAAACCTGTACACAAAAGGTCACTTTGGCACTCTGTTTAAGTCTCCTCCTGGGCTCAGTAATCAGGGAATTTTTTGCTCTTGCTCTATAATATATGCTGCATTCTACTTTTGCTCTATAATAAAAACTTCTGCTGAGTCTTATTTTGACTCTCTACATTATAATTCTGTCTGGACTAGAAGAACCCACCAGCAGGACAGTAATAGTTCCTTTCTTCTTTTCTTTTCTTTACTTTTCTTTTCTTTTTTCTTTTCTT